>NC_058132.1:321999706-322022981 GCF_016433145.1 Gracilinanus agilis | reverse complement strand
TTTCTCAGAAGGGTTAGATAAGAGTTTTATTTCCCAATGGATAGTTTAGCTACTCTTCCCTCTCCGGGTTGATTACACTAAGAGTAAGGTTTGATTATTACCTCTTAATGCTCTCTTCCTCTCCTTCTTATAATAGTATTTGTTCCCTCTCCCTCCCATGCCCTCTTTGTGTGTAATAGAATATTCTATTTTCTTATTCATTCAAGTTTCTCTTGGTGTCCCCTGCTATTTACCCTCTCTTTCTCATCCCCCACGCCATCTTAGATTATTTAGTGTTCCACCCTCACCCTGTAAATTATTATTCTGATTACTATAATAGTGAATAGAGTTCACTACAGAGAATTATACATAACATTTCTCTACATAGGATTACAGATAATTAGATCTCACTGAGGCCCTTAAAAAGGCAAATTTAAAAATTATAAGTTTTCTTTCTTTCCCCTCTGCATCTCATTTACCTTTTCAGGTTTCTCTCGATTTTTGTGGTTGGATATCAAACTTTCCATTTAGCCCTGGTCTTTTCTGTGCAAATACCTGGAATTCTTCAATTTTGTTGAATGCCCATACTTTCCCCTGGAAATATATAGTCAATTTTGATGGGTAGTTGATCCGTGGTTGCAGGCCCAGCTCTCTTGCCTTTCTGAATATTGTATTCCACGCCTTGCGGTCTTTTAGTGTTGAGGCTGCCAGATCCTGTGTGACCTGACTAGTTTTTTAGAATGGTAACTTAGTCTCCAATTACTTTTAAAATGTTTCTTTAAAGGCTCTTTATTTGCATTATGATAAGTGATATTTTAAAATTTCTGTAGTCTAAATTATTTATGCTGTCATCTCTCAGTGAATATTTAATTTTTGTAAAGGTTCAACATTCAGTTGAAAAGTATAAAAATCCCTTTTTATTTACATATAGTATAAAAATAAAGGTGGTTGATGGAGTTGTGGAGGTTGTAGGGAAAACCTCCTATATAGATGGTAAATGAGTTTACTTTAAATAAGCTTCAATTACTCTGCAGCTGGATGTGGTTTGTGATGAATCAGCTGACAGGACACTTCACTCAATTGACTCCACCTTCTACAACTGACCAATGGGGAAGTCAATGGGTTTCCTCAACTGCCAGTGCTATATGAATTATAGTTTTAAAGATGAATTCAAGAGTAATAAACTCTACTCTTATGAACACTATTTCTGACTGCTATATGTTAATCCTTAATACAGAAGATCAATAAGCTCTTAGATGACTCCTGTGATGTAAAGGAGAATTGTGTTAACTGACAACTTCCTGTTGGAAAGGTCAGTACAAATCAGGTCAGTATCAGCTTCTTTATAATAACTAGTTTAATGATGGTAAACAAGGTTAAGGAAAGGATGGGTTAAATATTGAGGAAAGAGGGATTAGGGATGAATCCTAAACCTTGTCTAAATAATGAACTTATATTAAACCTTCTGTAATTCCAGGAGAAGCTGATTTCCTGAAGCCTGCCAGGCAGACTGCCTTGGCCAGGCCAAAGGCCTGACACTGATTATTTGATGCCTTATCTCAGTTAAAGATGATTTGATTTAAGAGTTGATCTTCCTATTAGTATTTAGCAGATTTGTATATTGTTGATGAGTGATGTCTAAAGCTGGATGCTGTTAGCACTGAATGACCAATGAGCATCCTAGCTACCTAATCCTATGAGATATAAGTAACCTAGCTAAGAGACAATCCTCAGATGATGCCTACCCTTCCACCATATCTCAAGATTGAGACCCTGAAGCTCAAAATCTCTCTCCTTTTATAGGCACATTTCAACCGACTTTTTGGTCTCATGCCAGCTCATGCCACCTCTGCATTCTGTATTCCAACTCAGTAACTGGCAACTATTTTGGTCTAAAATGGCTTCTTGCAAAAGTATTTACAATATTAACTTCCAAAGATCAATAATTTCTTCTTTATCAAAAGCTCTATTCAGGTTCTTAACTTACTTTTCTGGTGAGATTTGTTTATGTCTGAAAGAGAATCATTAATGATATCCACTATTATAGTTTTACTATCTTTTCTCCCTCCAATTTGATGAAGAATTCCTTATATTTATAGATGCCATATTATTATGTATATATTGACATCTATATTTGCATACACACAGAGACAGATGTAGATATAAATATGTTTATATTGATTTATCTATAAACCACCATGAAATTTTCCTGCTTATCTCATTTTATCTTTTTTATATTTATTGTATCATTTTATGAAATTATAATTACTACCCCTGCTTTTTTGAATTCATCTGAGATATAATGCTTTCTTCTCTTGTCCTCTATTTTATACATATATCACTGTGTTTAAGTATTATGTTTCTCTTAAACAACATATTAATGGATTCTGTTTTTTAAATCCATTCTAGTATCTTCTTCAGTTTTATAGAAGGAATCAAAGAATGATGTATCATGAGGATTATGAAAATATGGTCAAAGCTGATCCCAATAAAAAGTGGTTGAGGGACAGTGAAAGGAAGATATAGTTGCAAAGCAATTTTTTTGTTATGGCTATATTTAGTAATTCACAAGATTGATTTTTACTGGATCCTTCAATCAAAGAATTGATTTGGGGCTAAAGTGTCAAGGCAGGAAACAAACTTATTTTAACTCTTTCTACAAAGAGGCATATCCCCTCAGCCAACATCTGAGCAAGCAGATTGCTTATCCACCAGCATTCCAAGGGTTACATAGCAAGCAATTCTCACACATCTGTGAGAAAAGGAAAGAGTTCCTTTAGATTAGCTTCAATACAAGGAAGATCAATAAAAAAGGTATAAAGGTATAAAATGTAGGAAAGAGTTTACATATTGTATCTCACTTTAGAATTAGCAAATGTAGGCATGAATAACATTTCCCAAACTCTTTTATTATCCATGTGAAAACAGATGTTTTTACTTTCATCTATCCTATTGTGAATTGCTTGACTGTCATTGGTTTATTTGCATACAACTACAAACTGATGAGTCACCTCTTTGGAAGGAGGAAGAAGAAGGAGCTTCTGGCTAGTGCCTTCTATATACTTTGTTGTGAGTGTGTGTGTTTTCTTGCATTTTACTCTCATTTTTTCCTTGCCCTATGTTTTCATGTCAGTGATTTCTCGCCACCAATTAAGAAACCCATATCTGTTTATGCTGTGTTGTATGCAGCATTTATGGGTATTCCTTTCATGGGTATGATTATAAATTATAAATAAAGTTTTTCCTTGATCTTATATTCTTGTATTTTTCTTTTGTTTACTATCACCTCTATTTATTTTCTTCTATTTAATATCACCCTTAAGATGGTGGCAGAGTAGCAGGAGCTTTCTGAATCTCCTTCCAACCAATCATTACAAAGCGTCTCAAAAGGACAAAAATAAAAATCAGACTAGTAAAGGGACTCTTCGACTGGAGACAGATTTAAAGGTAGGCAGTATTTGGGAATTTCCATGCTATAAGGGGGTGAAACTACACTTATCAAAGGGTGAGCTGATTATAACCTCCTCCATACCACCTACCATGCCAAAGTCAGAGATAAGGCCCCACAATCTCTCAGTTCTCAGGGGCTGACTGAAAGTACCACAGACCTAGCCCTGAATGCAGTGTAAGGTCTTGACAGCAAGACTTGGGACCTGAGGCTGAAGAGCTTGGACCCTGCACAGCAGATCATTGGGCAGAAATAAGGCTGGACACAACAGAGGCAGCAGGATCAGGAAAAATAGCCTCAGAGAAAAATGCTTTAAAGCCTGCTTCACAAAGAACTGCCAGCCCTCCTCACTTAGGGTTCTGACTGGAAAGAGGAGATACTACCAATGCAAAACCCTGAGAGATAGAAGCTAAGAAAACAATGTCCACCAACATGCAGGAACCCGAATACACTAATACCAAAAGGAATAAGGAGCAGCAAACAAAGCTTTCAACCCTGGATAATTTCTATGGAGAAAAAGAGCAAAATACAGAAACAATAGCAGAGAATGACAAACAAGCAAACACATCCAAACTTTCCAATATCACACTTTATAAATAAGGAAAAAAAGTAATAGAAGTTAGGGAATTTGCCTTCCACTTATGATCTTATAAGTGAAACATACTATTTCCTCTCTTATACTGCTCTTTTCTTTTTATTGCATCATTCTTTATTCTGAGTTTGTACTTTCTTATTTTCCTTTTAATTCTTCTTTCATATTCCCTCCTCTAATACTGGAGATTGTTTTGCTTATTTCCATTACCTTACCTATCTTTTATTCCTTAGTTCCTGTTCTACTCTTTCCTTTCCTTTGATCCCCTCTTATTTCTCTTTTGAGTTTAATATATTTCTATATTGAGATATCTCTCTGTGTACCCTGAGATGTCTCTTTCCACTAAACTAGGGATTCACTGGGACCTTCTAGGGCCTGTGTAAATCCCAGGCTTTGCTTAAAAGTGAGTGACTCTAGACCCACATGCTCACTTATCCTATCATTTCTGAAGACCCAGGATCTACAAAGTCACTTTGTAGATGTCTGAGTTGGGTGGAGGAATCTAGAAGTCAGTCTTTCATGGGATACATGGTGGAATAGTACATTGTTTCACATTGGAGAGTAGAAGATTTAAAATCTTTTGATGCCATCTTCCTACCTAAAGCAAACTTTTAAATAGAATGTCTTCTCTCTCTTATTCTGTAGCTGAAAATCCTTTAATATTATCACTTATAGTCTGATCTTTTGCTATATAGTCTGTTCAGAATAAATTTTCTTTAGAAAAGGTTCTCATAATTTATACACTTGATCCCAAATTCTATCATCCCATCATTTCCTCTGACAATTTGTCCCTTTAATCGTCTCTCCTCTCTAACCTTCATTTTCTCATTTATTGGCTACTTCCCTGATGTCTGCAAATATGTCCAAATCTCCCCTATTCTAAAACAGAACAAACAAAAATACTTTTTCTTTTCCCCACATTTTTGTATCTTCCCTTCCTTTCATGTCCAAATGCCTAGAAAAATAAAACTAACTTCGTTTCCCCCATTTTTTCTCCTGCTTACCTTTCACCTTTCAACTCCTTATAAAATTCTTGGCTGAAACTGTACTCTGTCAGGTTAGCGATAATTTCTTACTTGCTAATCATATAGCATAAGGAAATAGAACTAAATACTCCAGACTGAATCCTGATAGGAAAATACAGAAAAAAGTGACAGTGAGTCCTTTTTTCAGCCCAAAATAGCATAGGGAGAACTACAGGGAGATCTTTAAATAATGGAAGGAGGGTTTGGGCCAAGAACATGCTGGTAATGATATGATTGAGAAACTTGAGGGAGGCTGGGAACAAGGCCAAAAAAGATCTAAAATCCATACTGGGGCACCTTCAGATCCACACTGTGACAACAGTGACTGTGACAACAGCTGGCAGCTTTGTTGCCCACTACCTGGCTCTCCAATACTGGGTGGAATGAGAAAAGAACTTGTATACCAGCAATGCTGTTCCTGGATAGAGAGACTCTGGGAAGTATATAGAAAAAAAGAGTAAGTTCGGAAGCCAATAGCAATAGTAGTAGCAGCAATGATGGGTTCAGAAGAAAAACAGGGTCTCATTTCCAGAGTTTAGGGTGGCCTGCAGAGAGGTAAAAAGGGAGAGAATACTAAGCCAACAAGGAGCCTACAGTTCTGCTGCTCTAAGTTAACATAGCTTTCCAGATAGCTGATAGGGGCAGAATCTATAAGTAGTCTTACTCAGATATAAGCCCAGGTCAAGAACTTGCAGAGTTCAGAGAAAGGGTTCAACAATAATATTTTTATCTGGATCAAATTATTTAGGATCATTAAAAACTCAAAAGTCCCCAGCTTGTCCCTGAGATCCTAGAAGAGCACAATAATTGATACTCAAAGAAAGCAGTAATAGGCCCAGAACTTCTCTCTAAAAGTGCCATAGTACATCACCTTCATATGAAACCCTTGGAAGAATGGCAGATAAACAATAAATAAGATTTAATATAGGGGTGATTTCATAAACAAATTAAAGGAATATAGGAAAATACATGTCAGACATACATGTAGAGAAAGAATTTAATCCAATATCTCATTACTTGCACAGGCTAAGCAAAAAAACCTCAAACTTTTTTTTCCTTCATTTTTATCATTACCCACCTCTCCAAAGAAGCTTTTCTCTAAATTCCAAAGAATCATTCATAAACAAAAAATATTTTGAATAATCCCTTCTGTTTAAATTTTTAGAGTTGTTAAATAATGTTTTCTTAGCCGCGTTTCCTAAGAAATTCCTCTCCCCCTTGCAGATATGCTTTTTCTGATGAGCATTAGGATTTAAATTTTAATAATCTTCTTGTTTAAAAACAAACCAAGAATATTAGAAAGGCTGAAAAAGTTGCTCCCATCCAAAAGGTTATCACTAATTAAGATGTTGAAAGCAATTTTAACACCATTTCTCGCTGCTGTGACAAATCTGACAGGTTTACAAATTGGCACACTGGGACTCTAAAAAACATGATGTCCATGTTTTGTCAGGTTTTGTGACTAATCTGCAGTGTGCCTTGGTAATTGCAGCAACTAATAAATAATCTTACTAAAAATAAACCTGTACATCTCGAAATTGGAGGGAGTGGGACTGCATAACAACACTTATAACCATGTGGAAACATCCCACTCCTCCAACCAGAGAGGCAAAACAAGTCAGTCAGAGTAAGTTTGATGTGCTGAACTCTATATTACAATTTCTACTTGGGTACCTGAAAATTACTGCTTCAGGGCAGTGAAGGAGATATCAAAATGAAGGAAAATCCCAGAGGAACCTCATTTACTATTCTAGTGGAGCTAAAGTATTATGAAAATGCAAGTGTATCCCTACACTTCAGAAAGAACAAAAACAGGTTACTCTGCCAGCATGGAAGACCATTAATAATATTCCAATCTTTGAAAAATCCAAGCTTGAAATCTTCATCAGACTATCATAAGCAATGCTGTGAGAAGAAATTTGCTTTGCTCTTGACTCCCTGTGCCAACAAGCAGTACTGGGAACTATTAATAGTGTAAAATAGGTTTCTCCCATAGGTTGAATCTTACTCAATAAATGAAACAGTACGTCATGGAATATGGAGTCAGAGAGTAGTAATAGAACTCTATCGTTGACCCCATTGAGGAGAGAGAGAGAAAAGTCCATCAACAGAGTCCATCTTAAATTTAAAAAAGAGCTCCTCTCAAGAGAGTAAGGAATGAAGCAGGGTTAGTGAAGTTTTTGATCTGGTCATAAATAAAAAGAATAAATGAATGAGTTAATTAAAATTATTTATTCAGCACATACTATATTTCAAGTTTTGTGCTAAGCATTAAGGATCCAAATGTAAAGGAGAGGCTTTGTCCTTAAGGAATTTTTGTCCTAATGTACAAGAGAACACACAGATGAGTAGTAGCTAATTTAGTGCTTGTTGCTAATCACAAAGATGGTAGTGGAGCAATAAATAGGTCAAATCACCAAAAACCTGTTCCAGCTAGTAGCATGGAAGTGGGAAAGAAAAATATCCAAGATAGTAGGACAGAAAATGTAACAGAGATAGATAAGAATATGTTTTCCCTGGAAATAATGAACTAAGTGGCTTAGCTCCTTCCAGGTCTCTGGTGGTATGATTTGAAGAATGGAGAAGCAGTACCTTGAGAAGAAAATGGCAAGGATGAAGATGTGGATGCTGGAGAAAAGAGTTCTATTATTCACAGAGAGCAAGTGAAAGAGAGAAAGGATTTATATGAATTGTTCTGTGAATATAAAACAAATGACTTTAATCTACTTTGAACTAGAGATGAGGGAAATTTGGAATAAATAGTTCCTTAGATAGGAATTTGGAAGTTAGTGTAGACCTGCTAATCAAAGCTGTGAGAATGTAGGAAATTGATGAGAGAAGATAATGAAGAAATAAAGTAGTCAATTACAAAACATTAGGTAACACCCAAATTTAGAAATCAGGTAAAGAATGAGGATACAACAAATGAAATAGAAAAGAAGTCATTAAAGTCATATGAAAAGAAATAAGGAAGTGCAAGATCTTTTTTTCCAAGGGAGTAGAGAACTAGTTGTTAATACTGTCAGTCACGAAGGCATCTAAGTAGAAGAATACTGAATAAAAGGTAAATGGATTAGATGATAAGTTTCTTAGGGACATTTGAGAAAATAATTTTAGTTCAGTAGTTTTGTGAAGAAGTCAGATTATAAAGAGCTGAAGAGACAATGAATGGAAAGGAAGTGGGGTCATAATTGAACTCTATGCTTTATCTTTCTTTTATGTTTTAAAAAAAGTTTTATTGATGTTCTTTGTCCTGACATTCATTTTTAAAATTTTCAGTTACAAATCCTATTCTTTCCTCTAGCCCCTATAGCCTACCCACTGAAGAGCCAAACAATGATACTGATTATACATAAGTTATAGAAGACCGTTTCGTTGTTAGATATGTAAAAAAAACAAAACAAAACAAAAAAAACAAGAAAAATAAAGTGAAAACACGTGTTTCAGTCTATAACCAGTGTTCATCAATTTGCTTTCTGAAAGGGGGATAATATTTTTCATCATGAGTCTTTTGGAATTTTCATGATCCTTTTATTGGTCAGAGTAGCTGAGTCTTTCTCTGTTGATTATTGTTACGATATTTCTGTTACTGCATAGTCTTTCTTATACTATTCCATTTTGCCTCAGTTGATAAGGGTATTGCCAGGCTTTTTTGAAGTCATTTTCTGTTATTGTTTGTGACACGATAGTATTCCATCACAATCAGATATCATATCTTGTTCAGACATTCCATATCAGATGGGCATCCACTCAAAATCCAATTCTTTTCTCTAGAAAAAAAGAGTTGCTATGAGTGTTTTTGTGTATATGGGTCCTCTTCCTTTTTCTTTAATTTCTTTTGTAAGAAAACTCTCTTACAAAGGTAATTCAGAATGGGAAACCCTGGGATCATGTTACTGTGGTTAACCCTTTCTGTGTAATTTTTCCCACAGTTTGGGATATAGGCCTAGCAGTTAAGGACTTTTAAATGCCTGCTACTGGTAATTCTGTTTTACAGCTAGTTAAGGTTAGGTTCAAACAATACATTACATTAGTTTTTTTCTCCAAATTCCCTCAACTGAAAACATTTTTCTCACAAGTTAGACTCTGGATTGGACCCATAATTGAACATAAAGGGAACTAAGCTATCGTCAGAATTGAATTAGAAAATGGAGTTAGTGTGGCTCAAGTGTTTGTCTGAATTAACCACTTTCAATTCCCTCTATTTGCTCAGATATATCAGGAATCTTTGCTTATCTCTCAGTGTCATTGGAGAGAATGCAATTTATCCCCATTATAGTAATGCTAGCTGAAAAAAATTATAAATACTACTTATAATTTTAAGGAGACATTAATTTATTTCTCTTTTTATAGTGTTTTTAATAGGAAAGAGTTAAATTTTGTATTCCATTTCCTATTCTGTTAATCTGGGCAGCTAATATTTTTGTAAATATATCATCTAGATAACTTTTATTGCCATACAATTGGGCAAAATACCTTCCAAACATTATTTCACTTTTATCTTCACTAGTGGTATATTCATTCTTTTCATTTTTAAAAACAGGCAATTTGCTTCATCTATCTTTTAAAAATTATATTAACCAATAGTTTCTCTATTTTACTGTTCTTTCCTATGAAATCAGTTTCTAATGTTGCTTTTTTAGCCAAAAGACAATTTTAAAGTTCTATTTCACTAATCTCTCCTTTGATTTTCAGGATATCTATTTTGATATTTAGTTGACAATTTTTAATTTTTCATGCTTTTTATTTGCATATCCAGTTAATCGATCAGCTCTCTTGATCTTTTATTGATATATCTTTAAAATGATAATTTTCAGTGCTTAAGCCAAATCCCACAAATTTGGAATATTGTCTTATTATTGTCATTCTCTTTAATGAACTCATTAATTAATTAATTAATATCCAATTATTTGTTCTTTGATCCAGTCATATTTAAGGATAGGATTATTTAGTTCCTAATTATTAGTTAAATTATGCTCCCTTAGACCTTTATTAAATATAATTTCTTTACATTATCATCAGAAAATTGTGCATTTATATTTCTGTTTGTCTCCTCTTGGTTGTAAGGTTTTTATGTTCTAATGCATGGTCAATTTTTTTGAAGGTGTCATGTATGGTTTAGATAAATGATATACTCTTTTTATTCTGATAAAATTTTCTCCATAGGTCTATCACATTTAACTTATTCATTCGAACAAAAGTCAGCAGCAAGAGTTAGAAAAAGAAACTCCATTTAAAAACATTCTAGACCAGTGATGGGCAAACTTTTTAAAGAGGGGGCCAAAGAAAAGGAAATGCTCATCTGTCAGTTTCTAAAGCAACTCTTTCAAAGTTTCATTATATTGTATCCTACTCGTGGTATTCGTAAGATTAGGAATAATGTCCCACAGCTGGATTGAACATTTCAGGGGGCCACATCTGGCCCATGGGCTATAGTTTGCCCATCACTGTTCTAGACAACATAAAATATCTGGGAACTTATGAGCCAAATTTGGGAATTATAGGAGCATAACTACAAAACAATTTTCACAAAAATAAAACTAGATCTAAATAATTGGAAAAACATTAATTGATAAAGGGTAAGATGAGATGATATAATAAAAATGACAATCCTACCTAAATTAATTTACTTATTCAGTGCCATACCTAATAAACTATTAAAAACTTATATATAGAATTAGAAAAAATCATGACAAATTTCATTTGAAAGAACAAAAGGTCAATAATAAGAAGGGAATTAATTAAAAAAATGTGAAGGATGGAAGCTTCGCAGTATCAGATCTCAAACAGTGATCATCCAAACAATGTGGTACTGGCTAAGAGATATAAGAATGCATCAATAGAATAGATTTGGGGTAGATGATGATAGCAAGACAGTGTCTGATAAACCCAAAGGTTCCCAGTTTTTGTGACAAGAGCTCACTATTTGACAAAAAAATGCTGGGGAAATTGGAAAATATGGGAGAAATTAGATTTAGATCAACATCTCACACCCTTTACCAAGACGAATTCAAAATGGATAAATGACTTAAATATAAAGAGGGAAATTATAAGCAATTTAGGTGAGCATAGAATATGTTCAAATCTATTGGAAAGGAAGGAATTTAAGACCAAGCAAGAGATAGAGAGGATTACAAATTTTAAAATGAATATTTCTTATATTAAATTAAAAAGTTTTATACAAACAAAACCAATACAACCAAAATTAGAAGGGAAGTAACAAACTGAGAAAAATTTAATAACAAAAATCTCTAGAAAAGGTCTAATTTCTCAAATTTTTAAGGAACTAAGTCAATTGTACAAGAAATTATACCTCCCCACCCCATTAACAAATGGGCAAGCAACATGAATAGACAGTTTTCA
Source organism: Gracilinanus agilis (assembly GCF_016433145.1). Classification (NCBI taxonomy): domain Eukaryota; kingdom Metazoa; phylum Chordata; class Mammalia; order Didelphimorphia; family Didelphidae; genus Gracilinanus; species Gracilinanus agilis. The sequence continues at coordinate 322,011,574 of NC_058132.1, read as the reverse complement.
GATGAAGAAATCAAAACAATTAATAATCACATGAAAAAGTATTCTAAATTCTTCCTAATTGGAGAAATGCAAATCCAAACAACTTTGAGGTACCACCTCACACCTAGCATATTGGCCAATATGACAGTAAAGGAAAATAATGAATGTTGGGGGGGGTTGGCAAAATTGAGACACTAGTGCATTGTTGGTGGAGTTGTGAATTAATCCAACCATTCTGGAAGGCAATTTGGAATTCTGCCCAAAATGAGTGGTATTCCTGGATCAAAAGGCATGTAAATGCCTTTTGATCCAGGAATACCACTATTAGGTTTGTACTCCAAAGAGATAATAATAAAAAAATGTTTTTACAATAATTTTCATAGCCTTGCTCTTTGCATTGGTAAATATTGGAAAATGAGGGGGCATCCCTTTATTGGGGAATGGCTGAACAAATTGTGGTGTATGATAGTGACAGAATACTATTGTGGTATAAGGAAAGATGAACTGGGGGATTCCTATATGAACTGGAAGAACCTCAATGAACTGATGCAGAGTGAAATGAGCAGAACCAAGAGAACATTGTACACAGAAAGTGAAACACTGTGAAATTATCCAATGTAATGAACTTTACTACTATACAGTAATCCATTACATTCCTGAGGGACTTATGAGAAAGAACACTATCCACATTGAGAGAAAGAATTTGGGAGTAGAAATGCAAAAGACAAACATATGACTTATCACTTATCATTTGTTTATATGGATATATGATTTGAGGTTTTGGCTGGAAAAGATTGCTCTATTGCAAAAATGAATAATATGGAAAGAGGTATCAAATGATAACATTTGTACCAATTAGTGGAATTGCTTGTCGGTTCTGGTAGAGGGGATGTAAGAGGGGAGGAAAAGAAAATGAATCATTTAAACATGGAAAAATAGTTTTTAAAAAAGTAAAATTTTAATTTTAAATTAAAAAAGCTTTTTTTTATCTTCTTAACTTCTTTCTCATTTATTTTATGGGTAAGTTCATCTAGTTCTAAGAGAAGAAAACTGAAGTTGTCAACTAAATATAGTTTTACTCTATATTTCTTCCTGAAATTCAATTACCTCTTCCTTTAAGAATTTGGGTCCTTTGGCTATATGCATACTAACATATGCATATATACATGTTTAGTCTAGATATTATTTCATTATCTGTTATACCTTTGAAGAAAATATAGTGTCCCTGCTTATCTCTTTTAATTAGGTCTTTTTTTATTTTTATTTTAAGATCATTCTTGCTATTCTGGCCTATTAAAATGTTTTATGTATTTCATTAAACATTTTCTAATTAAATATAAAGTTTCTAGCATTCTTTTTTTAAAATTTGAATTACAGATTCTCTCCCTCCCATCCAAATCCCCACACCCTTTGAGAAGTAATATACTATTAATTATACACACGAATCATAGAATATTTCTATATTAGTCATGTTGCAAAAGGAAAAAAAAAACAAAAAGCCTCAAGAAAAACAAAGGCAATCAAAATATTATGTTTAAATCTGTACTCAGAATTCATCAATTTTGTATTTGGAGGAGGATAGCATTTTTTTATCATGGCTTCTTTGGAATTGTCTAGAAACACTGTCTTGATCAGTGAGGCTAAGTATTTCACAATTGATCATCAGTATATCATTGTTTTTAATATGTATAATGTTCTCCTGGGTCTTCTCTCTTCATTTTGCATCAATTCATATAAATCTTTTCAGATTTTTCTTAAGACATCTTGCTATCTTGCTTGCCTTTTCTTGTACCCCAAGTAGTTTATTTTATTTGATTCACATACCCCATTTTGTTCAACCTTTCTCTGATTGATGGGCATCCCCTCAATTGCCAATTCTTTCTCATTTTTCTTTTCATCATGTCAGTTTATCAGATAGGTGTGAGGTGGTTTCTCAGTTTTGTTTTAACTTAAATTTCTCTAATCAGTAATGTTTGACGATTATTTTTATTACTATGTCTAATTTTGGTTTCTTCTTCTTGAAATTACAAGTTCATATCTTTGACCATTTATTAATGGGAGAATGGCTTTTTTTAAATAAAAAATTGTCTTCATTTCTTACATATGTGTGAAAAAACAGCTGTATCAGAGAAATATCTTCTATGTTTAACCCAGTTTTTTCCTTCTAATTTTCGCTGTATTGATTTTTTTCAAAAAATATGTTTATTTCATGTAATCAAGTTATCCATTTTGCTTTTTGTGATGTTCTCTATCTCTTGTTTAGTCTTAAATTCTTTCTTTATCCAGACATCTGACAAGTACATTCTTCCATATTTTCTCAATTTATCTATGGAACCATCATTTATATATAAATCATCCATTTTGACTTAATCTTGGCATACATTCTGGGATGTAAGCCTATGTCTACTTTATCTCAAACCATTTTCTAGCTTTCACAGTGTTTATTTTTTTTTTACTGGTACATTCTTAAACCCCAAAACTTAGAGCTTTGTGTTTGGGTTCCTGTACTTAGTGCTTCATAGGAGTTCTCTGTATTCTCCTCCTGACCAGATAATAAATCTTTCCTCATATGGATGGTGAGTCCTCCCATTACAACTGTTGTTGCTGTAACTGCCATCTCCAAGGCTACAGATTGTTCCTGGCCAGCTCCCATCTCAGTACCATAGATTTCTTCTGAAAATCTAAGTTGATCTGAGATGAAATTGTCTCAACCTTACCTTTTATTGATTATGCCACTTTAGAATTTGATTTAATAATATTTTAATATTATGTACAAGGAGAAAGTGGAAGGGTTTGGTTACAGTTCTTCTTTCCTCCACCATCTTGGCTCTATTTCAAGAATCTAGAGAGTTGTTTTTCCCTCCAAAAAAATTTTGGAGTGAAAGAAAGGAGGGAAGAAGATTTATTTCCTGGATGAGATTGAAAATTCAAGGAATTATTTTTAATTGTAGCATATGTGCATCTTTTATCATAACAAGAAAACCCACCAATTTAAGTTATGTCAATATTAAAAGATTTATAATATTGTGCCCATATTTAAAAGCTAAGGCAAGAAGAAGCATAACTTGTTCAATTTAGAGAGAGAGTTTCTAAGATGCAAGCAGATTTCTGAATAAGAAACATTTTTCACAAGTATTTATAATATATAGAAAACTTTGTCATCCTGATCAGTCTCTTTTCTTAGGGAAATTTATTGTTTTCCTTGGTAGGGTAGAAAGTTCCTAATCTAGTTTGTCATTTGTCTTAGGGGATTTTAGATAGGACAAACTGAAACAAAGGACAGAAAAACATAAGATTTAGGTATAGCTGGTAATTTATAGAAACTAATTCTAAAATGGCATTATTAATGATATGAAAAAGAAAACATGATGTTTATAGGCATAGAAGGAGGAGTTAGTGGCAAAGGAGAGATTGAAAAATCATATATATGTGTAAATGACCAAATGAAAAAGGTCTTAGAAAAGGTAGGAGAGTATCATATCACTAGCAAAAGAATAGAATTAACCTAAGAAAAAGTATAGATAGTTTTTCCTCTGAGATAAGGGGAAAGTAGATAGTTTGGTGATATTACTGGGAAAGTGTTAGGAGGAAAGTAAGAATGTTGAAGTAGTTTTGTCAGGTCGTCCCCATCTCAGTGATTTGGGATACTAAATCATCTACTTAAAGATGGTAGAAATAGAATACTATTTGAGGTTTAAATGAGATAGGGAAATGCTTAGAATAATCACTAAAAGAAGTGAAATAGGGGATCAACAAAAGAAGAAGAGAAATACTGCTGAGCAGCAGTGAGGGTCCACTTGAGATTGTGTTCCATAAATTTATAATGGGTAGCATAATTAAATTTGTGCTTTTACTTAGTTTTCTATTCCCAAGGCTAAGGTAAATGACTTTTCCCTTGATTAGAGTCATTAACACATGAAAGTATGTTTACTGAGTCTGGTTCCCTAGTGTGAAATGCAAAGTTTCTCTAAAGTGCTAAGATCATTAATCAAAGAATAAGTATCTATTTTAAAATTTTGAAATAGAGTCTAAAAATTAAATACAATTGATGAATTTCCTGATTTTTTTTTATTCCATAAGTATGGCCTGGTTCACAGTTACAAAGCTTTATGGTTATATAGTATTTTATAGATACCCATCTCATTCTTAGAATGACCTGTGAATCAGGAAATTATTTTTTCCACTTTACAAATGAAACAAGTTGATTAAATGACTCATCTAAGATCACACATTTAGTAAATGGTGGATAAGATTTTGAACCCATATCATAGGATCATAAGTCTTAACAGCTGGAAGAAACCTAGAAATAATTAATGAAGTAGCATTTCTTAAGTGCTTACAGAAAGCTAAACTACATGCTAAGAACTGAGGTTAGAATAGAAATGCAAAGACAATCTTTGCTCTTAAGAAGCTTATATTCTAAAAGAAGGAGACACCATATCTTTGGTAATTAGTGGAGATACCAGAAAGGAGACTGACATTCTTTCCAGGAACAATGATAGAGTTAAGTTTATCATGGTTTCAGAACTGGAAGGTGAAGAGAAAGTAAGATAAGCTCTATACAGTAAAAACTCTGTTGAGAATATGGCAATGACTAAAGAATGAAATGAAACATGACTGAGGCCAATGGCCAGAAAAGGAATTTCAGGGATTGTATTCTTTTCACCAATCCATGTGGGATAATGTCATTGTGCACGCAAATGTGTATAAGCATAAGTACACATGTACAGGGGAAGCTGGGTAGCTCAGTGGATTGAGAGTCAGGCCTAGAGACGGGAAGTCCTAGGTTCAAATCTGGCTTTAGACACTTCCCAGCTGTGTGACCCTGGGCAAGTCACTTGACCCCCATTGCCCACCCTTACCACTCTTCCACCTAGGAGCCAATACACAGAAATTAAGGGTTTAAAAAAAATAAGTACACACGTTATGCATACAAAAACATTCATACACAGTATATATAAATAAATGTACACATATATGAACAGATCTGTATATACATACATGAAAACACAAAATATTTTAGAATAGCCATGATAAGGGTTTCTTTTATGGAGTTCATATTTTTGGCCATCATATATCTCTTTTTTAAAAAATATTATATTTAAAAAATACTCATAAGTATAGAACATTAAGATCAAGATTATTTTTGTGTGGAATTAGATTCTACCTTCACTTCCAAATACTGTTCTTAACAAAAGTTAAATCATTTTCACTTACTTGATCTGCTATTATTTACTCTATAACTTTCATTTCTTGGAATTTTGAGTTCTAAATTCTTTCCCCTCTCCTGAAAGTCCCTCTCTTCTTGAGAAAGCAAGCAATGTCTTATAAATTATTCATATCAAGTCATGTAAAATACATTTACATATTAGCCATGTGCAAAAAAGAAACAAAATCTTTGTAAGAAATATGCAGTCAATCAAAAAATGTAATCTATCTATAAAAATATGTAGGCCTCATTCTGTACCCTAAATCAATCACCACTATGTCATATGAACATACTTACTCATCATTCTTCTGGAACCATTGATGATCATTGTGGTGATCACAGTTCTACAGTTTTCACTTCTTGAGATTGTTCTTTAAAGGAGCTGGTGGAGCCAAAATGATGGAGAGAAGGTATAGGGACCTTCATGATCTCTATCAACTTACTCTCCAAACAACTTTGAAATAATGCCTCAAAATGAATTCAGGATTGAGAGAACTCACAAGAGGATATAGTGAAATAATTTTCAGCCAAAGATAACTTAAAAGATAAAAAAAAATTCTGGCACATAAAGGTGAGCATTGTGCTTAGAACAATGTTTCAAGCCAAGCTTTACTTTAATGTGTCCACAGATGTTTCGGGGCAGCTTAATCAGTAGCATAGACTACTGTAACCCTCATCCAGAAGTTGTAAGATAGGACAGCTGGTCAGAAGGAGATTATAGGAGTCCTTTTGCTGACTGTGGGTGTAGGACTCTGTCACATTGTTCATATTCAGATCCAACTCTCAGTCTAAGGAGTAGTCCCAAGGCTAGGAGCATCACTAGGATAACAAAATAACTCTAATTGCTGCAGGGGTAAAGGTAACCCTGGTCAGAGTTCCAAGGTGAAAATAAATGCTTATGTATGCATATAGACCAGAGCACAAGTAAGAAGAGTATTAAATATATTTCTTCTTAGAACATATTACTTTGGAAGAACTGAAAACTTATAAATCCCCAGAGCTAGCTTTGAAGGCAGCTATGCAAAGAACCTGAAGTGTGGAATAGTGTCCTCTTCATCACAGGAATGGAGCCTAAATGTGTCAGGGTTTTTTATGCTAAAAGGCAAGAAAAAAAAGCTGAAAAATTAGCAAACAGCAAAAAAGGATCTCAACAAAGAAAGTTATTTTGATCACAGGGAAGACAATAACCCAAACTCAGAAGAAAACAGCTTTATTGGTCACTCTAATGGGGAATAACCAGGGAAATAGACTTGAATATTAAATGTGGGTCCAGAACGGTGTGAGGGGACAGAAATGAGAGATGGAGGGACCAAACAAGGTAGTGTGACTGGGTTTTAACTGCCAAGGAGGTAACTGTTGAAAGAAATGGCAGTTAGGCCCTAATAGTCACACTGCCCTTCCTAGGCAAGGGCCAATGGAACCAGCAGGCAAAGGGCAAGTTATAATAATTTTTAACTAGCGAAACTATGATAAAGGATAGGAATAGGGGTTACTACACTTACAGAGTAAGGGCAAACCACAGGGTTAGGGAAGGGACTTATCTATACTAAATTGAGACCTAAGCAAGACAGGACCCAGAGAAAAACAGGATTGAAGTGGGTATCCTCTCAGCAGAGTCCAGACTCACTCTAGTCATGTTTGAACTTCTCCAGGACCACCTGCTGTACTCTTCCAGGTGGGTAGATTCTGGGAGCTAATCTAGCCCAAGTTGACCTGCAACTCAGGTTGGGCTTAATAGTCTCTATCAAAATCTCCCACAAGTAGGTAAAGATCTTCCTTCAGGATCTCTGGTAAACTGAGGTCTCCTAGGGTCAGTTGCAACTTGTCTCAACCACCATGGAGTGTCTCTCATTGAGCAAGAAAACACTTCTGCTTCTCCATTCCATTTTGGAATTCTCCAGCCCTTCCTGCTAGGTCTAATACTAATATTAACCAATAACTAAGTAATCCTCACAACATCACCAAACCAAAAATAATTTTTTGGAAGAGCTCAAAGATGTTTGAAAAATCAAATAAGAGAGGTATAAGAAGAAATGGGGAAAGAAACAAGAGGGAGACAAGAGAATCTTGAAAAAAAAGAGTGGATAGTTTAGTAAAGGAGGCACAAAAATAATGAAGATAATAATACCTTAAAAATTAGAATATAACAATTGAAAAAAGAAGAAAAATCCAATGGAGAAAAAATTTTTTTAAAGAATTGGCTAAGTGGAGAAAAAAAGAGATACAAAAAAATCACTGAATGGAAAAATCCTTGAAAGATAAAATTGACCACTGTAAGAATTAAAATTTAGTTATTATAGTTATATCTTTAAAATATGTGGCCGCCAGGAATCAACAATTCAGGTTGATTCCGTAATTAAATCAGACCCAAGTCAGCATCGGGTTGAGGAGTTTATTTACAATCAGGAAAGTGAGTAGGGATAAAGAGAAGAGGGAGGTAGAAGACTAAATAAATGAAGCTGTAAGCCGCAAGGCCCAACAGCCGGATAGGCAGAGTTTAGAATTGGCCCAGCTAGGCCAAGGAAGCCAGCCTAACTTACCCACGTGACAATACAGAGTGTAATCTGTCTGTGGTCTCAGGAGATGCTTCTTCTTCCAGTTCCAGACGCCAACCCCACTACAGGAAGTTCACTAACTTACTTAAAGAGAATGTGCCTTTCATCACTTCCTGTGGTCCACCTCTAATTCAAATGGACAAATGGCAGTTCCTACATTGATTTGGACTGCCCAAAGGGCAGTCCCTTATTCTTGATTTGTTACTTATTGTCACGTGTGGGTAACTCGTCTCCCCTCCCCACTAAGGGAGGTGGGAGTGACATCATTAGCACGCCTGGGTTGGGTAGATTTTTGACTATTAATAGGATCTGGCTATTCTATTTACACACCACATGTAAAAAGAAATACAAAACTTTACTGAGGAAAAGAAATTCTTAAAAGTAGAATTGGCCAACTTTTTACAAGTTAAAAAAAAGCTCACTGAAGAAAATGATTCCTTAAAATTAGAATTGGACAAGTCATGGCTAATGATGCCCTGAGGCATCTAGAAACAATCAAATGAAGTCAAAAGAATGAAAAAAATGAAAGTGTGAAATATATCATTGGAAAAACAACTGACCTAAAAAATACATCTGGGGGAGATCATTTAAAATGTATAAAACTCTCACATAGCCATGATAAAAAAAAGGAATTTAGACATCATCTTTCAAGAAATTATCAAGGAAAACTGCTCTGATATTCTAGAACCAGAAGGCAAAATAGAAATTGTAAAAGTCCACCAATCCCTTCTTGAAAGAGATCATCAAAGGAAAAATGCAAAGAATATTATAGCCAAATTCCAGAACTCCCAGGTCAAGGAGAAATATGCAAGCAATCAAAAAAGAAACAATTCCAAATATTGTGGAGTCAGGATAAACATAAGATTTAGTAACTTATACATTGAAAGTTTGGAGGACCTAGAATATAATATTGTGGACAGCAAAATACCTAGGAATACAACCAAAAATCATCTACCCTGCAAAACCGAGTATAATCCTTCAGGGACAAAATGGGAATTCAGTGAAATAATGGATTTCAAGTATTTCTGATGACAAGACCAGAGTAGACTGGAAAATTTGACTCTTAAATAAAAGTTCAAAAGAAGCTTAAAAAGGTAAAGAGAAAAGGGAAAAAGACATTCTGAAAGGTTAAACTGTTTATATCCTCACATGAGAAGATTATACCTATAACTCCAAAGAACTTTATCATTAGAAGAGCACTTAGAAGGAGTATACATAGACAGAGAGCAAGGATATGAGTTGAATATGATGGGATGATATCTAAAAAAAATTTAAGAGGTGAAAGAGAGGAATATATTGGGAGAATTGGAAAAGGAGAAAAGAGTAGGGTAAATTATCTCAAATAAAAAATGCAACAAAATTATCAGAATCAAAAGTGAAAAAGTGATTTCACCTCCAATGAAAAGGAAATTCAATTATTTTATTTATTTATTATTATTAGGTTTATTTTTATTTTATAATTTATATTATACATAAATATAAATAAACATATGTATATAGATAAGCAAATATATATATATAAATAAGTAAATATAAATAAATACATAAATTATATAATAGTAATTATTAGGAGCTATTTTGACCAATTATATGACATTAAATCTGATAATCTAGGTGAAATAGATGAATATTTATAAAAAATATAAATTGCTTAGATTAACAAAAGAGGAACTAGCATACTTAAATAATTGCATCTCAGAAAAATAAATTTAATAAACCATCAATGAACTCCCCAGGGTCAGATGGATTCACAAGTGAATTCTATCAAACATTTAAAGAACAATTAATCAAAATCAGCAATACTATTCAAACTCTTTCTCAAATAAACAAAGAAGAATCCTACCAAATTGTCTTTATGACTAAATATGTTAATAAAAACCAAACCAGGAAGACCAAAAAGAGACAAAGAAAATTACAGACCAATTTCCTTAATGAACATCAATGCCAAAATCTTAAATAGAATACTAGCATAGAGACTACAGCAATATATCTCAAGTATTATTCACAATGACCAAGTGGTTTTTTAGTAGGAATGGAAACTTGATTTAATTTTAGGAGAACCATCAACATAATTGACCCTATCAATAATCAAACTAACAGAAATCACATGATTATTTCAATAGATGCAGAAAAACTCTTTTATAAAATACAGCACCAATTCCTATTGAAAACACTAGAAATCATAGGAATAAAAGGGCCTTTCCTTAAGTTAATAAATAGTATTTATTTATAACCTTCAGCAAGTATTATCTGCAATGGGAAAGTTAGAAGCCTTCTCAATAAGATCAGGAATGAAGGAAAGATGTTCATTATCACCACCATTAATACCACTAGAAAAGCTAGCTTTGACAATTAGAGAAGAAAAGAAATTGTAGTAATTAAAATAGGCAATAAGGAAACTAAACTATTATTCTTTTTGGATATGATAGTATACTTAAAGAATCCTAGAAAATCAACTGAAAAACTAATTGAAAATTAATAACTCTTGTAAAGCTGCAGGATACAAAATAAACCCATGTACATCATCAGCATTTCTATATATTTCCAACAAAACTCAGCAGCAAGAGTTTGAAAGAGAAACTCCATTTAAAATACCATTGGACAGTATAAAATACTTGGGTATTTATTTGCCTAGACAAACTCAGGAATTATATGAACACATTAACAAAAGCAAAAATTTCACACAAATAAAATTAGATCTAAACAATTGGAAAAACATTAATTTCTCATAGGTAGGCCTAGCTAATATACCAAAAAGTGACAATCCTACATAAATTAATTTGCTTATTCAGTGCCATACCAATCAAACTACCAAAAAGACCAAAAAGCTGTTTTATAGAATTAGAAAAATAATAAAAATTCATCTGGAAGAACAAAAGGTCAAGAATATCAAGGGAACCAATGAAAAAATGTGGATGGTAGTCTAGTAGTACCAGATTTCAAACTGTACTGTAATGCAGTAATTGTCAAAATGATCTGGTCCTGGCTAAGAAAAAGAAGGGTAGATCAATGGAATTGACTAGAGTTAAATGACCTCTGCACACTAGTGTTATATAAACCTCAAGATTCTAGCTATTTGACAAAAACTGCTAGGAAAATTAGAAAACAGTATGACAAAAATTAGGTTTAGATCAACATCTCACACCCTAATTCAAGGTCAAATTAGGTATGTGATTTAAACATAGAGAGTGATATTAGAAGTAAATTGTGGGAACATAGAATAGTTTACCTGTCAGATATGTGAAAAAGGGAAGAATTTATGACCAAATAAGAGATATAGAACATTATAAGATGTAAAATGAATAATTTAGATTTTATGAAATAAAAAAAGTTTTATATAAATAAAACCATTGCAATCAAGATTAGAAGGGAAACAACATACTTTGGAAAAGTTTTTGTAACAAATTTCTCTAATAAAAGTCTAATTTCTCATACATGTAAAGAACCAAATCAAATTTATAAGAAACCAATTCATTCTCCAATTTATAAATACTAAAAAAATGAACAGTTTCCAGATAAAAAAAAGATCAGCTATCAATAATCAGAAAAAATGGTCTAAATCTCTCTTGATTAGTGAAATGCATATTAAAACAACTCTGAGGTTATACAACATATAAAAACAACTATGAGACTGGTCAATATGATAATAAAGGAAAATGATAAATGTTGTAGGGGATGTGGAAAAATTTGAACACTAATGCATGAGTTATGGAATTGTGAACTGATCCAACCATTCTGGATGGAAATTTGGAATTATTCCCAAAAGGCTATAAAACAATGCATATACTCTGATCCAGTAATATCACTTCTGGGTCTGTATTACAATCAGATAAAGAAAATGGGAAAGGAACTCCTTGTACAAAATATTTATAACTGTTCTTTTTTTTAACATTTATTAATATTCATTTTTAACATGGTTACATGATTCATGCTCCTCCTTTCCCCTTCAACCCCCCCCCGCACCCCCCCCACCCTTGGCCGATGCGCGTTTCCACTAGTTTTGTCATGTGTCCTTGAACAAGACCAATTTCCAAATTGTTGGTAGTTGCATTGGTGTGGTAGTTTCGAGTCTACACCCTCAGTCATGTCCACCCTGACCCATGCGTTCAAGCAGTTGTTTTTCTT
>NC_058132.1:321926418-321997392 GCF_016433145.1 Gracilinanus agilis | reverse complement strand
TGGGGTTCCTCCGTTCGTCTGGACTTGTTTTTATGTCCCCTTGAGGAGTTTTGTGTGTTTCGGTCAGGAGAGGTTAAGAGCTGCTTCTTACTCTGCCGCCATCTTAACCCGGAACCTCTATAACTGTTCTTTTTTGTTGATAATGAATTGGAATCTAAAGAGATGCTCCTTGGTTGGGGAATGACTGAACAAATTGTGGTATGCCATGGTGATGGAATACAATTGCGTTGTAAGGAATGATAAACAGGATGATCTCAGGAAGAGCTGGAAAGACCTACATGAACTGATACAGAGTGAAATAAGCAGGACCAGGAAATCGTTATACACAGTAACTGCAATGTTGTAGAATGATCTAATGTAATAGACTTTTCTGCTAACAGCAATACAATGATCAAGGACAATTCTGAAGACTTCTGAAAAAGAATTCTGTCCACCTCCAGAAAAAGAATTGTTAGAGTGGAAATGCAGATGAAAATATGTGATTTATGAATATTTATATGGGTATATGCTTTATAAGATTATTCACTTACAAAAATGAATAATATGAAAATGTTTTGCATGATAATGCATGTATAATCCAGATCAAATTGCTTGCCATCTCTGGAAGGTAAGAGAGAAGAAGGGAGGGAGACAATATGGATCAAAGGACTTTGGTAAACATATGTGAAAAATTGTTATTAAAATAAAATAAATTAATAAAAATATATGAAAGAATTTTTATGATAGAGGGAAAGATGGGGTAGTTGGGGATGGAAGGGCTTGATCCTTACTTTCATTAGAACTGAATCAAAGCAGGAAAAGCATACACACTCAATTGAGTATAGAAATCTTTCTTATCCTACAGGAAAACAGTGGAGGAAGGGGATGAGAGAAAGGGGGCTGGACTGATAAAAAGGAGGGAAAAGTAGAAGAGGTGGTTATCAGAAGCAAAACACTTGAGAATTGATAGAATGAAAGAAGGGAAAGGATAAGTAGGGAGAATAGCCTGGAGGGTAATACATTGCAATTATATTGGTGAAAAAATTTCTACAAGTCTAATAAAAGGTTCATTTCTCAATTGCAATGACAAATGAATCAAATGTATAAGAATACAACTTATTCCCCAATTGATAAATGGCCAAAGGATATGAAGAGATGGTGTTCAAAGTAATTAAAGCTCTTTGTAGTCATGTAAAATGCTCATAATCACTATAGATTAAAAAATATAATTAAAAAAAACTCTGAGATACTTATCAGGTTGGCAATTATGACAAAGGAAAATAATAAAACATGGAGGAGATTTGGAGAAAATGGAGATAATAAATCTAGTGATAATTATTGATAAGTACAAACACCAGTAAAAGAAACATAGTCTCCAAGGCCCAAAATAAATACATTTATTGAGAGAGGGCCAGTCTCACAACAAAGCTAAACTCTGGTCAAGACCAAAGACCCTGAGCCTAGTGAGATGGTCTCCTTTTATGCCAAAAAGACTTAGCACACCATAAATTTAGAAGCTAGTTGAATAACACATTAAGTGCCTGAGCAGCAATGACTCCTAAGAATCAGCAAAAATTATATGTAAAAAGGAGAAGTGATGTACAAGATACAGATATATGGGTGTGGTGGGCTTGATATTCAAGAACCAAAGGTACTTGAGTTGTAGGCTTAAGGTCAAGGTGCCTGTCAGCAAATTTAAGACCACACAGAAAATATATACTTTACTGGAAAATGATAATAATATAATCACGAATTAAGAACTATTAAAACACTAATGTAATCATGAAAGCCAATACTAAAATAATCATAAAGGGTTGATTACTATGTTAACATTTTTAACTATGCTAGAAACACAATTTTGATTAAATCAAGACTTGTGCTACTAATAAAAATAATCATAAAGGGGGCAGGGGATTTCATATTCACATAATGTACTATTAGGGGATTTCACATTCACATAATACACACAATTCACTATTGTGAACTGAATCAATTATTCTGGAGAGCAATTTGGATCTATGCCAAAGGGGCTTCAAAATCATACATAATGTTTGACTTAACAATACCATTACTAGGTTTGTAACCTTAAAAGATAAAACCCAAAAAGGAACAGGACTTATGCGTACAAAAATACTTAAAGCAACTCTTTTTGTGGTGGCAAAAAATTGGGAAGTGAGGGAACTGCCATCAATTGTTGAATGACTAAGTTGTATTATATAATTTAATGGAACTATTGTGCTATAAGAAATGATGGAATGGAGAATTTCAGAAAAACCTGGAAAGACACAAACTGATACAGAGGGAGAACCAGAAGAACATTATACTCCATAGCAGCCATATTGTACAATGAACAAATGTGAATAACTTGGCAATTCTCAGTAATACAATGATCCAAAACCATCTCAAAGAACTCATGCTAAAAAATGCCACCTACTTCAGGAGAAAAAAAATGATGAAGTCTAAATCCAGAGCAAAGTAAATTTTTTCACTCTTTAAATTTTTTGTTCAGGTTTCCTTCCACAAAAGGATAACATGGAAATATGTTTTATATAATTACAAATAAAAAATCTATATAGGACTGTTTACCATCTCAGTAAGGTGGGGGAGGATGGAGGGAGAGAATTTAAGACTCAAGATTGAAAATATATATATTCAGAATTATTTTACATGTAACTTGGGGAAAATTAAATATTTTAAAAAGACTATTCCTTAAAATTCATTATGTTCAAGTTTTCTAAACAGTTCAACACTTTATTTTTTTTATCAGAGTTCAGAATCAAAGTGAAATAACCTAGTCTTTATGGGTCCAGCAACTAAAGTATTAAAGTTTCATCAAGGGGCTGAGGAGGGGAGATAATAAATCTAGACCTTGACATTAAACCATCAGTATAAATTACTTCAAAAAGGCAGGTCCACTGGGAAGGACTATTTCTTGTCTAGTACCTTCAGGATTCCTTTGCCTTCATGAGAGAGAAAGGAAATCTAATATATAGATTAGCACTATGAGTTATTTAAAGAAGGCCCTCATAAAATTTGACAAATAGGAAAGTGAAATGAGGACAAGTCAATACTTGAAGAGTATGAATCATAATTGTGTCTTTTGGGGGCAGCTATGTGGCTCAGTGGAATGACAACCAAGCTTAGAGACGGAAAGTCTCTAGGTTCAAGTCTACTCTTTGACACCTCCTAGGTGTGTGAACTGAGTCAGCCACTTAATCCCTATTGCCTAGAACTCTTCTGCCTTGGAACCAATACATAATATTGATTTAAGAGGGAAAGTTAGGGATTAAAAAACAAGTGTTTAGATACTTAGATATACTATCTACTCCATACCCCAATGAAATGTTCAAGGAGGACAAGCACTTCTCATGTGAGAGCTTGCTGGAGCCATCTTCAGAGCTTCTTTCCTCCTTTGTAAAAGTTGTCAAACTTTTACAACTATGCCCTTCTAAAGCCATCCTGGCAAAAGGGCTAATCACCTTGGCCATGTTCCTAGATAGAATGGTCCAATAACCCTTCTTAACTATCCATAAAACTTTCTGATCAAAGTTCTCCTCAATTTGCAACTCTCATCATTTTTTGTGTTGTCTCCCTAATTAGAATGTAGGTTCCTGGAGGTTAGAGATCTCATATATGTCTAGTTCTATAAAACACACTCATGACATATTTGATTGATTTACCTATCTGTGAGTAAGAGTAGATAGTAAATCATTTTCAATATATTAGAATGGCCTTACCAGAACCAATGATTATCTAATTACATGTCTATTTTTATAAACAGAATTTTGTAGTGGTTTATACAAGTTTCTCCTATGTGTTAGGAGGTTGTCATCTAAATAGTGGATTTTGATATCATTTTGTAGAAAGCTTATCTTTTCAGCATTTTTCTTGATTTTTGTTAATCATATGCAAATATTGATGATTTTGTAGATTTATTTTGTATCCTATTGTTTTTAAGCTATTAATTGTCTCAATTAGTGTATTTGTCGATTCTTAAGATTTCCTAAGAAAGCCACAATGTCTACAAGTGGCTGTGTTTAAATCTTTTGACTATTTTTTTACATCTTTAATTTCCTTAACTTGTTTTTTTATAGATCTAGAATTTCCAGAATGATACCAGTTTTTAAAGGGAATCATACAGAGGACAATGGAGAGATGCAAGTTGAATAAGCACTGGATTTAAAAAAAACATATAACAAGAAAAACCATTAATAAAGAACAAGAATGAAGGATACTATTTAGTTAATTAGTAGGCACAAAAGAGGAGGCAGACATGCAGCAAAATAGTGAGAGATAATAGGCGTACAATTTCCCACTGATATTCTTGCTATCAGGAGAATGAAGAACATTCTATAATGCATTGTTTTATCTCCCAGTGGTAAACTTATGGGAGGATAAGGAGGATAAAAGCTGAACAGGATGGATTATCATAAATGATTTGTGACATGCACTGTTGGAAAGAATATTCAAAACTAGGAGATCATAAATTCATTTGAGAATTTGATGAGGGAATCTGGTTGAAAATGCTACAAATGAGATTGAGGGAATGGTTTGATAGGTAAGTGATCCAAGATAGAGTGGCATCTACAAACCTACATAGAAGAGAAGAGAGTATGAAGGGAGTGAGCTATAATGTCAAAGAATGGAGAATAGTTGAAAAGAATGGGGATTGAGAAAAGATTTAGATTTGTCAATTAAGAGATTACTGATAACATTGGCAAGAGCAATTTCAGTGGAAAGGGTTAGATTTAATGATCAATGAAAGCTAAGGACTGCAAAATATATATATGAGAGAGAACATTTTAGGCATGGAAAGTGTCAATGTATAGAGTTGGGAGATAGCAAACTAACTCTGGGAAAGAACAAGTCAGTTTATATGGCTGGATCATAAAGTTTGTGAATGTGAGATAAGGAAGGAAAGGTAGGCTGAAGTCAGACTATGAAGAACATTATATGCCAAACAAAGAAGTTAGCTCAGAAAAAATATTCCTAGAATGTAAGAGCTGGAAAAGACATTATTTAATATCTGCTGTAACCCTTTCATATCACAGATAAATAAACTTGAACTTCAAGAGGGACATCTATACATAGTAAAGAGTTAGTTTTGCAGGAGTTCAGAGAAATGGGGAGAAGATGGAGCTTTAGTTCTAATGAACTTTTCTATATCTGGATTCTGGAATAGTCCCTCAATGAAGATCTCATCACTGTTATATGCCTTCTCTTGGGAGTTACTTCCTAATTCATTACCATACGAAATAACTTCTTAATTTAATCCATGGTTTCCCAAGGTTCATCAGAAAGCTAAATGTGTAAGTAGACTTTCTCTGCTTAATCAATCTTTCATTCCCATTTAACACACTTGTTATTAATAATCAAGATCCAGGACCTAAGTGGTTATATATATATTATGAGTTCCTTAATACTTTGGGGCATCTTTAAATATTATCAAGTTCCTGTAGGTAAACTTATGAACACACTCAGCCTAGCATGTTAGAGATCAACTCCTCCATTCATTATCCCTTCGATTCAACAACCTTTCACAGGTAATCAATAGTTGAACTGATAAATGGGAAGGCTCCTTAAAAATCCATTGCTTGAGTGCTGGGACTGAATGTTTTACTCTCGACAGGTGTGATTTATAATTCAGTGGGAGAGAGGAGAACATTTGTTCCAGCTGTTCTCAGCTATTTCACACAGCAGCGGGTGAGCTTCCAATCTGTTTGCAAAAAAGGAGAAAGTACTATGTGTTTCAGGAGATGCTGATATATTTAGCATATTAGTCCATTAGTTCTTTGTAAATAGTCAGGATACATTATTCTCCTCATTGTTCATAATTAACCCCACCTCCCTCCAGGAGGTGATGTAAAACACAGAATCTTTTATTTTGAATTCATATTCCAAAAGCTTTGAAGTATTTCCTCCAAACTGAGACTAAGGTATGACTTGGATCATTGGGGTTGCTAATTCTAAGTTTACAACTGACCCTGCAGAGTTTGGCAAATAGGCATTCAAAATGGGGTTTATCTGATATATGGAAAATTTTAATCATAAGAGCTGACATTTCTATAGGATTTGTGGTTAGTAAAACTCTTTTGGGAACATAATTTCTTTTTAATCTTACAACAATCTTATGAAGTATCTAGTATAGTCATATTTGTTACAATAATACCTATTGATGAGTATTCTCAGAAGCTCTGGGATATTTCGACACATAGGGGAAGTGGAGTTGATGAAGACACTACAAAGGAGCCTGAAAGTAGTCAGGAAGAGAAATGAGAAAGAGTAGTATTTCAGAGAGGAGAGGATATCTAAAAGGATATGGATTTCAGGAGTATCAAACAATGTAGAGAGTTCATGAAGAATGGGGAATGGGAAAATGTCATTGGATTTAGTAATAAGGAGATTATCATAATTATATATGAAATTGAACTTCTTTTATGTGGTTTTTATGCATATGTTAATTTAACAGCAGTAACAAAGTTAGCCTGTCTTTTTTTCTAAATTTTGTTTTCTTCTATCTAAGTTTCATCTATATTGATATTATTTTCTTATCCACCTCTATCATCCTTTAACTTATCCTACATCCATCATAACAAAAATGTAGTCAAGCAACACATCAACATGTTGCGGGCAGCTAGATGGCTCAGTGGATTGAGAGCCAGGCCTAGAGACAGGAGATCCTAGGTTCAAATCTGGCCTCAGACACTTCCTAGTTGTGTGACACTGGGCAAGTCATTAACCCCCATTGCCTAGCCCTGTAACAAATAAAATTAATATAGAAGGATATGTATAAAATATATTAGGGTTTTAAAAAAACATCAACAAGTTGACTGTAGCTAAAAATGTATGTCTCATTAAGCTCCTCAACTAATCACCTGTATACATATTCTTCAGGACCATTATTCTGAAGTCATGATTCTTATTGTTCACAAGGATCAAAGTTCCTTAGTTTTTCAAAGTTTTCTTTTGCATTTCTGTGCTCAATGTGTACATGATATTCTAGGTTCATATCTCTGTATCAGTTCATATAAGTCTTCCCAGGCTTTTCTAAATCCATCATAATGTCTTGCAAAGTAATATTACATTTATATATAAATTCCCATATACCATTCCCCACTAAAGAAACATTCTCTTTGTTTGCTACCATTCAATGTGCTGATAATAATATCTTTGTGCATTTGTTTTTTTTTTCCCATTCATCTTTTACCTCTTTTGTTTATGTGCCTAGCACTGATGTTGCTGGGTCAAAGAAAATAAAGAGTTTAGGTACTTTGGGCCTATAGTTACAAATTAATTACCAAGAACAAAGTCATCTTTGTGGATTTTCACAAAGTTCCACATTATAAAAAAATATGTGTGCTCTCAAGTATTTATTGGTTTGATACTGGGACCTGGATACATGGGGGAGAATAAGAGTCACAGGGAGAAAAATGATTAAGAAGACAAGAATGACACAGAAGACATAGGATTAAGGAGGATAAAATAGGTTAGATAGAATTAATCATAATAAGAAGGCATTTTTTCATGCTAGGTAAGACGTTATCTCACATTTCCTGGGTTAACTTCCATAATTTTGTATGAAAGACAGAATGAGGACCCCAGTAACTCAATGGGCATAGGTTCCATAAATCAGTCACTCATTCCTCATAAGGAACCTTATAATTTTTCTGATTTTTTTTAATCCACTGAGAAAATGACACAAAAGTCTGACATGTAGCCTTCCTCTGGGATCAGTGATTTTCATGATTCAGTCCTCACACTTTTTAATTCATCTGAGGTCATAATGAATATTTCACCACTATTAATTATGGCTATGGTTCAAAAGTCAAATAACCCAATCCTTCTCAAAGCCTATGGGACTCATTAGAGGCTGTGACCTACAGAGTGTCAAATTCTGGCTACAAAATTAATATCTCAGCTATGAAGGAGAGCACATATGCACAATGAGTCTAAAGACAGAACTCAATATCTGAGACAAAGGAAGAACAATCAGCAAGTCATCCTTTCCACTGAACCTTCTCAGGAGAAAGTTAACTATTTATGGAGGGGCTCTTGCCTTAATGAGGAAGACTTTGAGAGAAAAAAAATGTATTTGCATTTCATAGATTTTTAATATAAAGCCTGGCATATAGCCTAGCAAGGGAAATATATTTTTGTTGCTAAAGATCATTATTGCATCACTGTTGATTGTAATACTACTATTCCAAATAAGAAATAAGTGATATAAACTAAACTAAGTACAAATTATGATATGATTGATTTAGAGTTGGAAGGCTCCTCAGATATTATTTAGACTTAATTCCTCATTTTGCTCAGAGTAATAAAGTTATTTACCCAAGGTCACAGCTGAGCCAGGAATTGTTACCCATGGACACATCTTAGTAGTCTGTTGAAGCCTGTGGACTCCTTTTCAAAATAATGTTTTAAAATGCATAAAATAAAATATATAGGATTACAAATCAATTACAAATTACAAATACAAATTATAAATAAAGATGTAAAACCTTGTGATTACCTTCTGCCTCACTCATCAAATAGTGGAATAATGAGTTCCTTCCAAAATTTTTACTTAAGTAATGTGTCAAGGCCAGCCATCTCTACATTTCTCATCTGCTTGCTTTTCTTTGGATATCTCCAATCATGACCCCTCACTGGGGCCCTAAATGGGCAAGCTTTATCTGTCTGTCTGTCTCTGTCTCGGTCTGTCTGTCTGTCTGTCTGTCTGTCTGTCTCTCTCTCTCTCTCTCTCTCTCTCTCTCTCTCACACACACACACACACACACACACACACACACACACACACACACATACACACACATACTTTTTAGTTTCCTTTACTATATTATCTTTCTTTATTAGATTATGAGCTCCTTGATGAAAATAACTCATTTTGTAATTCTCATGCCCAGTGCTTAGTGCAGTACCTGGTAGTTAATACAGCACATTGTAGTTAGTATGCACATTGTAGGCACTTAATGTCCATTGATTGACAATGTAATTTTTCTCCCATCCAAGCTCGTGGAATCCTTTGGAAGCCTGTGGACCGGATATTTAAAAAAATGCAAAACAAACAAACAACAACAAAAACCCATTCTAGGGAATTTTCTCTGGTACTGGCATCAAGGTCTTTGTTGAAAAGATAGCCAGAGGGGGCAGCTGGGTAGCTCAGTGGATTGAGAGTCAGGTCCACAGACAGGAGGTCCTAGGTTCAAATCTGACCTCAGACACTTCCCAGGTGTGTGACCCTGGGCAAGTCAATTGACCCCCATTGCCTACCCTTACTGTTCTTCTGCCCTGGAGCAGAAGGAAGGTAAGGGTTTAAAAAAAAAAGAAAAGATAGTCAGAGAGTAAGGAGAGAAATGAAGGACAAGGAAATACTACCTAAGTAATATTTAAAGATGTAGAAGGAAAACCAAGTAGATGCTATCTTTTGAAATTGGGGGAGTTATCCCACAGTGACAAATACTTCAAAGGGATAAATATCGTTGAAAACTAGAAATTCTCTATCTTCAAGAGAACAAATATATGAAGCACTTTACAAAACTTTAAGATTTTCACTATATAATTATAAGTTATTCTTGCCATTACTTGTGGTGGTGGTTGTTTTTGTCATCATTGTTTCTTATTAAGTCACTAATAATTTTGAAAGCTATTTAAGTAGGATGGATGTATTTAAATGAAGCCTGAAAAGTGATACTAAGACAGGTCTTTCCTAGCTTAACAGTTGATTGTAAAGGCAATGATAAAAAAAAATACTCTTACAGAAGCAGATATATGTGTGTGTTTGTGCACATGTGTTCACTTTGTCAGGTGCAGAATTCTAGCTTTGAGAGTTTCCTCATGTCTGAGAGTTTTTTCACCATTCTGTTATCTCTGACACAAACTATCTATGTGATCCTGGGCAAGTCACTTAACTGCTTAGTGCTCTAGGCAATTCTTTAAGAATTTAAATTACAGAAGCAGGTGCTACTTTGGCACATTTATAGGGCAACTTTCTCATTGAGAATTCCCTAGACTAAGGAAATCATAGATCTTGTCAATAACAAAAAATGTTGCCTTTCTAAATTCTGAACCACTACCTTTTCTAGACTTCTCAGACTAGTGAGCTCCCTGATTCCTGCCTATTTTGTTGACTTCTCACTTATGCCCTTGCCTCAACCTAGTGTACTTCCATTGACTCCAGGGTTACCCAGTTTTTTACCTCTGACTCTTTATAGAATTCCCACTAAGGACAATGCAATAAGATGGCCAGAGCTACAAAGGTCTGAGATATTGTACTTGTTATATGGAAAGTCTTGATTTGCTCAAGGTTATATGGCTATTAGGGATATTCTTTGGTCTACTCTTTCCCCTTGACTTGCCTCTACCATGAACTCACATATATTTTATTTGTTCTAAGTCTGATTTACCAGTTCTCTCCTCTTCAATAAATCTATTATACCACCAATGGTCCCAACATCAAATCTTAGTCCTCATTTCAACTCTCTGTCAACCACACATAGAAATATTACATGTAGAATATATTAATCAATAAGTATTTATTAAATGCTTTTATTATGTGTCAGGAACTGTGCTGAATACTTGGGTTACAAATTAGAAAATGGAAATTCCTGCCCTCAAGAGGCTTATACTCAATTGGTATAGGTGACTCTTGATGACTAGTTGACTAAGAATCACCTGGGTAATATACCATTGCCACAGTTGAGCAAATACATGATTTGTTGTTTAGTTTAGTTTCAGTCAGTATGATTCTGTGATTCTATTTGGGGTTTTCCTGGCAAAGATAGTGGGATGCTTCACCATTTCCTTCTCTACTTCATTTTACAAATGAAGGCAAAAATGATTTCCCAGAGTTATACAAAATAGTAAATTTCTGACAATTTGAATTGATGAAGATGGGTCCTATCTACTATGCCATTAAGTTTTCCCAAATACATAATATATACATGGTATTGGGAGAAAGGAACACTAACAATTGAGGGAATCACCTAAAGAAGACAACATTTGAGAAAAGACTTGAAAGAGCAAAGTGGCTCTGATAAGTTGAAGGGAAGGAGGAAGAGAATTCCAATAATGAATTTTATGTGTACAATGGGAACAAATTGGGAAATGGACTACTTTTCACAAGGAATAATAAATAAGTTTGGTTGGGACATTAAGTGAAAAAGGGAGAAAATCAACCTGGGGGAAAGAAACCAGACAAATAATTAAAACAAGATGGACAAAAATTTCTAACAGATATGTCTGTGCTACTTCAGAAGATATGACAGCATCCAAATTTGATTCACAGCTACAAAAACACAACCTGGTCTCCTAGATTACATTAAAAGGAGGATACAAATAAACAAAATGAATAACAAAAGCCTAAATGTAAAGGGGTACAAATTGTTTTTGTCAACTGAATAGCAATAAAAAGGAATATACCTTTTTCTCAGCAGTACATGACATATATACAAAGATCGACCATGTACTAGGGCACAGAAATATTGCCAAAAATGCAGAAAATCAGTAATAATAAATACAGCTTTCTCAGATCATAATGCAATAAAATTATACTTAACAAGGACCCATGGAAAGGCAAATTTAAAATTATTTGGAAATTAATCTAATTCTTCAAAAGGGATGGGTCAAAAAACAAATCTTAGAAACAATCAGTGATTTCATAAAAGAGAATGACAATGAGGAGACATCATACCAAAACCTATGAGATACAGCAAAAGCAGTACTCAGGGGACAATATATATCTCTGAGTACCTGTAGCAACAAAATTGAGAGGGAAGACATCAATGAATTGGGCTTGCCACTTTAAAAAATTAGAAAAAGAACAAATTAAAAATCCCCTTATAAAAAACTAAATTGGAAATCTCAAAAATTTAAGGAGAAATTAATGAAATGGAAAGTAAAAGAACTATTGAACTAATAAATAAGACTAGGAACTGGTACTTAGAAAAAAACAAATAAAATAGATAATGTACTGGTTAATCTAATCAAAAAGAAAGAAGAGAATTAAATTAATAGTATCAAAGATGAAAAGGGTGAACTCTCCTCCAATGAAGAGGAAATTGAGGTAACTATTAAGAATTATTTCACACAATTAAAACCAGATCTAAATAACTGGAAAAAACATGAATTGCTCATGGATGGGATGAGCTAACATAATAAAAATGACAATCCTATCCAAATTAATCTTCTTATTCAGTGCCATACTTATCAAACCACCAAAAAACCTTTTTTCTGAATTAGAAAAAATTATAACAGACGTTATCTGGAAGAACAAGGGATCAAGAATATCAATGGAAATAATGAAAAAAGTGTTAGTAATGGGGACCTAGCAGTACCAGATCTTAAGCTGTACTATAAAGCAGTGGTCATCAAAACATTGTGGTACTGGTTAAGAGACAGAAGGTTGGATCAGTGGAATAAACAAGGGGTAAATGACCTCTGCAACTTAGTGTTCAGTAAACCCAAAGATCCAAGCTTTTGGGACAACAACTCACTCTTTAACAAAAACTGCTGGGAAAATTGGAAAACAGTATGGGAAAAATTAGGTTTAGATCTTACACCCTGAAGCAAGATAAATTCAAAATGAGTAAATGACTTAAATATAAAGAATGAAATCATAAATAAATAAATTAGGTGAACATAGAATAGTATACCTGACAGATATGTGGGAAAGCAAGGAATTTAAGACCAAGGAAGAGATAGAGAAAATTATAGTAAAATGAATGACTTTGATTATATCAAATTAAAAAGGTTTTGTACAAACAAAACCAATACAATACAAAATTAGAAGGAAAGCAACAAATTAGAAGAACATTTTATAACAAAACTCTCTGAAATAGGTTTAATCTTCCAAATATATAAGGAACTGAGTCAATTGTACAAAAAAATCAAGCCATTGCCCAATTGATAAATTGGCTAGGGACATGAATAGGCAGTTTTCAGATGAAGAAATCAAAACTATCAATAAGCACATGAAAAAGTGTTCTAAATTTCTCGTAATTAGAGAAATGCAAATCAAAATACCTCTGAGGTACCACCTTACACGTATCAGACTGGCCAATATGGCAGCAAAGGAAAGTGATAAATTTTTCAGGGAATGTGGCAAATTAATTAAGGACATTAATACACTACTGGTGGAATTGTGAATTGATTCAACCATTTAAGAGGGCAATTTGGAATTTTGTGCAAAGGGCTTTAAAAGACCTTTGATCCAGTCATACCTCTGCTGGGTTTGTACCCCAAAGAGATAATAGGGAAAAATACTTGTACAAAAATATTTGTAGCCACACTCTTTGTAGAGGCAAAAAACTGGAAAACGGGGGGGTGTTCATCGACTGAGGAATGGCTGAACAAATTGAGTTATTTGATGGTGATGGAATACTATTGTGCTAAAAGGAATAATGAATTAGAGGAATTCCATGTGAACTGAAAAGACCTCCAAGATTTGATACAGAGTGAAAGGAGCCAAACCAGGAGAACATTGTACACAGAGACTGACACATTATTGCATAATTGAATGTAATTGACTTTTCTACTAGCAGCAATGGAATGACCCAGGACAATCCAAAAGAACTTATGAGAAAGAATGCTATACCCATTCAGAGAAATAACTGTGAGAACAGAAACACAGAAATATGATCAATCATGTAGTTTGATAGGGATATGATTAGGGTTTTGAAGTTAAAAGATCACTCTATTGCAAATATAAAAACCATAGAAATACCTTTTGAAGCTCTATGAGGGAGAAAGAAAAGGGGGGATCATAAATCATGTAAACATGGGAAAATATTCTAAATTTTAAAAAAAAGAAATTGCTTTTGTCCCCTACAGTTTTATTTTTTTTTTAAATATGGCTTCAGCTTGCTCACAGTTCTAACACCTTTACAAAGCCCACTGGGACCCCTTTCCATACCAGAATTCAGCTTTCATTTACCCAGGCGTGGCCCAGGAAGAGTTGGCCATTTGTTTCTCGATTTCAATAATCTCATATATATAATTCAGTTGTACCTTAGAGGGTGTATAATAATATGGCATGCATCTTTATTGTCTGATTTTTGCCTCATTTCCTCCTAATATTATCCCTTCCTAAAAGTTCCATTTATTTTTTCTAATCTAAGAACATTCTAAAGATGTCGTTACCTAGGACAGTGATTCTGAAGGTTCTCAATAAATATCTATTGAATTGAATTGAATTGAATCAATAGCCACATGTGTCATTAAGCCAGTAGCCTTGGCTGAACTATCACATTTTTAAATGGACGTTCTCAGAAGATATCTGAATACATTTTCCATTTCCCAGAAGAGCAAGGTTCATTAGGCCATGTATGCTTCTTCTGCACATTGTCAGGATTAGAAAGTTAAAGAGGCTTAGAAGTTTCAAGGAACACCTAATTTAGCTAGCATCAATAGCAATGATTTATGGGAAATTAATCCTAGATCTATAGATTATTCTAGATATAAGGAAAATAAATTCACTTATGACCTATATAAGTGAATTTTTACTATTTTTACTATTTAAATATTCTTTCAAAAATTACTATGTGCTTCCTTGTCTTATTAATATTTTTATAACAAGCACTGTCTTTTTATGATTTCTCCAGAATATAACAATGAGTAGCAATTATTGTGCTATTCTACAATACTACAATATTAATATTTTAATATTTATAGTTAAATTAGAAATATGAACTGACATCTAATGGAAGAGTTCATCTCAATTTTTCCAGTGAATTTTATAACCACTCTTCTCTTTCACTATTACTCAGATGCCTCTTTTAACTTCCTTCTGGATGTGTGGTTTTATCTGGATATCAGAAGTAAATGGAAATCTTAGTTCTAGATGAAGGGTGATATAATTTTTTTTAATTCTTATGAGTGAAAAAAGGCAAAACTACCTAAAATTAACCCGAGCATTTCAAAGGAAATCAGAAAGCTTTACATTTTATCAATCTATAGGTTAAGTACTTGGATACTTTCCTTAATTATACTAACATTTCCTTAATTTGAACACTCCCTATCTTCAAACAATGCAACCATAATCTAAGCAAATGAATCTGAATATTTTTGTCAAACAAGAACACAGATGATGCTCAGTTTTGCAGTTTAAAGAGAGTACAATAACTCGAATTCATAATATCATCTTTGCTTGTAATCACTGCCAACAGAATAAATAATTAGGAGAATCAAAGACATCCAGCAAAGGCATGAAAAGTGGGGGAAGAAATGTGTCACTGATGCAGCAGTTATAAAATCTCTAAATTACAGTAGTTTTCTCTGTTAGTTTCCCATTAATTCAGTATTTTTAATTTAATTAGCTTCCATTTTATATCCTTTCTGTGAACAAGATAAATTACAGTAGATTTGAAAAGCAGAGAACCTGGGAATACATTGAGTATGAGGAGCGAGCTGACAAAACGAAGTCAGTTGAAAAAAGAAATTTGGGATGTAGGATCCCAAGCTCCAATTAAAAGAAAAAAAAACTAATAACCTCCCAGTAATTTTTTCCTTTGTGTGTTTGTTTTCATTATGTGTTGCCTGGGTTTTACAAAATGAAAGTAAATAAATAATTCGACAGCTGAGTTCTCTATTGCAACTCCAGTTGTTCCATTACTGGGGGCTTATTTTCACCAAGCTAGCATAGCATGATATCATGAGACAGTATGCTATTGACTCTCCGAAATACCTAAGAAACACCTGAGAAATCAACTAAACCCTTGTTTTTATAGATGAGGAATCAAAGTTCTTGGATATCTTGAGTCCAAAGTTACAAAGTAAATTAATTATAGCAATGGCAAAACCCAGGTTTTTAAAGTTTAATGAGAAACCTGCCACTGTGTGGATAGTGGTACTTGGCTTATAGATTAATTTTTTGAATATCAGTTTTCTATGTAGTCAGTTAATTTAAAGAAATAAAAACCAAAGTTGAATACCATATCTTTCTTATAGGTTTTTAACTGTTATCAATCATGACACAATGAAAACCTTGTTAGATTTCTAGATTTGAATGTAACTTTTTAAAGCCTTTATGCCTCTAGTCAAAAGTCTCCAAAACAACATCACACCTATGGTATTTCAAAGTTTCAAGCTGGTTTGACATTAAAAGTTTCTATGAAAGACTTCTCTTTCAAGTGTTTCCTTCCAAATTACATAGTTTTTTTACATTTATACAGTGAGCTTCTCAGGAGAAAAGATATGTATATATATACGTATATATATATACATATATACATATGTATATATCTCTTCTAAGACAAAAAAGGAGAAAAAATTGGACAATAACAACATATTAGTTCATAAAAATCCTATAATTTTATATTTCTCACCAATCATTTCTTTGACAGTTTCTAACTCACTTCAACTCACAAAAGTCATCTAGTTTCCAGATGTCTACTAATTAATTTCAGCATAGTCCAGTGGAAAAGATGATGGAGGTCTGGGTTCTATTCCTGGCTCTCCACTAACAACTATGTGTATCAGCCATCAGACCTTCATTTAGGTGTATTTTTTTAAGTTTATTCTTCTATAGATGAAATAGTCGTTTATTTTAGATACCTCCAGGATCAGTAATTTTATCATAGGAGATTAGAATTAGAAAAAAAATCTGAGTCTACATAGTAAATTACTTAAAAACATATAAACATAAAACATAAGATTCCAACAGAAATCTAAAATATTGCATTCATACAAGTCCTCCTCTACATGAATGGTTAAACAAAAGACAAATAATAAAATTTTTAAGAAAATATTTGTGTTACTAACCACTGGCATTTGTTCCCCACAATTATGTCATTTAAACAAATGGGGGAGGCTACAGTCAGTTGGATGGTAGATAGGAACAAAAAGTTGCCATCAGCCAAGATCTTTCTGTTTCTCATCAAGGAGGAAAATACTTTTTGTATGAAAAGATCATTTTCCTCTATTACCCTACCAAACTTTGATGATTTAGCCACTTCTTATGTTAAAATGTTGTCTCCATAATCAAAGCAAATGAAACTGTCAGGGGAATTGAAATTCAGGAAAACAATTTAGTTAGCAGACATTATTTAGGAGTGATGTATAGAGAATTGAATTCAACACTAAGAAGAATAAAAAGTTTTCCTACTGAAACATACTAACTCTGAGACCTAAAAGCAAAACAGTCATCTCAGAACTTCTTTACTTTTATAAACTGCAGAGAATGGGGAATTTAGGACGCACATTGGGTAGAGTGCAACACCTAGAATTGGGAGGATTTGTTTCAAATTTGGATTTCAACACTTCCTAGCTGCATGACCCTAAACAAGGCCCTTAAAACTGTTTGCTTTGTCCTTGCTCTTCTAGCACTGAGTTGATACTAAGACAGAGAGTGTTTTTAAAAAATTGAAATAAATTGCAGAAAGGATATGATGGCCTATATTAGTAGAGGCATTTGTTCACCAGAGAGTACCTTCTAATAAAGGTGGCAAACATACTGTTGGAGCAGCTTGTATCATTCCCAAGTGATCTAAACCAGTCTAAAATGTAATTGGCAAATATTTAACAAAATAAAATTTAAAAAGATATAATGATTTATTAGCTGTTCAGAGAGGCAGGAGATGACAGAGTGAAACACAAAAGAAACACAAAACACTGTTTGCTCATTTTGGTTTGAACTAAAGTGTTTGAGAGGAGGAAGGTTTGGGATGAGATGGAGTAGTGTGAAAAAAGACTGAAAATATAAGAGCATTTTGAGTGTGTCTATAAATGCCCTGTAATTTGTTTTGTTGGCAGGAGGTTGCCATGAAATTTTTTGAGTGGGACAATGATGTAGTCAGAACTCTGCCATAGGATTGACCCTTGAGCTTTTACTCTGGTAACATTCCCAACATCATACTGATGAGTCGATGATCTAAAGTCTCATATTCTTTCCCAATGCACTGTCTTGTTTTCTACCTATCTGCCAATAACAAGCATTTATTAAGCACTTATTATGTGCCAGCCATTAAACTAATCCTTGGAGATAGAAAGAAAGATTAGAGGTTATCTCTGCCTTCAATGACCTTCATTCAAATGGAGAAGACAGAATCCAAAGGTTTAAGTACAAATAAGAAAAATACAAGATAAATTGGAGATGAAAGGAATAGAATTAGAATTAAGGGTGATCAGGGGAAAGGATTATTATAGAAGTTTCATCACAACCAGGCAAATGAAATTAATATCAGTAAGTCAAAGGTACATTAAGAGCTATTGCATTTCTACTAAGCTGTGTGACCTTTGGCAATTCCAAACTCACATCTATATGTATGGTCATAGAGAGAAAATTAATAATAATTTATGTTTCCTCTTCATCCATCCAATTCATCTCTTTTTTCTAATTTTTTAAGTTGCAAGCCCAATTCATTGAATTCCTCCTTCTCGATTTTCTTGGCATAAGCACTCAGAGATAAAAATTTCCCCTGAGTACTGCTTTGGCTGTATCCCATAGGTTTTTTATATATTGTCTCCTCATTGGCATTCTCTTTAATGAAGTTCATAATTGTTTCTATGATTTCTTCATTGACTCACCAGTTTTGAAGAATTAGATTATTTCATTTCTAATTAATTTAAATTGCCTTTCTATGGACCCTTCTTAATTAGAATTTTTATCACATTATAATTTGAAAAAGTTACATTTATTATTTCTGGTTTTCTGCATTTGTTTGCAATATTTCTATGTGCTAGTACATGGTTTATCTTTGTATATATATTTATCCCTGTTCAATTTTCTCCAGATAACTGTTAACTCGAATTTTTCTAGCATTTCATTCATTACCTTTTCTTCTTTCTTATTTATTTTTCAGTTCAATTTATCTAATTATGAAAGGAGAAGTTTGAGATCCCCCACTAGTATGGTCTTACTATCTATTTCCTTCTTGAGGTTCTTTAAATTTTCCTTAAGAAATCTAGAGGCTCTATCATTTTTGTGCATAAATGTTTAGTAATCACATTATTTCATTGTTTAATACCCTTTAGTAAAATGTAATTTCCTTCCTTATTTTTTAATCAGATCAATTTTACTTTAACTTTGTATGATATCATGATTGCTACTCCTACTTTTTTTTTACTATAGATGATACATAATAAATTCTGCTCCAGCCTTCTGCCTTGAATCTGTGTGTTCAAGAACCATGCCTCAAATGTGTTTCTTTAAAACAACATATAGTAGGATTCTGGTTTTTAATCTACTCTGCTATCCACTTCCATTTTATGGGTGAGTTCATCCTAGTCACATTCAGCATTATGATTACTGTGTATTGTCCTCCATCATATTATCCCCTTTAAATCCTGCTGTATTCCATTTCTCTCTGTTCCTCCTCACCAGTATTTTGTTTTTTTGTCATCCCTCCCACTTCCCCCTCACTTCAATTACCTCTCACTTCCCTTGTCTTATTCCCCTTCTACTTGTCTGTAGGGTGATAGAATTCTACACCCCACTTGTTTTACCCTTTCTGAGCCCTTTACAATGAGAGTAAAGTTTAAGCATTGCCACCGGCCTACCCTTATTTTCCCCTCTCTGTAATGATTTTTCATGCTTCTTTATATTATATAATTTACCCCATTTTATCTCTCCCTTCCCTTTTCCCTCAGTGCAACCCTCTCTTTCACCCCATGATTTTTTTATGTATCATTCATATACATACATATCACACATACATATTGCTTTAAATCATCACATTTAAATACATATATCATCTTATATTATCATATACATCATATCATGATAATCATCTTACTTCCCCATCCTTTTTCTGGGTAAATTCCTTCTATCTTCTCCACTACTGAGAGTAATTTTTGAGAATTACAGGTATCTTCTTTTCATGTAGACATAAAACATTTTGACCTTGATGAAGCCCTTAAATTTTCTCTTTTTCATTTACTTTTTGGGGGTTGTCTTGTATCTTGACTTGGAATTCAAATTTTTTGTGTATGTCTGGCTTATTCCTCAGGAATGCTTAGAAATCTATTTTGTAATAAAGAAAGTAAAATTATTAAAATTAATGTTAATTTTTAAAAGATTGTGGTTGCTGTTTATAAAATTTAATCTCGTCAGGAATTTCCTTTTAAAAATCTTTTAAAGACCTTTGGGCATAGTTCTAAATTGCCTTCCAGAATGGCTGGACCAATTCACAACTCCACCAGCAATGTATTAGTGTTCCAATTTTGCCACATCCCCTCCAAAATGAATTATTTTCCTTTACTTTCATATTGGCCAATGTACTAGATGTGAAGTGATACCTCAGAGTTGTTTTGATTTGCATTTCTCTAATTATGAGAGATTTAGAACACTTTTTCATGTGCTCATTGATAGTTTTGATTTCTTCATTGGAAAATTGCTATTCATGTTCCTTGTCCATTCATCAATTGATTAATGGCTTAATTTTTTTTGTACAATTGATTTAGCTCTTTATAAATTTGAGAAATTAGACCTTTGTCAGAGGTTTATATTATAAATTTTTTTCCTATTTTTTTGCTTCCCTTCTAATTTTGGTTGCATTTATCTATTTTATTTTTTTTATTTCAAAAAGTACCAGCTCCTAGTCTTATTTATTAATTTAATAGTTCTTTTACTTTCAATTTACTAATTTCTTCTTTGATTTTTAGGATTTTCAATTTAGTTTTTATCTGAGGATTTTTCTTTACTTTTCTTTTAAATTTTTTTAAATTTGCATGTCCAATTCATTGACCTCTTCACTCTGATTTGTTTATATATGAACTCCGGGATGTAAAATTTCTCTGGAGTATTACTTTGGCTGCATCCTATATATTTTGATATGTTGTTTACTAATTGTCATTCTCTTCAATGAAATCATTGATTGTTTCTATTATTTGTTCTTTAAACAACCAAATTTGGAGAATCATATTATGTAATTTCCAATTAAATTTTATTTGCCTCTCCATGTACCCTTACTAATTATAATATTTATTGCATTATGATCTGAAAAAGTTTCATTTATTATTTCCACTTCCCTACATTTCTTTATAATGTTTTTATGCCCTAGTACATGGTCAGTCTTTGTATATGTGTCATGTGCTGCTGAAAAGAAAGTATGTTCCTTTTTATCCCTATTTGTTTTTCTCCAGATATCTATTAACTCTAAATTTTTTTAACATTTCATTCTCTTCCCTTACTTCTTTCTTAATTATTTTTTTTCATTAGATTTATCTAGTTCTGATAGAGGAAGGTAAAGGTCTCCCACTAGTATGATTTTACTATCTATTTCCTCCTTAAGATCCTTTAGTTTTTCCTTTATAAATCTGAATGCTGCACCATTTGGCTCATATATGTTGAGTGCTGATATTTCTTCATTATTTATATTGCCTTTCATCAAGATATAATTATCTTCCTTATATCTTTTCATGAGATCTATTTTTGCTTTAGCTTTTTCTGAGATAATAATTGCTACTCCTGCCTTCTTTGTCACAGTTGTAGACCATTAAATTCTGCTCTACCCATTTACCCTTACCCTGTTTGTGTTTATCTGCCTCATGTGTGTTTCTTGTAGACAATATATTGTAGGATTCTGGTTTTTAATCCATTCTGCTATCTGCTTCCTTTTTATTGTTGAGTTCATCCCTTTCACATTCACAGTTAGGATTACTGCCTGTGTATTTCTCTCCATTTTGACTTTTTCCTTTGTTTCTGCCTTTTCTCTTATTTCTTTTTTCTCCCCTCCAACTTTTCACTTTTAGTCAGTCTCCCCCTTTCCCCTCCCTAATGTTACTCCTCTTCCTACCAAATCCCCTCTTATTTATTCTCCTCCTATTATAGTGTCTTTTAAATGATCCCAACTCTCTTCCTCTCTTATATTGAACCCCTCCCCACCAGTTTGTTTATTACCCTTCTACTTCTCTATAGGGCACAATACAATTCTCTGACCCAGTAGATCTGATTGTTCTTCCCTCTCTAAGTCAATTTCAATGGACATAAATTTAAAATATTATCTGTTGCCAACCTCTTCCAACATTCCATTGTATTGGTCTTCTCCCTCCCTCCCCCCATGCTCTTATTTATGAAATATGAATTTACTCAATTTTATCTCTTTTCCCATTTCTATTAGTATTATCTTCTTTTCTATCCCTAGTTTTTAATATATACTTTTTGACATATCATCCTATGTAATTTGTCACTGTACCCTCTAAGTATACTTCTTCTAATTACCCTGATGATAATAACCATTTTTAAGAGTTACCAATATCATCTTTTCTTATAGGAATACAAATCATTTGAATGTATTGGGTTCCTTAAAAAAAGTGGCATTTTTTTATCTTTCTTAATTACCTTTTGGTGATTCTCTTGAGTTCTATGTTTGGTCATCAAATTTTCTGTTTAATTCAGGTCTTCTTTAGGAATACTTGTAAGTCTTCTATTTTATTAAAGGACCATATTTTCCCGTGTAAGAATGTAGTCAATTTTGTTAGGTAGTTGATTCTTGGTTGTAGACCCAGTTCCTTTGCTTTCCAAAATATCATATTCCATGCTTTCTGGTCCTTCAGTGGATGGAGCCAGATCCTGTGTAATTCTGACTATAGCTACATGATATCCAACTTGTTTCATTTTAGCAGTTTTTAATATCTTTTCCTTGGTTTGGAAGTTCTTGAATTTGGCTATAACATTCTTGGGTGTTGCCAATTGGGGATTTAATGTAGGAGGTGATATGTGGATTCTTCCAATCTCTACTTTACCCTCTTGCTCAAGACTATCTGGGCAGTTTTCCTGGATAATATCCTGTAGAATGATTTGTAGGCTTTATCTTTTACCATAGTTTTTTGGTAGTCCAATAATTCTTAAATTACCTCTTCTGGATCTATTTTTCAGATCTGTTAATTTATCAATGAGGTGTTTCATATTTTCCTCATTTTTTTCATTTTTTTATTTTTTTATAGACTCTTGCTGCCTTGTGAAGTCATTTGCTTCTAGTCATTGGATTCTAATTTTTAATGACTGAATTTCAACCCTGACTTTTTGGTCATCCTTTTCCTTTTGGTCTGTTTTTCTTTATAGGTCATCTTTTGCTTTCTTTGCCTCATTTTTAAGCTGGTCAATTCTGCCTTTCAAAAAACTTCCAAAGTCTGTGTTCAATTCGCTGGAGTTCCTGAGTTTTTTCTTGGTATTCCTTTGTCCTCCTCTGTTCCATTTGTTCTTTGTTCATTATCTGGATAGAAGTTGTTTGTTGTCATTTCTTTTTTCATTTTTTGTTTACTCATTTTTCCTTCTTACCCCCTGTCATTGGCTATAAGCTTGCTCCTCTGTTTATCTGCTGGATTTGTGGTTTTGGGCTATTCTGTCCTGAAGAGGCTTCTTCTCTGCTCTGATGATTAATTAGATTAGGATGATGGAGTATTAATGAGCCCTGAGACCAGATCTTCCCCAGCTTCCAGCAGAAGCTAAAGGTATAGGTGAAGGTGTGGAGGCTGAAGGTATTTACCCTCGTCCTCCTCTCTACTCCTTTCTGCCAGCTGCCTAGTCAGGGCCCAGAGCTTCCTGTGTTGGTAGCAAGGTACTCTGCCAAGGTTGCAGTCTTTGCCCTGGGACCCCAGTCAGCCTGATTCTTACCATAATTCTTAGTGCAGTAGGTAGGGGAGGGATGTTGGAAATTGAGCTTCCCTGCCCTCTGAAAGCTTCTTATATGCACTATTAATAGATGGAATTAAGCAGAGCTGATCTGTAGGGCTGGATGTGTCCCTAAGGCAAAACTTCCAGAGTCAGAGGCCCAGGATGGAGAAGTTCTGGCCAAAGACTGTGACCAGGCTGTCCTCCTCTTTGCTCTCTCCTCCAGCTGCCTCCCTGACAGCTGTAATCAGAGCCTTCACTCTTACCTAGTTGTATTAGCAAGGCACTCCCTCTGGGCTGGAGCTCTTACTTGGAGATCCCAGAAACCACCTGAGTCTCAGCATAGTAGGTAAGGAAAGGGTCCTGGGACCTTCTTTCTTTTCCTTAAACCCAAGAATTCAACCTTTTCTATATACCTTTTAAGTTGAATCAAGCAGGAGGGTCCCCGAGTTCTGTGGTTGGATTTGGTTTTGTGTCCCCTTCAAAGTACTTTGTTTTTGATTGGTGTGGAAGGATTTTCACAGAGGACTCAACTTTTTCTGTTTCTAAGCTGCCATTTTTACTTCACCTCCCAATGAATATACCTTTCTAAACATTGGGGAAACCATAAACAGGATTTCTGAAGATACTATTAATCAGGAAGTGGATCTCCATATGGATTAGAGCTTTTAGTGTGGATTATATAGATTGAAGATTGTAGAACTCATGAAAGTGAAGAAGAAATATTTTACTAAATGTTCTCCTAATGGCTTGTGAGAGTTAATATCACTCCAAAAAGTGTCTGCTGTTTTCTAGGAGTTTGACCTCCATAGTAAGAATCTAGCTTATTAGATATAAACAAGAAGTAATTATGTTTGTCATGCTTATTTATCTAGCTAGTTGGCATTATTGGATAATTACATCAGTTTAGATTGCTTTGTTGCCATCATTTTGGTTTGCTTGCCAGATCTCATTCATTTGATCTCTGATGAAGAAAAACATTTAAAGTCCTGGCTGGTTAACATGCGCATTTCAGAATGTATGGACTTAGAGCTTCTGCAGAGGCAAGGTAAAGGAATGGAAAGAGAACTTTCTTAGAAGACCAGAGAGGAGACAGCTAGGTGGCTCAGTCATTGAAAGCTAGGCCTAGAGACAGGAGGTCCTGGGTTCAAATCCTACCTCAGATACTTCCTACTTTTGTGACACTGGACAAGGCACTTAATCCCCATTGCCTGGCCGTTAAAACTCTTCTACCTTGGAACCAATATCCAGAATTGATTCTAAGAGGAAGGTAAGGGTTTTGTTTGTTTGTTTTGTTTTGTTTTGTTTTGTTTTCAGAATGGGAGCTGGTGATTTCCAACAAGGCATTTCTTAAATACCAAATTTTAGGTTCTATAAGTCTCAGTTTCACCATTTTATAATTTAGGGATGATAACCCCCCAACCTACTTATATTGAAAGGGTAAGGATAATTTAGGTAGTGTAGGAGGGTTGGTTAGGGGATGGGACAAGATGGTTCAGATAGGGTAAGTATCAGAAGATTAATTGGTTAGGGAAGGTCAACAGAGCCCAGTTCAGGAAGAGCCTAACACACACAAACCACTCAGTAAAAGTTACCGATGTTGTATTTATCATAACAGAGAAAGGTTAAATGGGAATTTTGGATAACCCTAACACTAAATCAACTACTTAAACCCTCCTGGATCTAAATGTTTTGTTAGTAAGAGTTTTCAAAGAGTTTGAGCTATACTGATCCTTACCCAACTGTCTAAAGATCCCAGTCCCTAATCTAGATAAACCTGCACTAAACCAAACCCCCATTGATGGTAATAGAGGTAGTGTTCTATGACAGTTTATCAGGGCTCAGAGAGAGATCTTGAATCCTTGAGGAACCTAGACCTGATCTTACAGGCAGATGGCCCAGATGGTTTAGGATCACACCAGGAAACTCAGTAGATCACAACAAGGGAACAGGACAGCAAGCAGGATGGGAAATCAGGGTAGTACAGGGTAGTATCGGCCACCAAGGAAAAACAGCCAGTTCCTCCAGGTTAAACCAGAGAAAAAACCCAGCTCAAACCTCAGTCAACTGTCTCACCCTTTACTCCCACATTCTAGAATATTTTTCCTGCATCTGTATCTCCCTGTAGACCCACCTTACATGCTCAAATTCTCTCTTCCTTATAACAGTAATAACTGTAAAAGTACCTTGAAAACCTAAGTATTCTAGAAACTAAAAGTTGTGTTGGAATTATTATTAGTATGCATCTCTGCTGCTTTTGACCTATGACTTTAAGCAAGTGAGTTAGCCTCCCTGGGCCTCAGTTTCCTCATTTGGCAAATGAAAAGGTTGGTCTAGATGAATTTGAAGGTCTCTTCCAATTCTAAATCTATGATACTCTAATGTAAAGGCATTCCTCAATTGGGATTCATAGAAGTTATCAGTTTTCACCACTCACTGTCTTATACCCAGATATTATAATTTGCCTGCCTTGCATAATTACCTCCTCTTAGGGACTTGGACTTCTTGTTCTCTTACTCATTGGCTCACTAACAAACTTGCATCCCCAGAAAGAAAAATGAAGCTTAAGTTATTACTAATATCTAGGTCTTTCCAAAAGGGAAAATAAGAGAGTATAATACAAACCAGAAATAGGACAGTTGGTTTATATTCCTATTCACAGACCAGAAATGCTAAGTATAAAAGAATCATAGAATTGATTAAAAGAATGACTAGTATAGCACATAATAATCCAACATATGAATATGGTTACATTTGGTTGGAAGACTAATATTTTAAGGCTTAACAGAGCATAAAGCAATTATCAATACTACTAATTATATTCCACCTTGGCTGAGAATAGTCTGAGCACTGACGTACTTGTCTTTTAGAGAAATGTGCTAAGTTTGGCCCTTTTCATTGTAATGAAGGACCAAATTCCAATGTAGAAGCTTTCCTTGCTGTCAGCTATTGCTTCTAGAGTGGATGCTATTATCACTGCTAGTTGATTATGATGCTTCCTGGGTGGTACATAACCACCAGACCTTGTGGTACTCACAGGTAGTGTCAAGGAAAGGAAAACAAAAGAAAAGCAAAGTAGTCAGGCTCCCCCTGACAGATCCTGCAAGATCTTTCAGTTAAGTCCTTGGCACTAACTGCCATATTGGTGAAATCTCTATGACACCAGGATAGAAAAGGACCTTACTCCTCTCCACTCATCTCTGAAATTCTATTTTATTTTCTGGGCAGATAAAGCCAAGAAGATATAAACCATAAGGTATCTGTCTCTGTCTCTTTTTGTTTTATTAAGAAGATCTCCTAAGTCTGCAGCACATCTAACCTAGCAGCCAAGTCAGGGATTCTTTTTATAGCAAGAAATATTCTCTTCCCAAATTTCCATATAGTCACCTGAAACCAGGCATGTGATGTCTGTGCAGGCTCCCTAAAAGAAATCTTATTTCATCTATGTGATTCTGATTTATTATAAATCTAAAATCCTAAAACCATATTTTGAAGTCGTGGAATGAAGAAGTAGAGGCAGCGGCCCTTTTATTCTATTGTGTTTTCAATTTCACTATCTGTGTGACTTCTGGGAAGTTACTTCACATCTCTAGGCCTCTGTAAAAGAAGAGTTAAATAGTTAACTTTATAGTCTCTTTCATCTCAAACATTCACTGAGCTGGTCAATTGACCCTACAGAATCTTAATTCTACTATAATAGGGAAGAACTTCTGTAATATTAATTCTTCAGATGTTTTACACATCAAAATGGATCTGGTTTTGTGCTGCCTCTAGTTTTGGAACTCAAATTGTACCTAGAGAGATCCATAAAAAATTTTTCTTAAGTCAGTGGCATTCAGAATTCAAGAATATCAAATTCAAAACCCAAACAGAAGACAGTAGATACAAGTGACTGTCCCAATGGTCAAATATTAAGAAAAACTGGCTTAAAATTGATAATGGGAAAAGGAAAAAATGAAATTTGCTAAAAAAAAACACTGAGGGAAGAAGAATTCTCCATAGATAAGAAGGCAATCGTAGTATTAATCCTGGATTTTGTGGCTATTTTCCTGCTAGAAAAAGACAGAGATCTGATTATACTCTCAAGGACAGTACATTTCCTGACTGCCTTTGTTTTAAGTGTATGTATGAAATCCTATTTATGGTTGGTTACAAATTTCATTGCTTTTATTAACTGCATGAAATGTTATTTACTTGATTGAATTACAATTCTGACCATCAACACTTTAAAATAATGATCTTGTTAATTAATGCAGAAATGCAGTTTTTTAAAAAGGCAGTATACATCCTGACAGTATTCACATTGATAATCCAGTAAGTTCAACATGATTAATGTTATTACAGTATATACCATAAGAATGAATAATGATTAGAGCAATTATTTTAAATGCTTGTCCAATTAGCCATGGGGAGGTTTCCTATAAAGGCACTTTCTTGCATAGAAGGTGATCAGTTTTTCCTCTTTGGAATTCAGTTTCTTTTGCAATTGTACTATGTAGTGAACTTTTTAAAAACCAACTCAAAATTGACTATCCCACCATGCTCTCTGGAGAGACTCATAATAGAAACCTGAAGCCACACAACAAGGTCATCATTTTATGAACCAACTCCATGTCTTGGCCCAGTGATGATCACCTGTGATAAGACAGTGAAACTTGGGACTGATTTCTGTTTCTGTTGTCTCAAGCAGGACTGTGTTAGAATCTTCTGACAAATGATTAAACATACTTTTGGAAATCAAATTTCCATCTGCTGTTCCGAGTTAAACAATATGGATGCTTGCATATATCGAGCTTCAGGCCCTACAGAATAGCACACCCCTTTCTCCTTCCCCTCATTTCCCTTTTCCTAGAAATACCAACAGAATAAGTAATAACTACTCAACTCCTTTATTTCTCAGTGGAGGTTTCTTGTGTTCAGCACTAACCTGGCTGTACCTGCATTTGGCTAGAAGGTCATTGTGTTTTATTAAATCAAATAACAGAGAGAAACCCTGTTCTTCACCCTCCACCTGGGACAGACCTAGAGAGAGGCTCATTCATACTTCAATGGAATGTCTGGCATTTAAATACCAGCATATTTTCAAAGAGCAATCATGCAGACTTAGAGTTTTGCATGATTTTTCATCCTTCATTTCCTACTGAATGTAGAAAGAGGTGATGGAAAGAAGGAATGTTTGGTGAGGTTAAGCATAGAAGGCACAAAAGGTAAGTCATTATAGATACACAAACAAAGCAACCACTTGGATGGTATGGGAATGGGGGTGATAAGGACACATTTCATTTTCACAATTTGTTGAGGGAATTTTAGGTCTTTGGAAGAAAAACTTTCCCATAGAAAAACCAGAGTAAGGCTTTACATTTACATCACACTTTAGAGTTTTGGTTTAAGTATTTTCAAAAAAAATTTTTTTCTGATTCTAACAATATTCTTTGGGTGAATGGGGCAAATGAGGAAATTGAATCTTAGAGAGACGGTGATTTGCCAAGGTCACAGAAACATTGATGGAGCCAGGAATTAACCGCTTACTTCAAGTTTAATGTTTTAGTTTTGTTTTGTTCTCCCTACTATGGTATACTGCCTCTTGAACCACTTTCAGTAAGCAAACTTGCCCTTGTGGTATGATGAAAATAACACTAGGTTGGTGTCAGGGAATTGTTTTTGAATCCCTGCTCTGTTACCTCATTGTGTGACAATTCAGCCAGTCATTTACTTCTCTGGGCCTCATTTTCCTCATCAATAAAATAAAGTGCTTGGGATAGATGATCTCAGAGGTTCCTTCTAATTTTATGATCCTACAATAATAGCTACTCACATTATACAGAACAAGAGTTCCTAAAAATAGTGGATTTAAGTTTGTGATTTCTTGGAAACCTCACTAGACTGCAAAAAGTACAGATTCTTCAATAGTAGAATTCTAGGCAATATGATAGGCCAATAGGGTAGATATCAGATGGGAATAATTTTTGGTATATCCAAAATTAGAGATTTATTTTTGCTGATATTAGCTGTGTAACTCTGGACAAATTACTTTATGGGGTTTCAGTTTCCAAAAATATAAAAACTTAGTGTGGGCTAGATGGTCTCTAAGATCTCTTATGGTGTTTCAATTCTTTTTTTTAAGCAAATCATATTCCTATAAATTGACTTCTATTGACTTGAAAGTGAATCAATATAGCTCAGGAAACAAAGTTCTAGAAATATATAGTCAGAGTAATTTTAAGGGAGCTCTTCATAAAGGTCTCTGACTTTTGCCTCTCTTAAGAGTATCTGCTAAAGGGGCAGCTGGGTAGCTCAGTGGATTGATAGTCAGGCCTAGAGATGGGAGGTCCTAGGTTCAAAGCCGGCCTCAGACACTTCCCAGCTGTGTGACCCTGGGCAGGTCACTTGGCCCCCATTCCCCACCCTTACCACTCTTCTACCTAGAGGCCAATGCAAAGAAGTTAAGGGTTAAAAAACAAACAAATAAATAAATAAACAAACAAACAAATAAATAAATAAACAAATAAATAAATAGAATTTTAAAAA
The DNA here is from genome assembly GCF_016433145.1 of Gracilinanus agilis. Taxonomy (NCBI): domain Eukaryota; kingdom Metazoa; phylum Chordata; class Mammalia; order Didelphimorphia; family Didelphidae; genus Gracilinanus; species Gracilinanus agilis. Next base: position 321,967,334 of record NC_058132.1, on the reverse strand, counting down.
AAAAAGAGTATCTGCTAAAAATATTTGCATTTGCCCTGTGTCTAGATCTTTACAGAAAAGACAAAAATGCCCTCAGCTATAATGCAGGCACTCATGTTAACAATATATATGTATATGTGGTTTATAGGACAGACTTTATTTCAATCAATGGAAAAATGCACAAAAACAAAGCATTCATAAAACAATCAAAACATTTTTCTTTCCTTTTTAGGACTGCTGCCTTTCCATATAGCCCTGTGATTGGGGGTCATCTAGAAGGAGTAAGAATGAAAATTATGAGACTGACTCTAAATTAATAATTTGATTCATCAAAAGTAGTAGGGGGAAAAGATGGAAAACTAGGAGAGAGATATAAAAGGAACTTTCCTTATTACTCCATTTAGCTTGAGGCCACCATTCGGGCCCCCTAGTCATGCTACACAGGCAAGTCCAATCAACAACAAACACTGAAGAGAAAAGCACAGAATCCACTCGTGCTTCATTTTATCAAACCTTCTTTCCACCCACTAATTCTCACATGTCATGTCTCAGGAGCCAACTATGGCTTTCAATTTTGCCTGCAAGGACTGGGGGGCAGTCCAAGTGGCATTTCAGGGGAGATCACCTTGCCCCCCTATCTTATGATCTCTTGGCTCTACTGCTGCCTTTTTTCAGCTGCCATTCTATCCTCATGACTCAATTTACCCAATGATTTCCTTCATACAGTCCTAGCCTCTGGGTCAAATAGTTAGCAGGAGATGAGGTCAAGTGATCTCCAGGGGAGGGAGGAAGAATAAATTTTCTTCACACAAAGGAAAACCAAATTGAAGTTTGAATATAAATAATATTTCATCCTTCCAGCAGTCTCACAAAAGATTTGTCTACTACTTGGAAGCTATGGTTTTTCTGGAAGAACATTTTGCACTTGAAGCTAATAGTTTCCCTCCAATGGGACATGTGCCATTCAAGCAATTTACATCAATGAAGGGCAAGGTCCAGGCTCCTCCTCTACATGATGATTGTCTTTTGGGGTTCTTCTTCAGCCCAGGATCATCCTCTTTTCTCTAATAGGCTAGGTTCCAAAGCTCTTACAAATCTACCACTGTACCTAACTGCTCTCAATTTTTGGTCCATATGGTTCATTCTTTTCTCAGGGTAATAAATATGGAACTAAGAGCTTCCACATTCCTGTCACCTCTGGGACTGGTAGATTCTATTACCAACTACCAGTGTTTCCCTCCCCTAAGTTCACTTTCTGTATATAGATTCTTTCTCATTCTATTCTCTGTTCCTATAAGATTCTAGATGCAGTTCTGTCCTTTCTGGTCCCTGGGTCACATTTTATAGTCTAGGCTATTGTTCAGATCTACACAGGCTATGGTTCACTTGGACTTCTTCAAATACTGTATTTATTAATATCTCAATTAAGTAGATAGCATCAATCATCTCTATGTGATGTTAATGAGGCTGTCCACAATGTATATAGGAAGTTTATTTTCATTTATTTATTTTTTCTATGGTCAGAACACATGCTGCCAACATTTTGGTATAAGCTTATATCTCAAATCTAGAGTTTTGGATTAATCCTTTGGTTGACCTCAGTGGCTTAAGTCTCTACCTTCTGTTATTTAGGCTCACAACCTCAGAGTCAATCTCTATTCTTCAGTCTCTCATCCCTAATTCATCCCAACACAGAAAAAAATCTGTTACCAAATATCAATTGCATATATTCCTTTCTCTTTTCTGTTCATGGCATTACTCTGGTACAGGATCTCATCGTCTAACTTCTGGACTATTGAAATAGCCTTTTGATTGGCTTCCCGGACTTAAGTTTCTTCCTACTCTAATCAATCCTACACTTTGCTATAAAAGTGATCTTAAATCTTAGATCTCACTAAGGTCACTTCCCTATTCCATAAGCTCTAATGACTTTATTTTGCCTCCAAGATCAAATATAAAATTCTTTGGCTTACAAAATTCTCCATAATTCATTCCTTCTTACCTTTCCAGTCTTCTTATCCCTTACACAGTCACTCTGTATTTTATGATCCTGCAACAGAGGTCTCCTTACTATTCTTAGCATCATACTCCATCTCCAAAATTAATCTTCCCAGGCTTGGAATTCTCCCTCACTTTATCTTCACCTGGCTTCCAAGGATATGTTAGAATCATCTTGCATCAATATGGGACAGTTGATTATTAAATCTTCATTGTAAGAATTTACGCCTTTGAAATAGCCAAATGTTACAAATCAGAGCTTGATTTATTATTTAATTTATTATTAAAATTTAATAAAATTATGGAGAAAAATCCTAATAATACAGATTAAATTAAAATCATATTATACATTTCTGGGTTAAGATGGCGGCAGAGTAGAAGCAGCTTGTTTAACCTCTCCAAACCCACACATGCAGGACTCCTTAAGAAGACATAAAAACAAATCCAGACGAATGAAGGGACCCCACAACAGGGTGCAGCATTGAAGGTATGTGGGATCTGGGCATTTCCATGCTATAAGAGGATGAAACAGCTCTAACTATAATGTGAGCTGAGCAACCCCCTCCCCCCCCACACCACCTATAGTGCCAAAGCCAGTGCACAAGAGCTAGAGTGAGCTCGGGGAATTCATTAAGTTCTTGGCAGCTACCTGGGATCACCAGGGCCTGCTCCTGAGAGCAGCAAGACTTAAGACCCCAAGAGGTTAAAGAAAGCGTGGACTTTGAACACAGACCCTGAGCACAGGTGCAGATGCAAGTGTGGACTCAGATCTTGAGAGCAGGAGCTGTCACAGAGCTTTGGACAGAGAAACAAGGAAGGGGACCACCAGGAGACTTGACCTTAAGAAAAACTAGACCTGTGACCTCAGGAGTCTAGTAAGTGAAGACAGACCCTGAGTGTGAGGATAAACCTGAGAGGGCACAGGGCTAATAATGGCAAACCAGAGACAAGTACCCCAAAAGAGAAAGATCAACAAGAAGAAATCTGTAACACTCGACAACTTTGACACAGATAAAATCCAAACAACAGAGCAAACAGCAGAGAACAAACAAGTAATCATACCCAAACCTTCCCAAAATAATGAAAACTGGCCACAAACTATTGAAGAGTTCAAATTTGAAATGATAAGAAAGATGGGAGAGATTTGGCAAGAGAAGTGGGAAATAGCTCAAAAGGAAATTAACAGGTTAGAAGACAGAAACTCCCAACTGGAGAAAGATGCCCTAAAATCAAACAAAATAGTAAGCAAATTGGAAACCAAAATCTAGAAAGAAAATAACAGCTTAAAAGGCAGAGTTTCACAATTAGAAAGTGAGGCAAGTAAATTGAAGACCAGAAATGACCAGAATGAAAAGGAAAACCAGTTTCTAAAGGTTAGAATTGAGCAATTGAGCAATTAGAAGCTAATGATCTCTTAAGACAGCAAGAGGAAATAAAGTAAAGTCAAAAGACTGATAAAATAGAAGGAAACAGGAAATAACTCAATGAGAAGTTGACAGATCAAGAAAACAGATCTAGAAGGGAAATTTGAGAATCATTGGTCTCCCTGAAAAAGCAGAAATTAATAGAAATTTGGACTTCATACTAAAAGAAATTACTCAGCAAAATTGCCCTGAAGTTCTACAACAAGAGGGCAATATAGACATTGAAATAATCCATAGATCACCCTCTACATTAGACTCAGAAAAGACAACCCCCAGGAATATAATAGCCAAACTAAAGAACTACCAAGTAAAAGAAAAAAATATTACAAGAAGCCAGAGAGAGACAATTCAGATATCAAGGGGCACCAATCAGGATACTCAGGACTTGGCAACCACCACACTAAAAGACTGCAATGCATGGAATATGATATTCAGAGAGTCAAGAGAACTGGGACTACAAGCAAGGATCACCTACCCATCAAAACTGACTATATACTTCCAGGGGAAAGTTTGGGCATTCAACAAGATAGAAGATTTCCAAGTATTTGCACAGAAAAGACCAGGACTAAATGGAAAGTTTGATATCCAACCACAAAAATCAAGAGAAACATGAAAAGGTAAATTAGAAACAGAGGGGAAAGAAAGAAAACTCTTATTTAATTTGCCTCTTTAAGGGCTTCAGTAGGATCTAATTATTTTTATTCCAATATGGAGAAATGTTATGTGTAATTCTCTGTAGTGAACTCTATTCACTATTATAGTAATTAGAAGAATTATTCATAGGGAGAGGTTGGAGTACTAAATGATCTAAGATGATATGGGGAGTGGGAAAAAGGGGGGTGAATAATAGAGGACACTAAGAGAAATTTGAATGAATAAGAAAAATAGGATATTCTATTACATACAAAAAGGGCATGGGAAGGGGATGGGATTAATACTATTATAAGAAGGAGAGGAAAAGAGCATTAAGAAGAAATATTTAAGTCTCACTCTCAGTGGAATTAACTCTGAGAGGGAAGAGTAGCTATATCAATTGGGATATAAAACTCTATCTAACCCTACTGAGAAACTAAGAAGTGATAAACCAAGGGGAGAAGGGGAGTGGGGAGATCAAAAAAGGGAGGGGACTATGTGACCCTGGGAAAGTCACTTGACCCCCATTGCCTACCCCTACCATTCTTCTGCCTTTGAGCAAATACAAAGTATTGACTCCAAGACAGAAGGTAAGGGTTTTAAAAAAAGGGAGAGGAGAAGAAGGGAGAGGGAAATCATTAGGCAGGTGGACATACACAGGTTTAAGGTAAAGGGCTTGAGCAAAATCTTTTGGGCTTCAAATGAGAAAAAGAAGGCAGGAGTGGCAATCATGATTTCTGACAAAGCCAAAGTAAAAACAGGTATGATTAAAAAAGACAGGGAAGGTAATTACATCCTGATAAAAGGCAGTATAGATAATGAGGAAATAACAGTGCACAATATGTATGCATCGAATGGCACAGCATCCAAATTTGTAAAGGAGAAATTGGCAGAATTCAATAAGGAAATAGATAGCAAAATGATACTAGTGGGGGATCTAAATATTCCTCTTTTATATCCAGATAAATCAAACCAAAAAATAAATAAGAAAGAGATAAGAGAGGTGAATGAAGTCCTAGAAAAATTAGATTTAATAGATATGTTGAGAAAAATAAATAGGGACAAAAAGGAGTACACCTTCTTTTCAGCAGCACATGGTACATTCACAAAGATTGAACATGTAATAGGGCATAGAAACATTTTAAACAAATGCAAAAGGAGCAGAAATAATAAATGCAACCTTTTCAGATCATAATGCAATAAAAATAATAATCAGTAAGGACACCTGGACAGGCAAATCAAAAACTAATTGGAAATTAAATGATATGATTCTCCAAAACCAATTAGTCAAAGAAGAAATCATAGAAACAATCAACAATTTCATTGAAGAGAATGACAATGATGAGACATCCTACCAAACTCTGTGGGATGCAGCGAAGGCATTACTCAAAGGGAAATTTATATCCTTGGGTGCATATATTAACAAATTCAGAAGGACAGACATTAATGAATTGAGCATGCAACTTAAAAAACTAGAAAGAGAGCAAATTAAAAATCCCCAGATGAAAACCAAATTAGAAATATTAAAAATCAAGGTGGAAATTAATAAAATTGAATGTAAAAGAACTAATGAATTATTAAATAAGACTAGAAGCTGGTATTTTGAAAAAAAAGATAAAATAGACAAAGTACTGGTCAATCTAATAAAAAAAAGAAAGGAGAAAACCAAATTGACAGTATCAAAGATGAAAAGGGAGACCTCACCTCTAATGAAGAGGAAATTTAGGCAATCATTAAAAAGTATTTTGCCCAATTATATGGCAATAAATATAGCAATCTAGGTGATGTGGAGAAGAAATAGAATTCCAAAATAATCACATATCAGACAAAGAAATTGAACAAACCATCAAAGAATTCCCTAAGAAAAAATCACCAGGGCTTGATGGATTCACAAGTGAATTCTATCAAACCCTCAAAGAACAACTGATTCCAATACTATACAAATTATTTGATATGATAAGCGAAGAAGGAGTCCTACCAAATTCCTTTTATGACACAAATATGGTACTGATTCCAAAACCAGGTAGACCAAAAACAGAGAAAGAAAACTACAGACCAATCTCCCTAATGAACATAGATGCAAAAAATCTTAAATATAATACTAGCAAAGACACTCCAGCAAGTGATCAAGAGGATTATCCATCATGATCAGGTGGGATTTATACCAGGAATGCAAGGGTGGTTCAACATTAGGAAAACCATCCACATAATTGACCATATCAACAATCTTAGAAACAAAAATCACATGATTATCTCAATAGATGCTGAAAAGGCCTTTGACAAAATATAGCACCCACTCCTATAGAAATCATTGGAAAGTATGGGAATAGAAGGATCTTTCCTAAAAATAAACAGTATAAACCTAAAACCATCAACCAGAATCATATGCAATGGGGATAAATTAGAAGCCTTCCCAATAAGATCAAGAGTGAAAAAAGGATGCCCATTATCACCTCTATTATTTAACATAATACTAGAAACTCTAGCAGTAGCAATTAGGGAAGAAAAAGAAATTGAAGGTATCAAAATAGGCAATGAGGAGACTAAGCTATCATTCTTGGCAGATGATATGATGGTCTACTTAAAAAATCCTAGAGAATCACCTAAGAAGCTTGTAGAAATAATCAATAACTTTAGCAAAGTTGCAGGATACAATATAAATGCACATAAATCATCAGCATTTCTATATATTTCCAACACATTAGAGCAGCAAGAGGTAGAAAGAGAAACACAATTTAAAATCACCCTAGACAATATAAAACAGGAATCTGTCTACCAAAACAAACACAGGAATTATATGAACACAACTACAAAACATTTTCTAAACTATTAAAACTAGATCTAAACAATTGTAAAAGCATTGATTGCTCATGGGTGTGACAAGCTAACATAATACACAATTCTACCCATATTAAGTTACCTATTTAGTGCCATACCTATCAAACTACCAAAAAACTTTTTTACTGAATTAGACAAAAAGTTATAACAAAGTTCATTTGGAATAACAAAACATCAAGAATACCAAGGGAAATAATGAAAAAAAAGTGAAGGAAGGTTGCCTAGCAGTACCAGATTTCAAACTATACTATAAAGCAGGGGTTATCAAAACACTATGGTACTGGCCAACAGACAGAAGGGAGGATCAGTGAAATAGACTTGGGGTAAATGACATCAGCAAGACAGTGTATGATAAACCCAAAGAGCCCAAAAATCCACTATTTGACAAAAACTTCTGGGAAATGTGGAAAACAATATGGGAGAGATTAGGCTTAGATCAACATCTCACACCCTATACCAAAATAAATTCAGAATGGGTGAATGACTTGAATATAAAGAGGGAAACTATAAATAAGTTAAGTGAACACAGAAAATACACTTGTCAGATCTCTGGGAAAGAAAAGATTTTAAAACTAAGAAAGAGTTAGATTAAATTACAAAATGTAAAATAAATGATTTTGATCATATCAAACTAAAAAAGCTTTTGTACAAACAACAACAGTGCATCCAAAATCAGAAGGGAACGAAAAAATTGGGAAAAAATCTTTAAAACAAAAAACCCTGACAGGGTTCTAATTACTCAAATATACAAGGAGTTAAATCAATTGTACAAAAAAATCAAGCCATTCCCCAATTGATAAATAGGCAAGGGACATGAATAGGCAATTTTCAGATAAAGAAATCAAAAATATCAATAAGCACACGAGAAAGTGTTCTAAATCTCTAATAATTAGAGAAATGCAAATCAAAACAACTCTGAAATATCACCTCACACCTAGCAGATTGGCTAAAATGAAAGAAGTGGAGAGTAATAAATGTTGGAGGGGATGTAGCCAAATTGGGACATTAATGCATTGCTGGTGGAGTTGTGAACTGATCCAACCATTCTGGAAGGCAATTTGGAACTATGCTCAAGGGCTATAAAAGAATGCCTGCCCTTTGATCCAGCCATACCATTGTTGGGTTTGTACCCCAAAGAGATCATAGATAAACAGATTTGTAGAAAAATATTTATAGCCTCACTTGTCGTGGTAGCAAAAAACTGGAAAATGAGGGGATGCCCTACAATTCGGGAATGGCTGAACAAATTGTGTTATATGCTGTTGATGGAATATCACTGTGCTCAAAGAAATAATAAACTGGAAGAATTCCATGTGAACTGGAAAGACCTCCAGGAATTGATGCAGAGTGAAAGGAGCAGAGACAGAAGAATATTGTACAGAGAGACCAATACAGTGTGGTAAAATAGAATGTGATGGACTTCTGTACTAGCAGCAATGCAATGACCCAGGAAAATTCTGAGGGTTTTATGGAAAAGAACACTACCCACATTCAGAGGAAGAACTGCAGGAGTAGAAACAGAAGAAAAGCATCTGTTTGAACACATGGCTTGAGGCGGACATGATTGGGGTTGTAGACTCAAAATTACCATGCCAGTGCAACTATCAACAATTTGGAAATAGATCTTGATCAATGACACATGTTAAAATCAGTGGAAATGCACACTGGCTATGGTGGTGCAGGGGAGGCTGGGGATTGAAGGGGAAAGGTGGAGCATGAATCATGTAACCATGTTAACTTTTCTAAAAAATAAATATTAAAAAAATAAAAAAAATCATATTATACATACTGGTTTTTAAACACTTATGAGTACACTACTGACTTCTCTAGTTCACTTCAAATAATAACTAAAATCCTAGCTCCTTCAAGAACTTTTACATAAATACCCGGCAACATTAGTGTCTTCTATCTGAGATTTTCTCTATTTTCTCCTATTCTCATATCTTCCTATGTCAAGAGGTTGGCTTCCTAACCATTTCTTCTCCACTGGCATTATGATTATGATTTTGCCACTCTTGTAAATTTCATTGTGGGGGATGAAAGGTGACATTACAACTCAGTAGAAATTTCAGCCCCTTTTAACTTCAGAATACAGATGTTCTTCCTTCAGTCCCTATTGATATGACCCTGTAATTTTTCACAATTTATTCCTCTTCCTTCCTTACCTAACATGATTTTACTGGAATGGGGAAATGGAAGTAGTAAGGAAAATGATACCAACATGAGGATGCACATGGAAAGGTCATAGGCTACTCTTACCCTTACATTTCCTTGTTCCTCCTAAGATCTGAATGTCTAGGCCAGAAGGTTGCTATACCTCTCTTATAACTCTCTCCTTCCAAGGATGTAACACAAAATTCTGCCTGTCTCTGACTCTCTGACTTACTATCTCTTCCTGAAGTCATGGTGAAGGAAGGGGCCACTCAGACAATTTGGCTTGGATGTGAAGGAAGTCACTAACCACAATCCTCTGATAACATGGTGGACCATTGATCCTTATCTCTGACCTAGCCTTGTTCTCTAAATTCCACTGGGACCTATCATCTACCCCATTGCTATGTCTTCTGGATTCTTTCTGTTATTATCATTTGTCTTGACATTGTATCCTAAATACCACTAAACCTTTCCATTGTGAAAGGAAATTCTTGGTTCTCTTTGTCTATTCTGAGTTTACACTTGTGAAAAGAGAATCCTTTATTCTCTTTGCTTAGTTGGAGTTAAAACTTTGGTTAACAATAAATTAAGCACCTCTACTTAGTACCTCACTAGATTGTGAGGTTAGGATTAACTCTTCTTTGTCTACTTTTGAATCAATAAAAGCAAATATACCCACACTTAACCCTAAAGTAAGGGAAACTCTTACTACAGGAGTTTACACCTCCAAAAGGAAGACACCCCTATTTAACCTTAAGTAGGAGGAAGTCTGCACCCCTCCCCCATGTGCTATACTGGGTGATATCTCAGAAATGTGTGAATCCTAGGAGGAGAATTAATATCTCTAGAGGTGACAAGTCAATCCCACAGACACTGGGCAGGGCTGGACAATTTGGAAACAGTAATTGGCCCCTATGAAGAAGGGAAGGAACAGGAAAGAAACATAAAAGCCATGAAATCCTTGTCCTGGACAGTCTCCTGAAGTTGAATCTCATGAAGAATGTATCCTGGAGATAGTCTTCAAGGGAACTTCACTGGAGACTGAGACATAAATTGTGGCTTCAACTTAGATTTTGACTACTGGACTACTTTGTTGCATAAGGGAAAAAGGACTGACTCCTTTCCTAGTTTCCTAAGAGACTAGCTTCCATTTTAGAGAAGGCCTTGTAGTTACTCACTACTGACCCTCCTGGCTGAAGACCAGTATAGGTGTTTTACGCTAACCTCTCTCACATTTCTTTACTTTATTGTTTCCCCTCTAATTTGGTAAATAAACTTCTGACTTGAGATATAATAACTTTGGAGACCACTTTATTTTATATAATTTAAGTCTAATCACCAAGTTTAACCTTTACGCCATGTATCCTGCAACTTTGCACTCCACCATCAGTTGGCTTCCCTATTTAGAAGGTCAGTTCCTTGAAATTAGGGACTATCTTACCTGTCTATTTGTCTACCCAGGACTTAACATAGTTCTTGACAAATTGTAAGCCCATAATAATTACTTTACATTCCTTCTGATTGGCTATAATCAGGTTGTGAATACGTATAGATTTTAAGTTGAAGGAACCATAAAGGTCAAAGGGTTTAAAGTCCTTATTTTGACAGATGAAACTGAGGCTGAGAAAAATTAAGTAATTTATCTAAAACACATACCTGCTAAGTATCAAATCTAGGAAACTGTGATGCATATTGTGGAAAGAGCACTCTCACAGAAGTCAGAGGACATGGATTCAAATCCCACTTCTTATGCACACTATTTGTGACTTTGGGAAAGCCACTTTATTCTGGGTCTCAATTTCTTTATATGAAAAAGTAGGGGTGGTGGTGGTGACTAAGTGGCCTTTAAGGACTCTTCCATTCCTAAATATATGATCCTAACAAAAGATGGAGGAGATAAGAAGGGGAATTGCTGCACTGACTTGAAGACCATCAAACCAGAAGATTAATAGACTCCTTGGTTTTAACCTTCTTTTATTGCTCCTGCTGCAATATGGTCTGACATCTTGTTGTCTTATTTGTAATCCTTCACCTTCCCTTGAATGAGTTAAAATATATCAGATTAAAAACCGATTTCTTTACCCATTACCACTCTATTTGATGATTTTACGAAATTTCCTTTAAGCTTCTAAATATTTGGAATGGACTAGGATACTACGAGATAAAATTTAGTATCATATGTTAATATCTTTCATTCATTTTCTGTACTATCCAAACTCTACTCATTTGATTATAGACAACTGAGACTTTTAGCATTATTAAACTCTTCAGGTGGTAGAATGGATAAAACATTGGGCCTAGAGTCAGAAAGACCTTCAAATTCAATCTCAGACACCAACTAAACCTGTGACCCTGGATAAGTCACTTAACTCTGATTGCTTCAGTTTCTCCCTTCATGAAATAAGTTGAAGAATGAAATGACAAGCAAATGAAATGACAAAAAATGTTTGTTGGTTAAGAAAACTTCAAGTGAGGTCTCAAAATGTCATACAAGACTGTAAGATAAATGAATAACAGAAACAAAACTCCTTTTCTTGAAACTTATCCTCTGTGAATTATTGGACATCTCTCCTAATATTTTTATCTAATACAATACTTGTTCTTATCTTATGTTTTTCTTAGAAAAGGCTTCTGTGAAATTTGCCAGAGATTTGCTGTACCTAACTTGCAAAGACTAAGAAGAGTTGTTAAGTTTTCCATGTTAACATTGACACCTCAGAAACTGTCAAATGCTACAAATCAGGTCTTCAACTTGTTGTTTTGTTGGGTTTCTAGCCTTAAGAAAACTATGGAGATGGGGTGGGGTCAAGATGGCATAGTAACAGGAAAAACTTGGAGCTGCTCTTAATTTCCTTCCAAAGTGATCATTCCAAAGCTTCTCAAGAAGACAGAAGTAAAAGAGCAGGATGAGCAAAGGGATGCTTCCAATAGACAGTGTGAAAGATAGGCAATGAGAGGAGATTTCCATTTTACATGGGGGCAAAACTGCACAAGGAAAAGTGTGGCAAGGACCAGGGCAATCCTTGAATTCTAGGAGACTGGATACACTAAGGAAAAATCACCTCAGACTTACCCCTGTAGGCTGCTTCAGGCCCTGGTAGTGTGATTCAAAACTTAATAGCACCAGACTCACCCACTGTAGCTGAGGCATCAATACAGGAGTGGCAGTGGTAGAAGTAGGGGCAGGGAATATAGCCTCAGGGCAAAACACTGCAAATTTTATTGTACCACAGAACTATGGGAATCCCAAGCTCTGGAGGAGATATTTAGAGTTTCAGAGCACAGTTTCTCATGAGGCTACAGGCAGTGGCAGTAGCAAGAGCAGCAGCAGGAGCAGCAGGAGCACTAGGTAGCAGCAACAGAATTTGAAGAGAAAATAGCCTCAGGACAAAACACCTTGAAGCCTGCTATATCTACAAACAACAACAACAACAACAACAACAACAACAACAACAACAACAACAACAACAACAACAACAACAACAAAAACAACAACAACAACAAAAACAACAAAAACAAAAACAAAAACAAAAACATAAAAAACAACAACAACTCTGCAGACCTATTCCTAGAAATAGGAGACTATGGAGGTTAGGGTCAAAGCTCTATAGTAACTGGCTTGCTCAGGCCTCTGACAGAGAAAGGAAGACCATTACAAGGCAAAGTTCTGTGAGACAGAAGCTAAAATAGAAATGACCAGCAACATGCAGGACTCCCAGTCCTTGAGGGGGAAAATAAGTAAACAACAGCAAAAAAAAGTTCTTGACCCTAAAAATTTTCTACTGGGGAAAAAGAGCAAAAAACAAGCAACAGAGCAGGGTAAGAACAAGCAAGCACATGCAAACTCTCTTTTAAAAATGTAAACTGGAGGGCAGCTGGGTAGCTCAGTGGAGTGAGAGTCAGGCCTAGAGACAGGAGGTCCTAGGTTCAAACCCGGCCTCAGCCACTTCCCAGCTGTGTGACCCTGGGCAGGTCACTTGACCCCCATTGCCCACCCTTGCCAATCTTCCACCTATGAGACAATGCACCGAAGTACAGGGGTTTAAAAAAATGTAAACTGGTCACAAGCTGTGGATGAACTTAAACAAAATTCAAGAACCAAGTAAGACAGATAGAATAAAAATGGGGAAAAGAAATGAAAGTAATACCAAAGAAAATAACAGCTTAAAAGGCAAAATTAGCCAAATGGAAAGAGAACTACAGAAAGCAAATGAAATAATAAGCAAATTAAAAACAAGAATTAACTTGCTGGAAGAATAGGCAAAGAATTCCAGTGATGAAAAGAGTGCCTGAGAACCAGAATAGACCAAATTGAAAAGGAGAATCAGAAGATCATGGATGAAAATCAATCTTTAAAGACTAGAATTGGGCAGGTAGAAGCTTATGATTTCATAAGACATTAAGAAATAATAAAACAAAATAAAAAAAAGAAAAATAGAAGAAAACATGAAATTTCTCATTGGAAAAATAATTGCCTGGAAAATAGATCCAGGGGAAACAATTTGAGAATTACTGGAATGTCCGAAAACCATGGCCAAAAAAAAATTAGACATCATTTTAAAAGAAATTATCCAAGAAAAACGTCTCTTATATCCTTGAACAAAAGGGTAAAATAGACATTGAAAGAATCCACAGATCACCTCCTACATTAACTCACCAAATGACAACTCCAAGGAATGTGATAGCAAAATTCAAGAGCTTCCAGGCCAAGGAGAAAATACTGTAAATAGCCAGAAAGATATTATGGGGCCCCAGTCAGGATTACATAGCATCTGGCAGTCTCTACCCTAAAGGACCACAAGGCTTGGAATATGATTTTCCATAAAGCAAGAGAACTGGGTCTACAACCAAGAATCACCTACCCTTCATAACTGACTATATACTTTCAGGAGAAATTATGGGCATTTAATGAAATAGAAGATTTCCAAGTATTCCTGAAGAAAAGACCAGAATTAAACGGAAAATTTGATGTCCAAATACAAAATTCAAGAGAACCATAAAAAGGCAAATAAGAAAGAGAAAAAAATTAGGGCTTCAATAATGTCAAATTGCTTATATATCTTTAAGGAAGTGGTTATTTGGGGTAAATTATGCCATACTTAAACCTTACTCTCATTAGAATTGGTTTAGAGAGGGAAGAAAAGCCAGATTTATTGGGGGCATAGAATCCTATCTTACCCTATAGAGAAGTAGAAGGGGAATAATATAAGGGAGGGAAAATTTGAGGAGGGGTGATTAAAGACCTTAAAGATAAGTCAGAGGGGAATAAGAAGGGAGAAGTGAGGAAGAGGAATAAAATAATGGTGGAGGAAAGGAGGACTGATTAAAAGCAAAATGTTGGTATGGAGAGAAATAGTGAAAGGAGAAAAGGCAAGTTTAAAAGAGGAAATCAAAATGATGGCCAATATGCATATGGTAATGATAACTGTGAATATGAATGGGATGAACTCACCCATAAAACAGAAGCAGATAGCAGAGTGGATTAAAAACCAAAATCCCACATGTGGTAGGTAGACACATACAGGGTAAAGGTAAGAAGCTGGAACAAAATTTATTGGGCATCAACTGAGAAAAAGAAGACAGGAGGAGCAAGCATGATCTCTGACAAAGCTAAAGTAAAATAGATTTGATGAAAAGACATAAGGAAGGTAATTACATTCTCATAAAAGGCAGTATAGGCAATGAAGAAACATTAGTATTCAACATTATGCCCCAAATGGTATAGCATCCATTTTTTTAAAGGAGAAACTGTTGGAGGTTAAGGAGAAAATAGATATTAAAATTATACTAGTGGGGGACCTCAACCTTCTCCTATCAGATCTAGATGAATTAAACCAGAAAACAAATAAGAAAGAAGAGAGAAAATAAATGAAATTTTTGAAAAAATAACATTAATAGATATCTGGAGAAAAGGGAATAGGGATAAAAAGGAATAAACCTTCTTTTCAGCAGCACATGGTATGTACTCAAAGATTCACCATGTACTAGGGCATAAAATCATTGCAAACAAATTCAGAAAAGCATAAATAATAAATGCAACTTTTTCAGATCATAATATGATCAAAATTATAATTAGCAAGAGTGCATGGAGAGGCAAATTAAAAATTAATTGGAAATTAAATAATGATTCTCCAAAATTGGTGGTTTAAAGAACAAATCATAGAAACAATCACTAATTTCATTAAAGAGAATGACAACGAGGAGATGACATATCAATATTTATGAGGCATAACCAAAGCAGTATTCAGGGAAAAATTTATATCCCTGCGTATCTATATTAACAAAAAAGAGAAAGGGGAGATCAACAAATCTGGCATACAACTAAAAAAAACTAGGAAAAAAACAACAAATTAAAAACCTTCATATAAAGTCCAAATCGGAAATTCTAAAAATCAATTAGAAATTAATAAAATTGAAAGTTAAAGAACTATTGAAGTAATAAAAAAGAATAGGAGTGGTATTTTGACCAAACAAATAAAACCAATAAAGTTTTGGTTAATCTAATTTTAAAAAAAAGAAGAGAATCAAATTAACAGCAGTATCATGAATAAAGAGGAGACTCTCACCTCTAATGAAGAAGAAATTAAGGAAATCATTAGGATCTATTATGCCCAATTACATGAAAACAAATATGGCAATCTAGGTGAAATGGACGAATATTTTCAAAAATATAAATTACCTAGACTAACAAAAGAGGAAATAGAAAACTTAAATAATTCGATCTCAGAAAAAGACATTGAACAAGCTATCAAGGAACTCCCTAAGAAAAAATCCCCAGGGCCAGATAGATTCACAAGTGTATTCTATCAAATATTTAAAGAACAACTAATCCCAATACTCTACAAACTTATTTGACAAAATAGACAAAGAAGGAGGCTTGGCAAATTCTCTTCATCACAGAAATATGGAACTGATTCCCATGCCAGAAAGACTTAAAAGAAAGAAAGAAAACAAACTATAGCCCAATCCCTTTAATGAACATAGATGCAAAAATCTTAAATAAAATACTAGTTAAAAGACTATAGCAAGTTATCACGAGGATTATTCACTAAAACCACGTGGGATTTCTACCAGGAATGCAAGGCTGATTTAACATTAGGAAAACCATCTGCATAATGGACCATATCAACAACCAAACTAATAGAAACCACATGATTATCTCAAAAGATGCAGAAAAAGCCTTTGATAAAATACAACACATATTCCTATTGAAAACACTAGAAAGGATAGGAATAAAAAGGCCTTTCCTCAAAATAATAAGCAGTATTTATTTAAAACCATCAGCAAGTATCATCTAAAATGGGGACAAGTTAGAAGCCTTCCCAATAAGATCAGGAATGAAGCAAGATTTCCATTATCACCTCTATTATGTAATATTGTACTAGAGACACTAGCAGTAGCAATTAGAGAAGAAAAAGAAATGGAAAGGATCAAAGTAGGCAAAGAGGAAAAAAAACCTATCACTCTTTGCAGTTGATATGATGGTATACTTAAAGAATCCTAGAAAATCAACTAAAAGACTAGTAGAAATAATCAACAACTTTTGCAAATTTTCAGGATATAAAATAAACCCACATAAATCATTAGCATTTTTACATATTTCCAAGAAAACTCAGCAGCAAGAGTTAGTAAGAGAAATTCCATTTAAAATCATCTAAAATTGCCTAGGGTCTAGACAATATAAAATATTTAGGAATCTATTTTCCAAGACAAATACAGCAATCATATGAACACTACTACAAAACACTTTTCACACAAATTAAACTAGATCTAAACAACTGAAAAAACATTAATCATTCATGGGTAGAATGACCTAATATAATAAAAATGACAATTCTACCTAAATTAATTTATTTACTTATTCACTGCCATAATTATCAAACTAACAAAAACTTCTTATGTAGAATTTTAAAAAAAGAAAAAAAATCATCTGAAAGAACAAAAGATCAAGAATATCAAGGGAACTAATTAGAAACGTTAAGAAAGGAGGCCTCGCAGTACCAGATCTTAAAATGTACTATAAAGAATTGATCAGCCAAACAATGTAGTACTGGCTAAGAAATAGAAGGGCAAATCAATGGATTAGGCTTGAAGTAAATGGGCTCAGCAAGCTAGTGTTTGATAAACCCCCAAATCCCAGCTTTTGGGACAAGAATCCACAATTTGGAAAAAAAAAACTGCCAGGAAAATTGGAAAATAGTATGGGAAAAATTAAGTTTAGATTAACATCTCACACCCTATACCAAGATAAATTCTAAATGGGTAAATGATTTAAATATAAAGTGGGAAATCCTAAGTAAACTAGGTGAACACAGGATAATATACATGTCAGATCTATGGGAAACAAAAGCATTTAAGACAAAGAAAGAGAAAGAGCAAATTACAAAATGTAAAAGGAATAGTTTTGATTATGTTAAATTAAAAAGGTTTTATACAATCAAAACTAATGCAACCAACATTAGAAGGGAATCAATAAACTGGGTAAAATTTGTATATCAAAAATCTCTTACAAAGATCTAATTTCCCAAATATGTAAGGATCTAAGTCAAATGAACAAGAAATCAAACCATTCCCCAATTGACAAATGGTCAAGGGATATGAATAGACAGTTTTTAAACAAAGAAATCAAAATTATTAATACTCCCATGAAAAGTGTTCTAAATCCCTCCTGATTAGAGAAATGCAAATCTAAATAACTTTGAGGTATCACCTCACACCTAGAAGACTGGTAAATATTACTATAAAGGATAATAATAAATGTTGGAGGTTCAGACACTAATACATGGCTGGTGGAGTTGGGGACTGATCCAACCATTCTGGAAGTCACTTTGGAATTATTCTTATGAGAAAGAATGCTATCCATGTTGAGAGAAAAAACTGTGGGAGTAGAAACGAAGAAGAAAAAAAATGACATATCACTTGCTTATGTGGGTATATGATTTGGGGATTTGGTTTTAAAAGAAAAAATGAATAATACGGAAATAGATATTGTGAGGGTCTCCTAAATAATAACTAAATAATCCTCCTCACCACAATATCAAGTGATAACATTTGTATAACCCAGTTGAATTGCTTGTCAACTCTGAGAGGGGGGAAGGAAGAGGAGAGGGAATGAAAATGAATCATGTAAACATGGAAAAATATTAAAAAAAGAAAAAATTTTAAAAATTTTGTAGAAATTTTTTTGTAATTCAAATTAAACTGAAAAGTATGTCCTATGTCCTACTTGTTAAACATTTACCAGCATGTCTACAGAAACATCCCACTTTCCATTTCAATTTAACATTCATGTAACCATAGAAAAATATTCTAAATTAATTAAATAAACTTAATTAGAAAAGCTTTTCTCTCAAAACTTCCAGATTTTTATAGAATCTTGAACTCTTCAAATTCTTTTTGATGTTTATTTTTCCCATATTTGAAGCACTTCTTCCAGATATTTAAAATTACTTTTACTTTTCTTTTAAATTTATCTAGAGAATAGTGGTTATTTTTCTATTCCTTTCAAATGGTTCTTTATTGGAGAAATAAGCCTACATTTTAAAGACAGGAATTTTTTGGATTGGCACTGGCAGATGTACAACTAGGACATATTCTCTTAAGATCACGAGAATACTTCCCTCACTTTCCCTATTTGCTGAAAGTAAGCCACAATCCTCTGATGCCTTTAATACTAAGTTCCACTGTCAAACATCATTTAGTACTGAGGGTTCTTGAACAGCTGGCAATATTTGTTTATTTATATTTAATTATTAATTTTCAGAATTTTTACTTTTTTCCTAATGATATCACATCTTTTTAATATTATTTGTTGTGACTTCCTCAGATATATTTGACCTTCATTTAGCAGATTGATGCCAAGACCTGATACAAACTGTAATGGCTCTGAGCTTTGATCTGACTAGTCTTTGGAAGAAATCCAATTTCTAGGCATTTTTCATTTCTCCTTTTGTATTCTTTCCTTTCACCTCTGATCAGACAACAGGTTCTATCTGATACCTTGTCCCTTTGTTATGCTACTGTTTTTTGTTCAACTGATTAAAAATATTCAAGTGCAATGCTTTACATTTATCTCCATTAATTTTCATGTTAGATTCCATCCTCCATTCTAAGCCGTTGTAAGCTTAAAGAAAAGTCAGATTGACTCATCTTTTATCATATTTATTTCCATATCACTATAGCACTGCCACAAATAAAATATAGTTGTATAATATTCATTGTACAAATGAAAACAGTTAAACAAGGTCAACCTCCATGGGAGTCTTATCAAGGTATGGGATACTTCATAACTCTACTTCTCCCACCTCTTTAATCAAAGGGAGATGATTCTCTTTTCTTTTCTAGTGTGTCAAGAATAGACATTAAATTTTTTCTGTCTTTTGGGATTCTGATTTTTCCATTCTGTGTATTAGCTGTATCTTGTGAGCAAATATAATTCACAATACATTCAGCCAATTTTCAATTATCTAAAAGTCAATCTAAGGAAAACTCATATTTTATTTTCTCCCCCTCCCTTTTCATTTTTACCCTTCATTAGCATCAGTAAGTTTGCTTTGCTTTAAGCTTTTCCTTCTCAAATATATCCCACTTCTTAACCCCTTTCTGTTTCCTATCTCTGCTTTTCCCCAAGCTGAAGTATTATATTTCTACAATGAACATTTTGCATGTGTGTATTCAATTCTCCTTTGTCTATTTCAGATAAGAAAGATGTTTCTCTAATGCTTATATATGTACCCTTTCTTCATATTTGTATTCAATCCTTCCTTTGAACCCAAGTGAGGAGATATAGTAAGCTCTAATTTCCTTTTCTTTCTTTTTACAAAAATGTATTCTTTTTTAACCTTCCTTCTCTTTCTGCTCTTCACCCTCGGAATAGAACCAATCTATTCCCAAGATCTGCTTTTTGTATTAAATTCACTCAATTCTTTTTGGGGACATTAAAGATCTGAAGAGACACTTTTTTTGCTTTCCCATTAGAATAATTATATAGCTCTACACTATGTGTCATGTAGCTCCTTCAAAATGCTCAAAAAATTTACCTTTCTAGGTTTCTCTTGATTTGATATGTTTATCTTTCAAAATTCATAGTTAGCTCTGACCTGTTTCAATCATCAGAAATGATTGAAAGTATAATTTTCCATTAAAGATCCATTTTTCTTCTGTTGGATCATTATACTAAGCTTTATAAGATGTGATTTTGGGGCCATACACCTAGTTCTTTTGCCTTTTGAAATATTGTATTCTAACATATAGAATAACTTCTAGAAAATCTTATAGACATTTTATGAACCTGGCTACACTTCATTGGTTCTTGAACTGCTTCTTTCTGGATGCTGACACAATTTATTATTTGATATAGAAGCTCTGGGTTTTGACTGACACTTCTGGAACTTTTCTTTGGGAATTTTTTTAGGAGGTGATTGGTAAATTCTTTCTATCTTAACTTTGTTCTCTGGTTCTAACCAATCTGAACAATTTTCATTTATGATATTTTTATTTAATTTTATTTTTTTGATTAATTAAAATTTTTCCATGGTCACATGATTCATGTTCTTTCCCTCCCCTCCTGCCACCCCCTCCCATAGCCAACAAGCAATTCCACTGGGTTTTATATGTGTCATTGATCAAGATCTATTTCCATATTATTGATATTTGTATTAAGGTGAATGTTTAGAGCAGTGATTCCCAAAGTCTGAGCTACCACCCCCTGGTGGGTGCTGCTGCAGCGATCCAGAGGTGGGATGATGGCCACACTTCTTTTGTATTGCATACTATTATGAGTTCAATAAATAGTTTCATAATTTCCAGAGGGCGCTAAGTAATATTTTTTTTTCTGGAAAGGAATCAGTTGGCCAAAAAAGTTTGGGAACTACTGGTTTACAGTCTACATCCCCTATTATATCTCCATTGAACCATGTGATCAAGCAGTTGTTTTTCTTCTGTGTTTCTGCTCCCACAGTTCTTTCTCTGAATGTGGTGAGGAGCCAAAATGGAGCATTTAGCTTCCTTCTCTGTGCTTCTCCTCCAGTTGACTCTCTGTCACTTATGTTTAATTCCCTGAGCCTAGCACAGCTGTGCCAGCAAGGCATTCCCTCCATACTAGAGCCCTTGCCTGCCCAGAGATTCCAGTGACCACTGGAGACTCAGAAGAGTAGGGGGGTGTGGGGTCCTGGGACCTTCCTTCTTCCTTTCCCTTGAATCCAATAGTTCAAGAATTCAGGCTTTTTTTGGAGTACCCTTTAAGTTGAATCCAGCAGGAGGGTCTCCCAGCTCTGTCCTATTGTTAGTTTTGGTTTTCTGTCTCCTCAAAGCACTTAGTTTTTGATTGTTGTGGAAGTGTTTTCAGAGAGGTCTGGTCTTTTGCTGCGTCTAAACAGTCATCTTGACTCTGCCCTCATTTATGACTTTTTGAAAAATAAGCATCCATGATTTTTTAAAACATCCTTTCAAGGAATACATTTTCCCATTTTGAACCTTGAAGATCCTTGGCTTGGGTAGCCTGAGTCAGATAACTGTCATGCTGAGCACTCCTTCCTGTTGCTCCTTGACATTCCCAAAGTCCCTTCCATGGGATTTTCTGACGCTCAGGGTCTCTCTTATAGCAGCTGTATTTTTTTTCCCCTCTTCAGACACAGAACTTTATAGACTACGTGTGTTCCACTGATTGGCTACACTGGACAGTCACTGGCAGTGATCAACCTCCTATCCTTTTGTTTTTGGATTTCTAGCTGACCTTCTTGTCAGTTGGGGTTAGAAATAATAAAAATAATTTCTCATTGGATTTATGTATCATTATTTGGTCTATTATGGCCTTTGAATATTATCTATTTTATGTAAATGGAATTTGAATTGGGAAATTGATTTCTAAGTCAAGTAGTCATCTGGGTCAGAAGTCTCTAGGTAACGTTATAGGAAAGTGCACAAAGCAACCAAAAGTACTTTAAAAGGTTTATAAATGGCTTAGGAAAGTAGTATGTAAGGCAGGGAAAATCTGTACTTCAGACCTAATCTTTATTCTGGAGCCATTTAAACATTTCAAAAATGGAAGTCTTCTAGTCAGAGAGAAGCTTAGCATATTTCAAGCAAAAGACAGTACTTCAAGGAACTTCAAGGAACACCAAAAACCTGTTGAAGGCTTCAATATTCTTCTGGTTGCTTTCTAGGTACTGATTACAAGTTTCTTAACCAGCAACTTCAACTCATTTCTTTCTTTTTTTCCTCATGGATTATTATAGCACATAGTAGGTGCTTGATAAATGTTGCTAAATAAGTGGAAGAATTGAACTGATATATCATCATTTATTTTACAGCTTAAAACTTCCTTGCAGCATCTGGGCCATGATATGATAGAATAGATGCTCTGGAAACTCTACCTGCCATCAATTCTTTCCCACAAAAGTAATTACTCCACTTCCTTTGGGAGGACAAAATCCACCAGAGAAAGGACTGAAAGACTTGACACCACTTGCCAAGACATATTGCTATTATTTCAGCTGTCCTTCCACAACTGTTTGTGGGGAGAGGATTTTGAGTAAGGTAGATGATGGAGTGCAGTTACAGATCATGGAGAAGCCTGACTCCTTACAAACATACACAATATGACTTCCTTCATCAAAATAAATTGCCCCAGCATGCAGAGCCCTATAACTCAGAAGAAAAAGGTGACCTTGAGGGAGAAGTTGATTAAAACTGTCACTTACAGCTGAGGATTTTGCTTTATGGCTAATGACGCCAAGTTACCAGCTAAAACTCCCAGCTTGTCTGAGGCCTGGCATTAATTCCACAGATGTTTCTCTTCTCTAATTAATAATATTGAATAAAGTTTAAGGTCAAAGTTTTTTTTTCCCTGATAACCTCAGTATTTCTAACTCTTTGAAAGAAAGGTCATTAAAATAATTTCCTTTTAAGCAGTGGTGTCAAACTCAAATACAAGTAATCCTTGCCAGCCAATATTGACCTAGAAAACCACAGATTACCATTTTCTATGCTTTATTATTTAATTTTTTTATTTTGATAAACATTTCATAGAGATTTTTTTTTGCTGCACTCTGGAATTTCGAAGCTGTTGTTAGTTTGACACTTCTGCTTTTAAGGACTAATGGGAAAAAAAGAAGTAGCTCATCTTCTTCTTGGATGGGGTTTTAAAATGCTACTTCATTCATTTTTTCTTTGATTCTATATCAATAGCTAAATTAACTAAAGAAATAAAATACATTGAAGAGTATAAAAGCAAAACTTTCAGATGAAGGTTAAACACATTGATCACATTCACAGTCATACTTGATAGAGATTGTTGTTTCAGTATAATTATGCCTAAAGAAAACAATAAACAAGTCACCTATAGGCCAGAGACACAAAAAATCAATTAAGTTATAGTGATTATATATGTAGGATCCAATGGTCTGCCTGGATTTACCGAGTAAGGAGGTAAATATTCAAGGACAAAGTCTAAGCAAACAGTGCAAGCAAGCAGTACAAAAAGACAAAAAACTTTGGATGATCAAATTGAATCAGACAAATGGACATTCACAGGCATCTCCTATGTTTTGACTTCCTGAGATAATATAGAGCTGAATTCTCACTGCAAACTAATTTTCCTATGGAATTTTAGTCCTTTGGGTTTCAGTATTCTGGAGATATGTTGGCACCAACATATGCTTGGCTTTTCAGTTTACTAAATTGAACTATTCTCTCTACTCTCATAGATCTTTTCTCCAGTTCCTTGTGCAAGAATTACTCTTTTCTCCCTTGTCCAACAACCCAAACATTTTCCTTATTACTGGGATATGTCAACCCTGCTTCAGATAGCATACACGAACTGTATGTTGGAATACTTACATATATTTATTTATAGATGTATATAGATATATAGAGAGAGGTAGAGCATGGGAAATTGATTTTATATTAGAACTGATGAAGTTTCCTGAATCTTTGTCTCCAAAGAATAGTCTTGCCTTTCCTCTTAGCTCCTTTTAGTTGCTTAAATCAAATCCATTTATTAAAGTTTACCTCAAGTATACTTCCCTCCCTAACTTGGAAGTTCTCTACACAAGTTCATGTGATCACAGATTTTAGGACCAGAATGATAATAGCACTCATTTGGTACTTTGATATTGGAAAAATCACTTTACATATGTTATCTCATTTAATACTTACAAGGACCTGTGTGGAAGGTGTTATTGTTATCCTTATATTTCAGATGAATAAACAAAAAGAGATGGATCAAGGTTAATTTCTCATTTCCATTGTGAGAAAATGTTAATAGAGAAGGGAAATGACTTGCAGAGACAATACTAGAACCCAAGGCTCCTAATGTTTTGTCAAATGTTCAATTACACCAATGTGCCTCTCATAACTAGTATTACAGAGATTGTCTTCAATCTATTTGCATTTGTCATGGAACCTAGCATAGCACAGGGCAGAGAGTGAGTACTGAATAAATGATTATTACAGAATAGGTGCCCTCGGATGCCTCAGGTCAAGAGAGGGATTATCTAAACATGATATCACCCCAAACCCACCATAATGAGAGCCAAAAATAGTTACAAATTCAATGTTAAGGTCTGATGTCAAGGCTGAAGAAGCTGCCCTCTTTCTGTGGCAATTATAGCTGGCTCTTATTTGAGAGGAGAGTCAGTGATCTGAGGATAATGATTTGTGCCCTCAGAACTCTGAATTAAATATTAAATAACAAGGATATTTAATGAGTATAGACATTTGGTTTAAAGCTTAATGAAAATAAATGTCTGGAATTTTTTAGCAGATTTCCACATTTAGACATTATCGTTTTGCAAGAATGTCATAATAGTTCTCAAAATAAATTAACATAAGGGATTTTATAGAAAAATTTTATAGAAAATTTTCCTTCTCTCCCTGCCTCAATCTTTCCATCTCTCTCTGCCACTTTTCAAAATATGACCATCTCCTTATTTTTTCTTTTGAAATTTGGCCAAGAAATTCACATAAACTTAATAAATTTCACACTTTTATTTATTATATCACTAGAACTTGGAAAATAAATAACAAGTTCTTGTGAAGCAATATCCATAATACTGTGGGCATAAAGTTTTAGAATAATATTAGCTAAGTTGCCATTTTCAATTAGTCACATATTGATCCATGTGTCACAATACCTCCAGTATTTCTTAAAGAGATCCAATTATCACAAATATTACATGGATATTTTAAAAAGTCCTTTTTTATCTAAAGTGAAATGGTAGATCATTTCAAATGGTAGAAATTAATGACCTAACATGCATTCTACTGTTTTAGGTATTAGTCTAAAGTGGAGTTAAAAGACCTAGTTCAATGTTATTTTTGCAAAATCTGTCATATCAGGTCAGGAAGTAGTTACCAGTCATCTCTGATTCACAAAAGAAAGAATATGAAAAATAAACAAACAAACATGGAAGTTCAGGTCAATATGCCATTAGAGGAAGAGAAAAAAAAGGCAATAATAGAAGAATCTGGGTGACACCATGGTAGACTTGCGGTTAAGAGGACCTAAGTGCAAATATAACCACAACACTTAATCAAACTGTGAGACCCAGGGAAAGTTTAATCTGTGCTTGCCTCAGTTTCCTCATGTGCAAAATAGGGATGACAAAATAAGATTTTAAAACCACTTTTCAAACTTCAAAGATTTTTGTAAAAGTTAGCTAACAACAACAATAATGCCATCAAAAATAATAATTCATTTTTGGCTTTTACTTTATGGATAGATTATGCCTGATGCCTTCAACAATGTTCTGTCCCTGATCACAAAAAATTATCTAAAGTATACCCTCAAAGTGCTTAAATTCTGACTAGGGATATGAATATTTTCTAACTCTTTATCTCTAGTCCTTTATCTCCAGACCCTTATCACTAATCATTTATGGGATGGCTTCAACTAAATTATCTATTGTTACTACAAATTCAACATGTGTACACTCTCTGCCTCCATTTTCTCTTCTCTCACTCACCCCACAGTCCTTTACAATCTGCTTCTGACTTGAAATTAGTCTCTTAGAAATGACTACTGATCTCATAACTGCCAAAATGAATCTAGCCTTTCTCAGCCCTTATTTTTTTTTATTTCTTGCATTTGACACTGTTGACCACTCATTCCTCCTGGATCTGTTCTCTTGCCTGTGATTCAATGACTGCAATCTCACCTGAATCACCTCCTATCTATTTCTTCACAGTGTCCTTTTCTGAGTCATCAACCTCATCCTACCTCAAGAAAGTTCTGTTCTGGGCCCTCTTTGACTTTCTTTATAAATTCACCATCTCCCAAAGGTTTAGCCATTATCTTTATGTAAACGACTCACGGATATCTTAGTGTCTTTCTTCCCCATGAGCTTCAGTCCTGCATCAGTAATTACCCAATAGACATTTCAAATTGGATATTTTGGAAACATATTAAACTCAAAATTCATATAACTGAACTCATCTTTCCTCTTGAATCCTCTTCTCTTAAAGTCTCTCATTTCTTTTGAAGGTACAACTATCTTTCCATTATCTAATTTTAGTAAGTTTAACATTATCCTACATCTCATCACATGTACATAATCACTTGCCAAATCATTTCATTTCCATTCTTACCATATCTCTCAAATATGAACTCTTCTCTTCACCCATCCCATCACTTCTTTCCTAAATTATTGTAATAGCCTCTTAATTGGTCTCCTTGCCTGAACTCTCTTCCCACTCTATAATATTCTTCTCACTGCTGCCAAAATAAGTTACAGATCTGACTATTTCGCTTACCTATTCAAACAACTTGCATTGTTTAGAATCACTATTAGGATAAAATATAAATATGAAATATATGCATATGTATGTAAATAAAATAAATATACACTATAACTTCCTTTTTTACTTTTTAAATTCTCATACAACCTGACCCCTCCCTTCACATTTTATGGGTTAATACTTTTCTCCCTCCTCTCCTCAATCCAGTGAAACTGGATTTTTCACTGTTTCTTACTCACAAAACTTCATCTTCTGCCTCTGTGCTTCTATATTAGTTTTTCCCATACTGGAAATTGTAATGCAGGGATTTTTGCATTGCAATATTGGCCTAGTCTAAGCTGTCAGTTACCCTGAATGCAATCTTGCCGAATGGTATGCGCCATGGGTCAGGTGCCAAATGGCAGTTGGGCTGAGACTATAAAAAGCCCCTGCAAACCCAACACTGGGTTTTGTTTTCTCCTGTCTTCATCCAAATCACCTGCTTGTCCCTGACCTTCCCCCTGGGGCACCGGGTGGTGAAAGGGTAGTGAAAGGGTGGTGACTGGGTGGTAGAATCCTGGGTAGGTTTTAGGATAGCCTAGAGATTAGGACCATCCTCAAGAGCAACACAACAACATCTATTTCCTTTTCAACTGTGTAGCTAGTGGATTAACTTAATACCTAACCAGAGACTATTTAGCTCTGGCCGAGGGCAGCCAGACCTCAGCCTGCCAAGACCCTTTAGGATCTTTGTCAGCACCAGTCAGCTGATCGTAGCAACAGCTTAGAAACACCAAAGCCCTCTTACCTTGTTTTCCCTTCCCAGTTTCAATAAATCCCTTAGTCTTTAATCTGAGAATCCTGTGATTATTCCTTTACCATCAAGTCTAAGGAGACTAGGGAGAGGGGAGAACATTGAGTAGTTTGAGGTTCAGTGGAGGTTGAATCTAAGCCTCCATTTTAGGCAGGAAGTTCAAGTCTTGACTTCCTGATGGATCTTCTCATCAACCAATGAGAGGCAGCTACCTCAGAAGGGAGGGGCTGCCCAGCAAACATCTTAAAAGGGCCTAACAGCTAGCAGTGAAGATACACTGGACACCTAGCTAACAAGGATTTGAATTTATACCTAATCCAAGTTTCATTCCCAGCTGAGGCTGCTCACCTATGTTAACATCTAACTCCAATCCATCAACTCTCTGAAGACCTTCTGTGAGAAGGTTTAGAACTGGCGTTTGAAGCTAGTAATTAATGACAGGGATTTCTCCTTACCCTTCAACCCTCTCTCTGTCTCTGGAAATAAATTACATCTTTTATTTATTATATACAGGTCTGTGACTTAGCAACTCTGTGCACTTGTCCCAGATCAGTCTTTGCCTGACTAAGCTACCTTGAAGCTTATTAATCCACAGTGTTACTGGCCCAAAGAAATCCTTTTTAATCCATCACATCACATCCCCGAAAGTACCCTATTACAGGATACATATATAAAATGTTTTTTTCATGAAATGACATATGTGTGTGTATCCATTAAAGATGATGAAACTGAGAAAATGATATCCAACAAGGTTAAGTGATTTGCTCCATAAACCTGTTAGTGGGTGGTGAACTGGAATTCATACCTAGAACTTCTGATATTAAGCCCTTTACTTTTGCCATTATATAACTGTGCTAAAGAAGATTTACAGACACTAAATGTGAAAAGAGTTAAGAAGAAGGAGAGATTTTTAAAATTCATTTATAAACGTACATTTCACTGTGCTAGCCATTGGGGGCCTAATTCAATAAGAACACATCTTCTGGAAGATAGAACTAAGTGAATTCATGTTTTACCAGGGCTAGTAGTGTTTTCGCTTTGCCTAATTGAGACTGGGATGCAAGCTAATTTTTTGTTAACTGCTTCCATGGGGGTTTCATAAGATTCAGTTTGCCATTTATTCTTATATTGAAAGGGAACTGGTAACAGGAATTTTAATAGAAATGACAACTGACTCCTCAAAAGACAATGACAAAGATGTTTTTTTAATTCTCATTTTCAAAGTCTTCTTTATGCCCACTACTATTCTTAGTAATAAAATGTGTGATATCTAGATTGTAGTCTACTTTCTTTTGCAAATTTGCTTGCTTTCTAAATATGATCACATTATTTTGTTGGTGAAAATCTTTTTCAATGAACGTAATATTTGGACAGTAAAAAAAAATCATTACTATGGGATGGAGGTTTCTGGTAAGAGAAAGAAGGGGAAAGAGGGGGAAGATTGTTAACTAGTCAGTTAATTGGTGTGCATTTTTAAGCATTTACTATATGTCAGCCACTGTGATAAATGTCAGGGACTCTACAAAAAAGGCAAAAATAACCACTGGTCTTAAGGAGCTTAGGTTCTAATAAATGATTAACCATATGTAAATCAAAAGATACAAGATAAATAGAAGACAGAAGGAAACCTTAGAAGGAATGGTATTAGCAGTGGGTAATCATAAAATAAAGATTGATTCTAGCTTAATTGTATCCTTGTCCTGAGCTTTAGACAAGGTTTCAGGTTACATCAGTCCTTGAGTGTTGGACTAAAGGGAAAGTAAACATTCTTCTTACACTTTGGCAGATTAGCCAGTTGCTGCTACATACTAGGTAGGACATCCAGTTATTGACAATGATTTTTCCTATATAGTATTTGAATATCATTTGAGGTATGGAGTGGTGTAGGTAAGCTGGTATGGTATAATTATATTGATCTGTCTAGGATCTGATCCTGGGCCTTGAGATAAAATGTACCCTATCAAATGTATATGTATTCTAGCTAACCCAGCACTTAAACTGCTTCCCATCCAACCTTGTTAAAAAACACATGAGTTAAAGTAAATCTCAGTCATAGAATATGCAAGTTTATTTTTTTAAGACTTAAATATTTTATTTTTTTAGAAAAATTTTCCATGGTTACATGATTCATGTTTTTACTTTCCCCTTCACCTCCCCCTTCACCCCCCCCATATCCAATGCACATTTCCACTGGTTTTAACATGTGTCGTCTATCAAGACCTATTTCCATATTATTGATAGTTGCATTGGTGAGGTAGTTTTGAGTCAACATCACCAATCATGTCCTCATCAACCCAAGTGTCCAAGCAGTTGTTTTTCTTTTGTGTTGACGCTCCTGTAGTTCCTCCTCTGAATGTGGGTAGTGTTCTTTTCCCTCAGAATTGTCCTGGGTTATTGCATTGTTGCTAGTATAGAAGTCCATTACATTCAATTTTACAAATCATGTATCAGTCTCTATATACCATGTTCTTCTGGCTCTGCTCATTTCATTCTGCATCAATTCCTGGAGGTCTTTCCAGTTCACATGGAATTCTTCCAGTTTATTATTTCTTTGAGCACAGTAGTATTCCATCAACAGCATATACCACAATTTGTTCAGTCATTCCCCAATTGGAGGACATCCCCTCATTTTCCAGTTTTTTGCAACCATAAAAAGTGAGGCTATAAATATTTTTCTAGGAGTCTGTTTATCTATAATCTCTTTAGGGTACAAAGCTAACAATGGTATGGCTGGATCAAAGGGCAGGCATTCTTTTATAGCCTTTGAGCATAGTTCCAAATTGCCATCCAGAATGTTTGGATCAGTTCACAACTCCACCAGCAATGCATTAATGTCCTAATTTTGCCACATCCCTTCCAACATTCATTACTCTCCCCTTCTATCATTTTAGCCAATCTGCTAGGTGTGAGGTGATATTTCAGAGTTGTTTTGATTTGTATTTCTCTAATTCTTAGAGATTTAGAACACTTTCTTATATGCTTATTGATAGTTTTGATTTCTTTATCTGAAAATTGCCTATTCATGTCCTTGCCCATTTATCAATTGAGGAATGGCTTGATTTTTTTTATATAATTGACTTAGCTCCTTGTATATTTTAGTAATTAGACCTCTGTCAGAGTTTTTAGTTATAAAGATTTTCTCCCAGTTTCTTGTTTTCCTTCTGATTTTGATTGCACTGTTTTTGTTTGTACAAAACCTTTTTAATTTCATATAATCAAAATTATTTATTTTATATTTTGTAATTTTTTCTAATTCTTGATTAGTTTTAAAATTTTCCCTTTTCTATAGATATGATAAGTATACTATTCTTTGTTGACTTAACTTACTTATAGTTTCTTTCCTTCTTTATATTCAAATCATTCACCCATTCTCAATCTATCTTGGTGTAGGGTGTGAGATGTTGATCTAAACTTAATCTCTCCAACATTGTTTTCCACATTTCCCAATAGTTTTTGTCAAATAGTGGATTTTTGTCCCAAACGTTGGGCTCTTTGGGTTTATAATACACTGTCTTGCTGAAGTCACTCACCCCGTCTATTCCACTGATCCTCCCTTCTGTCTCTTAGCCAAGACCATATTGTTTTGATGACCACTGCTTCATATTATGGTTTAATATCTAGTATACTGCTAGAACACCTTCATGGTTTTTTCATTATTTCCCTTGATATTCTTGATCTTTTGTTCTTCCAAGTGAACTTTGTTATAGTTTTATCTAATTCAATAAAAAAAGTTTTTGGTAGTTTGATAGGTATGGCACTAAATAGGTAAATTAATTTGGGCAGAATGGTCATTTTTATTATATTAGCTCATTCTACCCAGGAACAATCAATGTTTTTCCAATTGTTTAAATCTAGTTTTAATAGTTTGGAAATGTTTTGTAGTTATGTTCATATAATTCTTGTGTTTGTTTTGGTAGATAGATTCCTAAGAATTTTATATTGTTTAGGGTGAATTTCAATGGTGTTTCTCTTTGTACCTCTTGCTGTTGTAATGTGTTGGAAATATATAGAAATGCTGATGATTTATGTGCATTTATTTTGTATCTTGCAACTTTGCTAAAGTTGTTGATTATTTCTACTAGCTTTTTAGTTGATTCTCTAGGAAGTTTTAGATAGACCATCATATCATCTGCAAAGAGTGATAGCTTAGTCTCCTCATTGCCTATTTTAATACTTTCAACTTCTTTTTTTTTTCTCTAATTGCTACTGCTGGTGTTTCTAGTACAATGTTAAACAATAGAGGTGATAATGGGCATCCTTGTTTCACTCCTGATCTTATTGGGAAGGCTTCTAATTTATCCCCATTGCATATGACGTTTGTTGATGGTTTTTGGTTTATACTGTTTATTATTTTTAGGAAAGGTCCTTCTATTCCTATACTTTTCAGAGTTTTCAATAGGAATGGATATTGTATTTTGTCAAAGGTTTTTTCAGCATCTATTGCGATAATCATGTGGTTTTTGTTGGTTTGTTTGTTGATATGGTCAATTATGTGAATGGTTGTGTTTATGTTGAACCATCCTTGCATTCCTTGTATAAATCCCACCTGATCATAATAAATAACCTTCATGATCACTTGCTGGAGTCTTTTTGCTGGTGTTCTGTTTAATATTTTTGCATCTATGTTCATTAAGGAGATTGTCCTGTAGTTTTCATTCTCTGTTTTTGATCTGCCTGTCTTTGGGATCAGTACCATATTTGTCATAAGAGGAATTTGGTAGGAGTCCTTCTTTGCTTATTATGTCAAATAGTTTGTATAGTATTGGAATTAGTTGTTCTTTGAAGGTTTGATAGAATTCACTTGTGAATCTATCAGGCCCAGGCAATTTTTTATTAGGGTGTTCTTTGATGGATTGTTCAATTTCTTTTTCTGATATTGGATTATTTAAGTATTCTATTTCTTCTGCTGTTAATCTAGGCAAATTATTGTCTTGATTTACTCTTCATTAGAGGTCAGGTCTCCCTTTTCATCTTTGATACTGATGATTTGGATTTCTTCTTTCCTTTTTAAAAATATATTGACCATTACTTTGTCAATTTTGGTGATTTTTACAAAGTACCAGTTTCTAGTCTTATTTATTAATTCAATAGTTCTTTTACTTTCAATTTTATTGATTTTGCCTTTAATTTTTTTAATCTCAGATTTGGTCTTTTGCTGGGGATTTTTAATTTTTTCCCTTTATAGTTTTTTAATTTGCACGCCCAGAACATTGATCTTTGAATCTCTCTAATTTGTTAATATATGCACTCAAGTATATAAATTTCCCCCTGAGTACTGCCTTAGCTGCATCCCACAGAGTTTGGTAGGATGTCTCATCATTGTTATTCTCTTCATTGAAATTATTGATTATTTCTATGATTTCTTCTTTAACTTACTGGTTTTGGAGAATCATAATATTTAATTTCCAATTAGTTTTTGATTTGCCTGTCCAGATGTCCTCACTAATTATTACTTTTATTACATTATGATCTGAGGAGTTTACATTTATTATTTCTGCTTTTTTGCATTTGTTTGCAATGTTTCTGTGCCCTATTACATGGTCAATCTTTGTGAATGTAACATTTACAGCTGAAAAGAAGGTGTATTCCTTTTTGTCCCTATTAATTTTTCTCCACATATTCATTAAATTTAATTTTTCTAGGATTTCATTCACCTCTCTTATCTCTTTCTTATTTATTTTTTTTTGGTTTGATTTATCTAGGTCTGAAAGGGGGTATTTAGATCTCCCACTAGTATGGTTTTATTATCTATTTCTTTCTTGAGCTCTGCCAGTTTCTCCTTTAGGAATTTGGATGCTATACCATTTGGTGCATACATATTGAGTACTGTTATTTCATCTTTGTCTATACTGCCGTATATAAAGATGTAATTCCCTTCCTTGTCTTTTTAAATCATATCTATTTTTACTTTGGCTTTGTCAGAAATCATGATTGCCACTCCTGCCTTCTTTTTCTCATTTGAAGCCCAAAAGATTTTGCTCAAGCAATTTTCTGTAAACTTATGTATGTCCACCCGCCTCATATGTGTTTCTTGTAGACAACATATGGTAGGATTTTGATTTCTAATCCACTCTTCTCTTTGCTTCTGTTTTATGGACCAGTTCATCCCATTCACATTCAGAGTTATGATTATCAGCTGTGTATTCCCCAACATTTTTTCTTCTTACTCTATTTAATTTTTTAAACCAGTGGTTTGTTTTAGACCAGTCCCCATTTTCCCCTCCCTTGATTTACTTCCCTTTTCACCCCCTCCCTTATTATTCCCCTCTTTTTATTTTTTAAGGCCCAATGAATTCTTTCCCCCTCTCCTCCCCTCCCTTTTATGGACTCCCCACTCCCCTGCTTCCCTTGGTTTATCCCTTCTGACTTTCTCAGTAGGGTTAGATAGAATTCTATATCCCAATGGATATAGCTACTCTTCCCTCTCCAGGTTAATTCCACTGAGAGTAAGCTTTAAATATTGCCTCTTAATTCTCTCTTCCTCTCCTTCTTATAATAGTGTTCATTCCCTCACCTTCCCATGCCCTCTTTGTGTGGTATAGAATATTCTATTTTTCTTATTCATTCAAGTTTCTCTTGTTGCCATCTATTATTCACCCCTTCTCTTCCCCTCCCCCATCATCTTAGACCATTTAGCACTTGACCCTCTCTCTATGAATAATTCTTCTAATTACTATAATAGTGAATAAAGTTTTTGAAAATTACACATAACATTTCTCCATATAGGAATACAAACAATTTGGTCTTATTGAAACCCTTAAAGAGGCAAGTTTAAAAATAAGAGTTTTCTTTCTTTCCCCTCTGTTTCTTATTTAACTTTTCATGTTTCTTTTGTTTTTTTTGTGGTTGGATATCAAACTTTCCATTTAGTTCTGGTCTTTTCTGTGTAAGTACTTGGAAATCTTCTATCTTGTTGAATGTCCATACTTTTCCCTGAAAATATATAGTCAGTTTTGATGGAGAGGTGATCCTTGGTTGTATACCCAGTTCTCTTGCCTTTCTGAATATCATATTCCAAACTTTGAGGCCTTTTAGTGTGGAGTCTGCCAGATCCTGTGTGATCCTGATTGGTGCTCCTTGATATCTGAATTGTCTCTTTCTGGCTTCTTGTAAAATTTTTCTTTTACTTGGAAGCTCTTGAATTTGGTTATTATATTCCTGGGGGTTGTCTTTTCAGGGTTTAATGTAGTGGGTGATCTACGAATCCTTTCAATGTCTATATTGCCTTCTTGTTGAAGAACTTAAGGGCAATTTTGTAGTATAATTTCTTGTATTATGGAGTCTAAATTTCTATTAATTTCTGCTTTTTCAGGAAGACCAATGATTCTCAAATTGTCTCTTCTGGACCTTTTTTCTTGATCTGTCAATTTCTCGGTGAGATTTTTTGTGTTTCCTTCTATTTCATCAGTCTTTTGACTTTGTTTTATTTGTTCTTGTTGTCTTGAGAGATCATTGGCTTGGTTTTCTGGCATATTCTTTTGATTTTCCTTTTCCATTTGGTCTACCCTGTTTTCCTGCTGTTTGATTTTGGTCTCCAATTTGCTTATCAATTCTTTTGATTTGGAGGCATCTTTCTCCAATTGGGAGTTTCTGTATCTTAACCTCCTTTTGAGCTATTGCCCACTTCTCTCACCAAATCTCTTCCATCTTTCTCATGATTTCAGATTTGAACTCTTCAAGAGCTTGTGACCAATGTTCATTTTTTTGGGAAGGTTTAGATGTGATTACTTGTTTGTTCTCTGCTGTTTGCTCTGTTGTCTGGACTTTTTCCATGTAAAAGTTGTCGAGTGTTAGATTTCTTCTTGATCTTTCTATTTTGAGGCTCTTGTGTGGGGCTTGCCATTATTATTATTTCTTTCTCAGTCAGAATTCTGGTTGAGGCAGACAGGTTTTCTGCATATCTTATTGAGCACTGGAGCATGTTTCGTCTGGGTCACAGTGCCATAAGCCCTCTCAGCTTTATCCTCATGTCCAGTGTTGGTCTGTGCTCTTTAGACTCCTGAAGTCTTGAGTCTAGTTGTTCTCAGTGTCAAGCCACTTGGTGGTCCCCTTGATTGCTCCTCTGCCCGAAGCTCCTTTAACAGTCTCAGGGCACTGCAGTCATGCATCCCTCTGCACTGGGTTCCCACCCAAGGTCTGTACCTTCACTCAAGGTCTGCATCTGCATCCTTGTCCATGCCTGTGTGTACGCTCAAAGTCCATGCCTATGCTTAAGGTTTGTGTTCAAAGTCTGTGAGTTCTTTAGTCTCTTGGGGTCTTAAGTCTTGCTGCTCTCAGGAGCAGGCCTTGGTGATCCCAAGTAGCTGCCAAGAACTTAATGACTGCCCCAAACTTGCTCTAACTCTTGTGCTCTGGCTTTGGCACTGTAGGTGGTTTGGGAGGGGACGAGTTGCTCAGCTCATGTTTTAGTGAGAGCTCTTTCATCCCCTTATAGCATGGAAATGTCCAAATCCCATGTACCTTCAATGTTGAGCCCTGTTGTGAGGTCCATTCTTCTTCTGGATTTGTTTTTATGTCCTCTTGAGGAGTCCTATATGTGTGGGTTAGGAGAGGTTAAGCAGCTGCTTCTACTCTGCTACCACATTCCCTCCAACACTTATCATTTTCCTTTACTGCTGTATTGGTCAATCTCAGAGGTGTGAGCTGATACCATGGAGTTGTTTTCATTTGTATTTCTCTAACCAAGAGTGATTTAGGACTTTTTATGTAATTATTGATAGCTTCGATTTCTTCATTTGAAAACTGCCTATTCATATCCTTTGACTGACTAGGATTCTTATAAAATTGACATAGTTCTTTATAAATTTGAGAAATTAGGTCTTTATCAGAAAAATTTGTCAAAATTTTTCACAGTTGCTGGTTTCCTTCTAAGTTAGGTTACATTGAATTTTTTTTGTACAACACCATTTTAATTAAATATAATCAAATTTTTCATTTTTCATTTTGTACTGTTCTCTGACTCTTTTTTGGTCATAATGTTTTCTCTTCTCCATAGATATGACATATAAAATATTCTATGTTCCACTAATTATTTATAATATCACTCTTTACATTTAAATTATATATCCATTTTGACCCAATCTTGGTTTAGGATGGGAGATGTTGATCTAAAACTAATTTTTCCCATACTGTTTTCCAATTTTGCCAGCAGTCTCACATAGAGTGAGTTCTTATCCCAAAATCTGGGGACTTGAGTTTTATCAACACTAGATCACTGAGGTCATTTACCCCTCATCTATACCATTGATCTACTCTTGTATTTCTTAGCCAGTACAAGATTGTTTTGATAATTACTGCTTTTTGGTACATTTTAAGATATGGTACTGGTAGGCCATCATTCTTGACATTTTTTTTTCATTAGTTTCCTTGATATTTTTGATCTTTTTTTCCTTACAGATGAATTTTGTTAATATTTTTTCTAGCTCTATAAAATAGTTCCTTATGAGTTTGACTGGTATGGCACTGAAGAAGTAAATTAATTAAGGTAGGATTATGATTTTTATTATATTAGCTCGGCCTATTCATGAATAATTAATGTTTTTTCCAATTGTTTATATCTAACTTTATTTCTGTGAAAACTGTTTTGTAGTTGTGTTCATATAATGCCTGTGTTTGTCTTGGCAAGTAGATTCTCATTATTTTATATTGTCTACAGTGACTTTAAATGGAGTTTCTCTTTCTAATTCTTGCTACTGGGCTTTGTTGGAAATATATAGAAAAGCCGATGACTTATGTGTGTTTATTTTGTATTCTGCAAATTTGCTAAAGTTATTAATTTTCCGTTAGCTTTTTAGATGATTCTCTATCATCACATCATCCACAAAGAGTGATAATTTAGTTTCCTCATTGCCTACTTTATTTAATTTCTTTTTCAAACCTTATTGCTAAAACTAGCATTTCTACTACAATATTAAATAATAGTGGTGATATTGAGCATCCTTGCTTAACTCCTGATCTTATTAGGAAGGCTTCTAATTTATCTCCTTTGCAGATGACACTTGCTAATTTTTTATAAAATAAATATTACTTGTTTTTTTTAAAGTAATGACCCATTTATTCCTATACTTTCTAGTGTTTTCAATAGGAATGGATTTTGTATTTTATCAAAGGCTTTCACTGCTTCTACTGAGATAACTTATAATTTCTGTTAGTGAAATTATTGATAGGGTCAATTATACTGATAATTTTCCTAGTATTAAACCCACCTTGCATTCCTGGTATAAATGTCACCTGATCATAGTAAATAATTCTTGTGATATATTGCTGTGATCTTTTTGCTAGTACTTTATTTAAAATCTTTGCATTGATGTTCCTTAGAGAAATTGGCCTATAATTTTCTTTCTTTATTTTTGGTCTTTATGGCTAAATTTTCAGCACCATATTTGTGACATAAAAAGAATTTGGGAAGACTCCTTCTTTGCTTAGTTTGCCAAATAGTTTGTATAATATTGTGATTAAATGTTTGAATTCATGTGGCCCTGAGTATTTTTTGGGGAAATTCACTGATCCCTTATTCAATTTCTTTTTCTGAAAAGGGATTATTTAAGCATTCTATTTCCTCTTTTGTTAATCTAGGCAATTTATATATTTGTAAATATTCATCCATTTCAGTTAGATATTCAGATTTATTGTCATGTAATTGGGCAAAATAGTTCCTACTTAGTGCTATAATGTCTTCATCACTAGAGTTGAAATCATCCTTTTCATTTTTGATATTGGTAATTTATTTTCTTCTTTCCTTTTTTATATCAAATTAACTGATGCTCTGTTTATTTTATTTGTTTTTGTTTTATAGAACCAGCTCCTAGCCTTATTTATATTTTCAATGTCTTTTTTTTACATTCAATTTTATTAATTTCTCCTTTGATGTTTAGAATTTCAAATTTAGCCTTAAATGGAGTTTTAAATTTGTTCTCTTATAGTTATATGTCTAATTTTTTGATATAATTTTTCTCCATTTTATTCATATATGCATTCAGGGATATAAATTTCCCCCTGAGAATTGCCATAATTTTGATATGTTGTCTTCTCATTGTCTTTCTTTTCATTGAAATCAATGATTATTTCTATGACTTGTTCTTTAACCCCACCCAACCTCCTGGTTTTGAAGAATGAGATTATTTTGCTTCCAATTAATTTGCCTTTCCATGAATCCTTATTGATTATGATTTTTACTGTATTATGATCTGGAAAAAATTTTAATACATTATTTCTGCTTTTTTGCATTTGGTTGTGAAATTGTTATATCTTAGTACATGGTCAATTTTTGTATATGTACCATGTGTTAATTAAAATAAGATATATTCCTTTTTAACACTTTTCAATTTTTTCCACATATCTATTATTGGGGAATGGCTTGATTTTTTATACAATTGATTTACCTCCTCGTATATTTGAGTAATTAGACCCCTGTCAGAGTTTTTCATTATAAAGATTTTTTCCCAATTTGTTGTTTTCCTTCTGATTTTGACTATATTGTTTTTGTTTGTACAAAAGCTTTTTAGTTTAATATAATCAAAACCATTTTATTTACATTTTGTAATTTTCTCTAACTCTTGCTTGGTTTTAAAGTCTTTCCTTTCCCACAGATCTGACAAGTATACTATTCTGTGTTCACTTAACTTATTTATAGTTTCCCTCTTTATATTCAAGTCATTCACCCATTCTGAATTTATCTTGGTGTAGGGTGTGAGATGTTGATCTAAACCTAATCTCTCCCATATTGTTTTCCAAATTTCCCAGCAGTTTTTGTCAAATAGTGGATTCATATCCCAAAAGTTGGGCTCTTTGGGTTTATCATACACTGTCTTGCTGATGTCATTTACCCCAAGTCTCTTCCACTGATCCTCCTCTCTGTCTCTTAGCCAGTACCATATTGTTTTG
The DNA here is from genome assembly GCF_016433145.1 of Gracilinanus agilis. Lineage (NCBI taxonomy): Eukaryota > Metazoa > Chordata > Mammalia > Didelphimorphia > Didelphidae > Gracilinanus > Gracilinanus agilis. The sequence continues at coordinate 321,927,896 of NC_058132.1, read as the reverse complement.
ATGACTGCTGTTTATAGTATAGTTTAATATCTGGTACTGCTAGGCCCCCTTCTTTCACATTTTTTTCATTATTTTCCTTGATATTCTTGATCTTTTGTTATTCCAAATGAAATTTGTTATAGTTTTTTCTAATTCAGTAAAGAAGTTTTTTTGGTAGTTTGATAGGTATGGCACTAAATAGGCAAATTAATTTGGGTAGAATGTTCATTTTTATTATGTTAGCTGGTCCTACCCATGAGCAGTCAATGGCTTTCCAATTGTTGAGATCCAGTTTTATTTGTTTGGAAAGTGTTTTGTAGTTGTTTTCATATAATTGCTGTGTTTGTTTTCGTAGATAGATTCCTAAGTATTTTATATTGTCTAGGATGATTTTAAATGGTGTTTCTCTTTCTACTTCATGCTGCTCTAATGTGTTGGAGATGTATAGAAATGCTGATGATTTATGTGCATTCATTTTGTATCCTGCAACTTTGCTAAAGTTGTTGATTATTTCTACAAGCTTCTTGGTTGATTCTCTAGGATATTTTAAGTATCCCATCATATCATCTGCAAAGAATGATAGCTTAGTCTCCTCATTGCCCATTTTGATATCTTCAATTTCTTTTTCTTCTCTAATTGCAACTGCTAGTGTTTCTAGTACTATGTTGAATAATAGAGGTGATAATGGGCATCCTTGTTTTACTCCTGATCTTATTGGGAAGGCTTCTAATTTATCCCCATTGCATATGAAGTTTGTTGATGGTTTTAGGTTTATACTGTTTATTATTTTTAGGAAAGGTCCTTCTATTCCTATACTTTTCAGAGTTTTCAATAGGAATGGATGCTATATTTTGTCAAAGGCTTTTTCAGCATCTATTGAGATAATCATGTGATTTTTGTTTGTTAGACTTTTGAAATGGTCAATTATGTGGATGGTTTTCCTAATGTTGAACCATCCTTGCATTCCTGGTATAAATCCCACCTTATCATGGTGGATGATCTTCTTAATTACTTGCTGGAGTCTCTTTGCTAGTATTCTATTTAAGATTTTTGCATCTATGTTCATTAGGGAGATTAGTCTGTAGTTTTCTTTCTCTGTTTTTTGATCTCCCTGGCTTTGGAATCAGCACCTTATTTGTGTCATAAAAGGAATTTGGTAGGACTTCTTCTTTGCTTATCATATCAAATAATTTGTATAGTATTGGGATTAGTTGCTCTTTGAATGTCTGATAAAATTCGCTTGTGAATCCATCAAGTCCTGGTGATTTTTTCTTAGGGATTTCTTTGATGGCTTGTTCAATTTCTTTTTCTGATATGGGATTATTTAGGTATTCTATTTCTTCTGTTGTTAATCTAGGCAGTTTATATTTTTGTAAATATTCATCCATATCTCCTAAATTGTTATATTTATTGCCATATAATTGGGTGAAATAGTTTTTAATGATTGCCTTAATTTCCCCTTCATTAGAGGTGAGGTCTCCCTTTTCATCTTTGATACT
>NC_058132.1:321906984-321921466 GCF_016433145.1 Gracilinanus agilis | reverse complement strand
GGTCTCTCTCTCTCTCTCTCTCTCTCTCTCTCTCTCTCTCTCTCTCTCTCTCTCTCTCTCTCTCTCTCTCTCTCTCTCTCTCTCTCTCTGACAGGTTAATTGATTCAATGAGACTCACTAATTCAATATGTGTAAGAGCTATGTGTAAGAATTCAGCGAATGCTGAAGCCAGCTGTCTATTCACTCTTACAAGCTGCTAGGATTCCAAACCACCTCGGCTGCCCAGGGGTCTCATGCTAAATGCTTCAAGCACCAAAACCTGGCAAGGGCCTTTTCAGTGAAATTCACAGTGCTTTGAAGGAGATTGGCCTACTACTTTTCACAAAAATAAAGTAGATGAAAATGATAAATAGTATAGACAACATATCATGGAGTTATATGAATTCAATGAGCTATCTCATTGAATCTATCTGCCAACATGTAAATCTCAGATAAGCAATAGCATAGGGCAATAAGCTAGATAAAGAATTGAGCAGGAAAAAGAGATCATATTTGGAAGACTATTCAATGATTTTGATGATGAAAAATTGCTTGAAACTATGGATTCATCTCTTATACAAATATACCCTGAGGATTCTAAATAGCTACAAATCACAGAATGTCACAATGTAAAAAGAATTAAAATAGTCAATAGAAATGCTAATTCAAAGGTCAAAATGAAAATATATGGTTGGCCTAAGCATGTTACAGACAGGAAATGGAATGTCATATTTATACAAGTTGGTGAGTATTTTAGGATTATAGAAGATTTTATCCAAACAGAGAAATTTACATAAGAGAGTGACTGATGAGAATTAAACTTTTGGAAAATATTCTTGGCAGCTGTCCCAAGTTGGATTGGAGGGTGCAGAACTTTGATCAAGGAACACTAGTTAGCAGGTTCACGTAGTATTACAATTGAGATGTGATGAGGACTTAAATAAGGATGTTTGCTATATGAGTAGAGAGAAGGGAGATATATGAGAGATGTTGTAAAGGATGTACTTTGTTGTTATAATTGTGGTACTCATTCTTACCTGACAAGATAGGGGTCATGCTTGTTCAACTGTTAGTCAATATATCAAATGATAAGAAGTCAAATAAAAAAGTGCATTGTGCCACAAGTGTTCTATGTCACACATTTCACACCAATTCTCCCTCATAGGCTACTCTCGTTGGCATTAAAATATCCATTTCTGGGGCAAAGAAAGCCCACATTTTAAGACTGATTTCATCCACTACCATTTACATCTATGGACTTAAGGAGATTTTCTTTTGCTTTACAATAATTCTTCCTCCCTATTTCATCAAAATTCTCTAAGAGATTGCTTCAAATAAATGAATGTTGAGCTTCATGACAGGCAGAGTAAAAGTTAATTTTTTTCTGTAGACTGCCTTGCCCATGTTGTCTAAACAGTGCCTGAGTGCTCTGTTAATTGATTTTTGAGCTTCCTTCCCCTCCTCTTATTTCTCTAGTATTCTGTGGGGGAGTTGATAAGAAAGAAATAAAAGTATGTGAATGACTAAGAGATCAAGATGCAACATAATGATCTCCAGAGGCAGAGCCAGGATGACAAAGTAGAAGCACAGAAAGCTTAAGCCATTGTGAGAATCCTCTCCAACCAACCTTAAAATAATGCATCAAAATGAATACTAGAGTGAAAGAACCAACAGGGAGACAGAATGAAGCAACTTTCATATAGAGAACAACTTGAAAAGTTCTGAACCTGAGACCAAACCAATATCCAGACCTTGAGACCCCATTTAAGCTAACAGAAGTCCAACCCCATGCAAACCCTATAAAGTTTCAATCCCCAGCCCAAGTCTGCAATAAGGTCCAAAATCCTAGAGCAAGGAAGTCAGCATGGCATGCATGATCAGTGTAAACCTAGAGTGAGCTCTGGACCCCTAGTCAAACTTGTAGTAAGGAATTGAACTAGGCAATTTGCAGGACATGCCAAGTCTTTTATAAGTCCAGACCAAGTCCCAAAGGTAGCACACACAAAGCTTAAAGAAAAAATATGAATTGGTCTCAGGCTCTGAAAGAGTTCAAAAAGAATTTTAAAATTCGACTAAGAAATCCAGAGGAAAAATGAGGAAGAAAAAAGAAAGTAAGAAGAAAATAACAGCAGAATTGGCCAAACAAAAAAGGAGGTTCAAAAGCTCATGAAAGAAAATTGTTCCTTAAAGTTAGAATTTGGCAACTAGAAGCTAATAACTTCATGAGACATCAAGAAACAATAAGACAAAATCAAAAGAATGAAAAAACAGAAAAAAGTGAAATATTTTATTAAAAAAACAGACCTGTAAAATAGATCCAGGTGAGAAAATTTAAGAAATATTGAACTAATGAAACCTATTTTAAAAAATCCCAGACATCATAATACAAGAAATTATCAAACAAACTTCCTTGATATTCCTGAATAAAAGGATAAAATTGAAATTGAAAGAATCCAGAGGTCACCTCCAGAAATAAGTCCTCAAATGACAACTCTCAGAAACATTTTTGGCAAAATTTAAAAGACCCTAAGTCAAGTAGAAAATATTGCAAGCAGCCAGAAAGTAACAAATCAAATGCCTTGAGAAACAGTCAGGATTACACAGGAATTAGCAGCCTCCACATTAAAGTATTGGAAGGCTGGTAATATGATAATCAAGAAAGCAAAAGATCTAAGTGTATAAATCAGAATCAGCTATCTAGCAAAACTGGGTATATTCTTTCAGGGGAAAAATATCACTTATTAAAATAGAAGACTTCTAAGCATTCCTGAAGAAAAGACCAGACCTTAACAGAAAATTTGAAGTGCAAACATAAGACCAAAGAGAAGCGTACAAGGTTAAATAAGAAAAAGAAAATAAAAAATATTTAGTTAAGACAAATTATATGTATCTCTACATATAAAGATCATATCTATAATGTGTATTTTTATCAATATTAGAGCAGTTAGAAAAAGTCTGTGTAGATAGAGGGTATGGGAATAACCTGATGGCTTGATTTTGGAAAAAAAATCAAGGGGTAAAAAGAGGATTGAACTAAGAGAAAAGGGAAGGGAGAGGTAGAATGGGCATTCTGGCTTCATTCCTGATCTTATTAGGAAGGCTTCTAATTTATCTCTGTTGCATATGATACTTGCTGAAGGTTTTAAATGAATACTGTTTATTATTTTGAGGAAAGACCATTCTATTCCTATACTTTCTAGTGTTTTTTAATACAAGATAGGCATGAACAATTATAAAAGCAGAAGGGAGGATATGGGTGGTAACAGACAATGCTTAAGAGAATCAGAGGAAAACTTGGGCAGAGAAATGAAAGCAATGTAAGAAGAAATGGGCCAAATGAAAAAGGAGGTTCAAAAGCTAATGCAGGAAAATAATTTCTTAAAAATTATAATTCAGCAATTAGATGCTAATGACTTCATGTGACATCAAGAAATAACACAATGAAATAAAATAAGTGGGAAAAAAGAAAACATAAATTATCTCATTGAAAAAATAACTGACCAGGGAAATAGATCCAAAAGAAACAATTTAAGAATTATTGGGCTGAAAGCCATGATCAAAAAAAGGAAAAAAAAGCTTGAACATCATGATTTGAGACATTATTAAAGAAAACTGCCCATATATTCAAGAGAATTAAATAGAAATTAAAAGAATCCATAGATCACCTCCAGAATGAAATCCTCAAATGTCAGCTTCCAGAAATATTATAGCTATGTTCAAGAGCCCACAAATAAAGAAAAAAATACTATAGGAGCTATAAAGAAACAATTCAAATACTATGGAGCAACAATCAGGATCACATAGGACTTAGCAGCTGCCACTTTAAATGATAGAAGGGCATAATGTGATATTCAGGAAGGCAAAAGATCTAGGTATACAACGCAGAGTTACCTATTCATCAAAACTGGGTATATTCATTCAAGGGAAAGCATTCCTGAGGAATAAGCTAGGCTTAAACAAAGATTTGAAGTCCAAACATGAGACCAAAGAGAAGGCTCAAAAGGTAAATAAGAAAGAGGAAATTTAAAGGACCCATTAAGGTCAAACTTTTTGTATTTCTACATTGAAAGAGGATATCTATAATTCTTAGAAATGTATTTTAGTATTAGAGCAGATAGAATGAATATACTTAGAAAGAGGGTGGAGAAATAAGCTAATTATGATAATGTGATGATGTATATGAGAAAGTATGATGATATGATGTCAATATAAATGTGATGATATGAAATGATATGTATATATGATGTGATATGTAAAAAATCAAGGGGTTAAAAAGAGGATTACACTGAGAGAAAGGGGAAGAGAGAGATAGAATGGAGTAAATTATATAAAATAAAGAGTTATGGAAAATCATTATGGGGAGGGGAGGATAAGGGTGGTAACAGGAAGTACATGAATTTTACTCTCATCATAACTGGCTCAGAGAGGGAAATAGGAATATATGCACTGGGGTATAGAGTTATATCTTAACCTACCAAGAAATAGAAGGGGAATAAGACAAGTGAAGTGGGAAGTAATTAGAGGGAATTAAAGTGGAGGGATGACAGAAAACAAGACTTTGGTGAGGAGAAATGGAGTGAAGGTTAGTAGAGCTGGATTGAAAGGGGAAAATAAGATGGAGAGAAATACACAGTTAGTAATCATAACTCTGGATGTGAATAGGATGAGCTCATCCATAAAACAAAAATGGATAGCTGAGTGGATTAAAAACCAGAAGCCTACTATATATTGTTTACAAGAAACACATTTGAGACAGGGAGAAATGCACAGAATAAGGATAAGAAGCTAGACCAGCATTTATTATATATCATCTACATTTAAAAAAGAGTAGCAATTGTGATATCAGGCAAAGCTAAAGTAAAAACTGATCCAATTAAAAAATATAGGGATGGAAATTGCATCTTGCTAAAAGGTACTATTAACAATGAAATAATATCAATACTAAACATTTATAAATCAAATGGTAAAACATTCAGATTTCTAAAGGAGAAACTGTAGGAGCTTAAGAAGAAAATAGATAGTAAAGCCATTGTAGTGGGAACCTCAACCTTCTCCTACCAGAACTAGATAAATCAAACCAAAAAATAAATAAGAAAGAAGTAAAAGAAATGAATAAAATATTAGAAAAATTAGAGCAGGGATAAAAAGGAATACATATTTTCAGCAGCACATAATACTTATACAAAGATTGACATACTAAAGCATAAAAACTTTGCAAACAAATGCAAAGGGAGAAGTAATAAATGCAACTTTCTTTAGAACATAATGTGGTAAAATTATAATTAATAAAAGTTCATAGAGAGGCAAATTTAAAATTAATTGGAAACTAAATAAACTAATTCTTCAAAACTGGTATGTCAAAAAACAAATCATAGAAACAATTACTGATTTCATTCAAGAAAATAATAATGAGGAGACAACATAACAAATGGGCTACAGTCAAAGCAGTACTCAGGGGGGAAAAATATATCCCTGAATGCCTATATCAACAGAAAAGGGAGGTAGTAAATCAATGAATTGAATTTGTAACTTAGAAAATTAGAAAGAGAACAAATTAAAAAGCCTCAGATAAAAACTAAACTGGAAATCCTAAAAATATAAGGAGAAATTAATAAACTTGAAAGTAAAAGAACTATAGAATTAATAAATATGAATAGGAGCTTGTCCTTTGAAAAAAACCAAATAAAATAAATAAAGTACTTATAAATCTAATTAAAAAAAAGAAATTAAAGAATCAAATTAAAAGTATCAAAAATGAAAAAGATGATCTCACCTCTAATGATGAGGAAATTAAGACAATTATTTAGAGCTATTTTGCCCAATTTATGTCAATAAATATGACAATCTAGGTGAAATGAGCAAATATTTACAATAAACATAAAATGCCTAGATTAATAAAGAAGAAATAGAATACTTAAATAATCTCATCTCAGAAAAAATATATTAAACAATCCTTTAAAGAACTACCCCCCAACAAAATCTCCAGGGTCAAACAGATTCACCAGTGAATTGTATCAAATATTTAAAGAACAACTAATCCCAATACTATAGAAATTATTTGACAAAATAAGCAAAGAAAGAGTTTGACCAAATTCCTTTTATGACACAAATATGGTACTGATTCCCAAGCCAGGAAGACCAAAAATAGAGAAAGAAAAGTACAGATCAATCTTCTTAATGAATATAGATGCAAAAATCTTGAATAAAATATAAGCAAAGATACTATAGCAAGTCATCACAAGGATTATTCACTATGACCAGGTGGGATTTATACCAGGAATGCAAGGCTGTTTTAACATTAGGAAAACCATTCACATAATTGACCATAGCCAAATTAACAAAAATTTCATGATTATCTCAATAGATGCAGAAAAAGACTTTGACAAAATACAGCACACTTTTGTATTAAAAAAACATTAGAAAGTATAGGAATAGAATGGCCTTTCCTCAAAATAATAAACAGTATTTATTTAAAACCTTCAGCAAGTATCATATGCAACAGAGATAAATTAGAAGCCTTCCTAATAAGATCAGGAATGAAGCCAGAATGCTGATTATCATAAATTATTTAATGTTGTATTAGAAATGCTAGAGGTAGTGATTAAAGAAGCAAAAGAAATTTAAAGGATTAAAGTAGGCAATGATGAAACTAAACTATCACTCTTTGCAGATGATATGGTATAATTAGAGAAACCTCAAAAATCAAGTAAAAAGCTAATAGAAATAATAATTTTAGCAAAGTTGCAGGATACAAAATATACCCATATAAATCATTAGCATTTCTATGTAATTCCAATAAAACTCAGCAGCAAGAATTAGAAAGAGGAACTCCATTTAAAATTGCTCTAAATAAATAAAGTATTTGGGAATCTCTCTGCCAAGACAAACTCAGGAATCATATGAACAGAACTACAAAACACTTTTTACACAAATAAAGCTAGATCTAAACAATTGGAAAAACATTAATTGCTCATGGGTAGGATGAGCTAATATGATAAAAATGACAATCCTGCCTAAACTAATTTACTTATTCAGTGCCATGCCTATCAAACTATCACAAAAAAACACCTTTTTATAGAATTAGAAAATAATTATAGCAAAGTTCTTCTGGAAGAACAAAAAGATCAATAATAGCATGGGCCATAATGAAAAGAAATGAAGGACAGGGGCCTACCAATATTAGATCTTAAACTGTACTAGAGAGCAGTGATCTTCCAAACAAAATAGTAGTGGCTAAGAGATAGAATGGTGGATCAATGTAATAAACTAGAGTTAAATGAACTCAGAAATCTAGTGTTTGATAAACCCAAGGGTCCCAGCTTTTGGGACAAGAATTCACTATTTGACAAAAACTGCTGAGAAAATTGGAAAACATCAGGGAAAAAATAGGTTTAGATAAACATCTCACACCCTATACTGAGATAAATCCAAAGTGGGTAAACGACTTAAACATAAAGAGTGAAATCATAAAAATATTAGATGAACATAGAATAGTATACCTGTCAGATATATGGGAAAGCAAAGAATTTAAGACCTCACAAGTGAGTATATTACAAAATATAAATGAACAATTTTGATTATACTAAATTAAAAATTTTTTTACAAACACAACCAATGCAACCAAAATTAGAAAGGAAGCAACAAATTGGGGAAAAATTTGCAACAAAATTCTCTGACAAAGGCCTAATGTCCCAAATATATAAGGAACTAAGTCAAATGTACAAGAAATCAAGCCATCCCCCATTTGACAAATGTCAAAGGATATGAATAGGCAATTTTCAGATGAAGAAATCAATGCTATCAATAATCACATAGAAAGTGTTCTAAATCTTTCCTGATTAGAAAAATACTAATTAAAACAATTCTGAGGTATCACCTCACACCTAGAAGATTGGCCAGTATCACTGTAAAAGAAAATAATAAATGTCACAGGTGATGTGGCAAAAACTGGAACACTAATATACTGCTGGTGGAGTTGTGAATTTATCCAACCATTCTGGAAGGCAGTTTGGAATTATGCCCAAAGGGCTTTAGAAGAATGCATACCCTTTGAATAAGCAATACCACTGCAAGGTTTGTACCTCAAAGTGATAATAATGAAAAATGTTTGTGTAAAAATATTCACAGCTGTGTTCTTTGTGGTGGTAAAAAAAATGGAAAAATGGGGGGTTGTCCCTTGATTGGGGAATGAATGAACAAATTGTGTTTTATGATGGTGATGGCATACTATTGTGCAATGAAGAATGATAAACTGTTTGATTTCCATATGAACTAGAAAGACCTCCAAAAACTGATGTGAGCAGAACCAGGAGAACATTGTTCATAGTAACTGATATATTGTGAGATGATCATATGTAATCGACTTTGCTACACAGATGAGAAAACTCAGACAGGGGTTATAGGACTTAGAAAGGGTCACTAATAAGTGTATGAGGCTGGATAGAGTAGAGTCAGTACTTTATCTAATGAGCCACCTAAAGGTAAAAATGTCTTAACAACTACTCTTTGGGTGGCAAGAAGGATAAAGAAGAATCAGCAGTTTCTTTTCTTTTCTTTTGTTATTTTTCTTTTTTTCAGGAGCTGGACAGTTCATATGACTTTGGGTCCAGGTAGGAATTAATCCATTGACATACTTCTAGAAATGGTTTTATCCTTTGTATTTTTAAGATTATTGTTGATATTTCAGGTGTTCTCATGTCTATTCTTCAAACACAAAGTTTCTGACCCAACTTTGTTAAATAACTTTTTTCAGACCACAGCCAGCAAATAGAAGATCTATTTCTAAAACATATATCTCTCAGTCCATTTTTTCCAGCTATCCCCCAGGTTAATCAATCATCTTTAAAGCTTATAATTCTCTTTGTTTCACAAAAAACATTTCTTTCTCATTATATCTTAGCTCAATGGATTCTACATTTTATTTTTATTCTCTGAGAATGAAGGACAAAAAATAGGCATTTTAAAAATCTGTCCTACCTACAATTATATAATATACAAGCCAATATAATGTAGTAGAAAATTAACCCTGGTAAACTATGACACTCTTTGTAACAGATCTTTGAGGTGCTATATTTGCTTTGTGTTTGTTATGCATCCTGATTGCTGAGTGACAGTAAGGTAGGTGACTGATTTACTAAAGTAAAGAATTTAATTCTCTGCACTGCCATCTCACACTCTGAAAGGTTGAGTATATTAAGAATGACAGAGGAGAAGAACTGCTGTAGAAGAGAAGGAGGGCTGGATTTCAAAAGCATTCTATTTGTGCCTCTGGATAGCACCTACTGCAATTTGATACACACAGTGTCTATTCAAAATCCATTTACCATGGGTTTTTATCTAATAACTTCCCTGAAGTTTCTATTCTGGTTACTTTCCTGCACTTAGAACTGAATTGTCAAATTAATCTTCCCAAAATGCAAATCTGACCATGTTTCACACACACGCACACCACACACACACACACGTGCGCGCGCACACACACATGCACACACACACACACACACTTACTCACATCCCTTTCTCTCATTTAAGAATGTGAGTGGCCCTCTATTGCATCCAATATCAAATATAAAATCCTCTGTTTAGTTTATAAAGTTAACCATACCCTTTTTCTTTCCTATCCATCCAGTTTTCTACTAAATTGCAATCTTTGCAGTCCAGTGACACTGGTCATTCTCCTTTATGTTTCTTGAACAGACTTTCAATCTCTCACTCAGAGAATGCTCACTACGTTGTTTATCCCACTCAAAACTCTTGATGGCCAGTATTCACTTTGCTCCTGTCTTTGTGTCTCCAGTGCTCAGAACAATACTTGGTATAGAATAAGTGCATAATAAATGCTTAATTATTTCATTCTCTAGAGGATGTGTAACTATCCATGGCCCTAGTAGAGATTTCCTAGGGAGCAGCTATCTGAAGACTAGAACAGGCTATGAAAGGGAGAATGATGGTGTGATTTAGTGAAAGGCCAGAGGCAGAGGGAGGCAGAATGAATAGCTTAGAGATTGATAGCCAGACGGTTGGTCAAGCAAAGTCAGAGAATTGCCAGAGGTAAAGGGGCCTGTCTATATATTAACATAATGTCCTCAGCAACAATGCATTAAATGGCATCCTGGCTTAATGGATAGTAATGAACTCGGAAGCCATAAAGACCTCACTTCTAACCCTGCTTCTGACACTTGCTAGCTGGGTGACAATAGTTAAGTTTCTTTATCTTTATGAATCAGTTTTCTTTTCAGTAAACCAAGAATGATGATAACTAAGTTAATGACTGTGTAGGGCTATTTTGAGACTCACAGGAGATTGTGTATGGAAAGCACTTTCAGAAGTTTAGTGGACTATATAAATATCAGCTATTGTTATTATGAGCCAGAAGGGTCCAGATGTATAGGCAGAATCAATAGTCCTAGGTCAAAGCAAGAGTTCCAAGAAAGACTCACACTTGGATAAAGAGCCCTCACAATTTATCTATAAAATGCTTTAAAGTTTGCCAAGAATTTTTCATATGTTGTCTCATTGAAGCTTTGTCAGCAGCCAGATGAAGGCAATACTATCTCTTATTCAGATGTATCTGGGATCTTGCTGATTTAGAAGTTAATTTCAATCATTCAATAATAGCCAGTATTTATACACCACTTACTAACGTGCCAGGCATTGTACTCAGTGCTCTGCAATTATTATCTCATGAGTCTCACCACAGCTTGGGGTAGTGATGGCATACCTTTTAGAGATTGAGTGCCCAAACTGCAATCCTCATCTGCATGCACACCCCACTTCACACCTTCTGGACAACCCTCCCTTACCCCCAATAGAGGAGGGAGAAAGGGCTCCCACTGGGCTGCTGGGCAGAAAGGCAGGTGATGGGAGAAATGTCCTCAGGTGCATGTGGAAAAGGGGAAGGAGTAGCCCTCTCCAGCATGCAAGTCATAGGTTCACCAACACACGCCTACAAAGTTATTATTAACCCATTTTACAAATGAGGAAACTAAGAGAATTAAATGACTTATTCAGGGTCACACAGGTAGTAAATGTCTGAGATAAGAATTTGAACTTGGGTCTTCCTGACTCCAGGTCTGGTACTCTAACAACTATGTCACTTAGCTGCTTTTTGTGTAACCTCCACTTACACAACTCCTCCCTACTTGCCTATAAATTCATGTTCTCACCTAAATTCATACCTGGGGGGGTCCACCTAAAGTTAGAAGATACTATGGTGATTATAATCACCTTTTATTAGGTGAAGAAATTTAGGCTTAAAAAAGTTGTAACTCAGTATGACAATGTAGCAGCTAAGCTTTAGAGGCTGAATTTGAATCCCCCACCCTCCTCAAATTTACATTTTACAAAAAAAATTACATTAATTTTCCATTCTTTTCCAAAAATCCCCCTATTAAAAAAGAAAAAGTGCATCCAAACCCAGCAATTTACTGGAGCCTTCAAGTTCCCACCCTTCTCAGTACAACACTCCATTTATTACACTACACTTATTGTCTTTTCTTTTCCTTCCTTTCTTTTCTTTCATTTCCTTTCCTTTCATTCCATTTTTTGTCCTTTCCTTTCCTTTCCTTTCCTTTCCTTTCCTTTCCTTTCCTTTCCTTTCCTTTCCTTTCCTTTCCTTTCCTTTCCTTTCCTTTCCTTTTTTCTCTTATGAATGAAAAGGAAATATTCCCTTTTCTGAGATCCTGAATATATTCTAGGATGGTCTGTATATTAGCATTACCAGCTTTCTTGCCAGATAGCTCTTGTGGAGATGAATGAACTATTAGTGAATCCATTATTTCATCTCAAAAGTTTGGTAGAGTTTGCCTACAGGTATAACTAGTAAAAGTCTCAGGCTTAGTATCCTTCAGAAGTGTGATTTGGACTGAAGGGAGAAGGAAAGTCTTTCTTTGGTCTCAACTGGCCTTCTCTCTTTATTTTATTTTTATTTTGAATATTTTCCCACAGTTACATGTTTCATGTTCTTTCCTTCATGGCCTTCTCTCTTTAAAAGGATATTGCATGGGGGCAGCTGGGTAGCTCAGTGGAGTGAGAGTCAGGCCTAGAGACAGGAGGTCCTAGGTTCAAACCTGGCCTCAGCCACTTCCCAGTTTTGTGACCCTGGGCAAGTCACTTGACCCCCATTGCCCACCCTTACCACTCTTCCACCTATGAGACAATACACCAAAGTACAAGGGTTTAAAAAAATTTAAAAAAAATGAAAGAAAATAAAAGGATATTACACTTCAAATCTGATGTGCATTGACCCAGCTGGAGCTTAGGCATGGATAAAGAGAGCAGCCTTACTCCCTTAAAATCTAAAATGCAAATATAAAAATAATAAAGATAAAATATTTAGTACCTAAAAGGAATCTCCCAAATCTATTTTCTCTGTTTAGAGCCAAAGAAATTTTCCTGGAATAATATAAAAAACTGTTGGAACAACCAATGATTTCTGCTAAATCTTAAGTACTGGTTTGGAAGCTTATAGGAGGAACTAAAAACTAACCAGTACACAAAAAACACTGTAGCTTTTATCATGTCAGAAGTTAATAAGAGGAATGTTGTTCCTACTCAAAGAGGACCAATGACACCGCCATGTTGGGGCTATGGTGCAGTATTTTTGTTTGACTTTGACTGAGCAGTCCAATATGAGCTTGGAAGGCTCTAACACAGATAAGGCAGAAATAGTCTTTTAGAATATTTGAAATGGAGATGTCTCTAGATTTGTACATCTCATGTTTTCTTTGTGCTACTGGAGGATTAAAATGGCATCATCCTTCTGGAGTAGTCTGATTTTCCAGGCAGTTGGACTTTTCACGCAAAGAACTCCTTAATCAACACTCTGTTCTGGGCCTTAGTTATTTATTTTTAATATTTTTACCCTCTGTCTTAGTATGAATTCTAAGACAGAAGAGAAAAAAGGGTTAAGCAATCACAGTTAAAATAGGGTCACACAGCTAGGAATTGTCCAAGGCCAGATCTGAATATAGGTCCTTCTAACTCCAGGCCTGATAACTCTTTTGACTGTGCCATGTAGCTGCCCCTCTGGGACTTATTTTATAATGGCTAGAGCCTCATGCTTTACTAGAACATAGGGATTTCTCAACCTTTTGATCATGTCCAATGGTCTATTATGATTCCTGGAAATGTGTAATCCTCTTTAATCTCCTTTTTGTATTCCTGAATGTACGATGAGGATTACTTTAGAGCTAAAATCTCCTCTATACAAAGCTGTTATATGATAGATTGATGTTTATTTTCGGTTTTGAGCTAAACTTTTCCCTAATTATCAATATAGATGTTAGTTCTATGTCCTTATTTAATACATATGTATGTGTAGATGTATATATTCATGTTTATATATATAAAGAGAGTCCAATCCCATCTAAATTAATGAAATTAGTTTATGGGCATGATGAAGTTTTAACAAATGATCAAGATGCTCTACTCTCTAATACCTTTATATACAAAAAGCTTCTTTGTTTCTTTCAATAAATCTTGCAGCAGTAAGATATCACAAAGTAATAATTATTAAGGAAATGTCTAAAACCTTACTACAATCTGTGAATTAGCCCTTACTCAATATTAAAGGATGACAGTGCTTTGGTCATTGAATGACAGATAACTGACATTATACAGGAAATATATTTTGATTGGCTGAGAGATTTATGCAATCCCCTTTGGCCTATAAATAGCAAGGCAAAGTCCAGCAGTAGAATGGACAATTCATCAAAGGTAAAAGAAGATTCCACAATTTGGGAGTTGTGGAGGCAAATGCTTAATCCTGGAAGAGCATGGAGGGAGTAGGGAGAGATTAAAATGAGTATTAAACTCTTCGCAGTTCCCAGCACCCAGTTGACTATTAGTCCAAAAAAAGAAAGGTCATCCAGTCAGACATATATATCTATATCTATATCTATCTAGAGCAGAGAGACAGAGAGAGAGAGAGCACAAGGAAAGATATGGAAGAGACAGAGACAGAGTCAGAAAGAACCACCAGAGAGAGAGAGGTAGCTTCAGGGAACATGATCCCTGGGGATGGACTCAAGAAAGGACATCTAGATCTTAAATACCATGATTTCTGAGTTATCCTTTGCTTCATTTTTCCCCTACAAATATGCTTCTGTTTGCCTTAGAGTATGGATTATACTCTTAAGTTTTAGCCCATCTTTTCTATGGATCCTGTGTCCATTTATAAAGAAGTGAAGCCTAGATTTGGGGTGGGAGTATTTTGTAATTACTGTTCTTGCTATGTAATTTTAGTAAATACTTTTGATAAGAACTACAAGTCTACTGGCTAGTTGTTAATGGGATACACCCTGGAGGATGCTCCTGAACTTGTTTTAAATATATAGTCCCTAAGATGTTAACCTTAGAGCCCTTGGAATCATAACCATCAGATTCTGGGTAACCAACCAAGGAAGGCAAATGAAATTTGGAGGAACAACACAGAGTTAATATTCTCTCTCTCTCTCTCTCTCTCTCTCTCTCTCTCTCTCTCTCTCTCTCTCTCTCTCTCTCT
>NC_058132.1:321822931-321902238 GCF_016433145.1 Gracilinanus agilis | reverse complement strand
TATATTATATTATATTATATTATATTATATTATATTATGTTATGTTATGTTATGTTATGTTATGTTATGTTATGTTATGTTATGTTATATATAAATTCTATATTATAAAAAATTATCCAAGAAAACTGCCCTGATATTCTTGAATAAGAAAGTAAAATAGAAATTGAAAGAATCCAGAGATCATTTCCTGTAATAAATCTCCAAATGACAATTCCCAGTAATATCATAGCCCATATCAAGAACTTCCAGGCCAAGGAGAAAATACTGTAAGTAGCCAGAAGGAATAATTCAAATATCATGGAGTCCCAGTCAAGATGTGACAGGTTCCATATCAAAGGACTTTAAGGCATGGATATGATATTTAAGAAGCAAGGGAACTTGGTTTACAACCAAGAATCACCTATTCATCAAAACTGACTATTCTTTCAGGGGAAAGTATGACCATTTAATAAAAAAGAAGATTTCTAAGCATTCCTGAAGAAAAGACCAGATAAAAATAAAATCTGTTGTCAAAATATAAAATTCAAGAGAAGCATAGAAAGGTAAATAAGAAAGAGAAAAAATTTTAAGGGCTTCAATAAGGTCAAATTGTTTATATTCCTTTATGGAAAGTTGATATCTATACCTATTAAAATTGTTATCATTGTTGTATTAATCAGAAGATATATATATATATATATAAATAGAGGGTATGATAGTGAGCTATTTAGGATGAAATGTAAAAAAAAAGTGGTGAAAAAGTGGGTTGTATTCTGAGAAATGGGAAGAAAGAAATAAAATGAGGTAAATTATATCAGATAAGGATGCCTTCGGGGAGAATACTATTATAGTGGAGGGTAGGAAGAGGGAGGTGATGGTTGATACTTAAAACTTACTTTCATTGGAACTGGCTTAGAGAGGGAAGAACAGCCAGATTCTTTGGGGTATACAATCCTGTCTTACCCTAGAGAGAAGTAGAGGGGGAATAAGAAAGGGGATGTTGGGGAGGGGAGTACTATAAGGGAGGGAGAAGTTGGGAGTGTCAATTAAAAAATCATATAAAAAAGTAGGAGGGTAATAAGAAGCATGGTGGGGGAAAGGAGTAATATAAAAGAGGGGAAAATGGGGAGTGACTAAAAGCAAAATAGTGGTGTGGACAGAAAAAGTAAAAGGAGAAAGGGCATGTATAAAAAAGGAAATAAAGATGGTGGGGAATATACATGATAATTATAACTGTGAATGTAAATGGGATGAATTCACCCATAAAAAGGCAGGAGATTTCAGAGTGGATTAAAAACCAGAATACTACCATATGTTGTTTACAAAATACACATTTGAGGTAGGTAGACACACAGAGTAAAGATAAGAGGCTGGGGCAGAATCTTTTGGCCTTCAACTGGGACAAAAAAAGGAGGAGTAGTGCAAAGAGCACACTCTTTGCTTGTTGGGGGGTGTCTCTGGAGGTAGGATGGCATGATGAAATGAAATGAAAATGAGCCAGAGTACAAGTGTAATTACAGAAGCTGTTCTCTGATGCCATCTTCTGATTTTTATTTTTATACCCTTTTTTTCTTTAGGATCTCATACAAAGTTTTGATTTTCCCATACATTAAAAATCACATATTAACTTTTGAAATATCATATGATTGGCATTTACTAATTATCCTACTGTGATTAAACAAAGAAGCAAGATTGTCAAAAATTATTCATTATGGTAGGGCTTAGTTGGAACTTTATTATTTTCAGCTATCTGTAAAGTACATGAACATCATTTCCTAGCTAAGTATAATAGTTGATCATAGTTTAACTAATTAAAGCATGCATATTCTTACTTTATGCTATTCAGACCTATCATTAATGAAGAAGATAGTTATTGTGGTCAATTACATAAAAAAATACAATAATATCAGTTTGGTCCAAATAGTATTCCAATTAGCCTTTCATTTTTCACTATTCTTCAAAGGTAAGTTTGCTATTCTTTCTGCTAGAGAGTTAATAAAAATGCAGTTCTGGAAGGGTGATTCTGTGCTAATTTGTCATTCTCCTGTTTTCTTTGTAACTCTGTTTCCTTCATCAGTGGGAGTTTGGGAGCAAATCCAGGCCAGGTACATTCTTCCTGGTGAATTTAGAAACTTCCATTAATTCACTAACTGTTGGTTTATTGTGGGGATATTTCTAGGGAAAGTTTCTGTACTGGGGGGTTTGCTTTCGGGGTTTATTTTGGGATAGTGAGTGGTTTGTAACTGTGGTTGTTCTTGCCAAGAAACTCTATTGTTTTTCTGTGTCTCCCTGGGGTTGAATAAGGATACTGATTGCAATAGTTTCAGTAAAGAGAAAAGAGTCACACAGGGGAAATTGAGTGCAAAACATCAATCCTTCTGACACCTGGTTTGCGAGTTCCAGAACTCATGATGGCTGTGCGAATGTCATGAACTTTGATGGCTTTCCTGCAGAGTAGTAATCATGATCTCAGACAAAGCTCAAGCAAAAATAGATCTGATTAAAAGAGATAAGGAAGAGAATTACATCTTGATAAAAGGTAGTATAGACAATGAAGAAATATAACTACTTAACAAATAAGTACCAAATCGTATAATATTCAAAAAGCTTAAGGAGGAAATAGATAATAAAACTAAATATTGGGGGACCTCAAACTTCCCACATAAGAACTAGAAAAACCTAATTAAAAATAAATAAGAATGAAGTAAAGGAAGTGAAAGAAATTCTAGAAAATTTCAACTTAATATAGAAAAAAAATGAATAGGGATATAAAGGAATATACATTCTTTTCAGCAACATATCATACATATACAAAAATTGACCATGTCCTAGGGCATAACAACTTTACAACCAAATGGAGAAAAAGAAGGCAGGATTTTCAATCATGATTTCTGACAAAACTGAATTAGAAATACTAAATATTAAATTTAGCATATACCAGTCCAGGCTTAATCCCATCAATTGGACAGACAAGAAGTCTTCAGAGGGCAGGGAAACTACAACACCTCTCTCCCATAGACTGCAGAGAAAGTAACTACAAACCTCCATTGCTAGCTGGGGGGAGATCTTTCATCAAAACTCATTAAATCCATCTGCATAAACTAGCAGAACAGAAAAGGAAAAAATATGAATAAACCATAGAAAACAAGAAAAGAAATTACAATTGACAATGTCTTTCCAGGAAACGAAAAAAGAAGAAATGAAATAGAAGAAGATCAGTAAGCTCCAGTGATTTGGATACAGGCTTTTGAAGATCTCAAAATTCAATTAACTCAAGAACTTCAGGAACTCAAAAAGTAATCAAGAGAGCCTGAAGACAATTTGAGAAAGGAAATACATGAACTGAAACAAGAAAATAAAGTCTTAAAAGCCAGATTTGGCCAGCTTGAAAATGAAGCAAAGAAGGCAAAAAATGATCTACAAAGAAAATCAGACAAGAAGGAGAAGAATGACCTAAAAGCCAGAGATTAAATTCAGTCTTTAAAAAATATAACTCAGCAACTAGAATTAAATGACTTCATAATGCAGCAAGAATATATGAAACAAAATTTAAAAAATGAAAAATTTGAGGAAAATATAAAACACTTGATTGACACAACCAAAGACTGGAGAACTGATCTTGAAGAGACAATTTAAGAATTATTGGTCTACCTGAACATCATGACAAAAGAAAAGGCCTGGACATCATCCTACAGGAAATCATCTAGGAAAACTACCCGACTTTCCTGAAGAAGAGGAAAAAGTAGAAATTGAAAGAATCCACAGATCACCTCCTACATTTATTCTAAAACCGACAACTTCCATGAATATTATTGCCAATTAAAAAACTACCAGACAAAGGAAAAAATTTTACAAGCTGATAAAAAGAAGTCATTCGGATACAAGGGAACCACAGTTTGGATAACACAGGATCTGTCTGCATCTACACTGAAGAACTGTGAGGCACAGAATATAATATTCCGGAAAGCAAGAGACCTGATTCTATAATGAAAAATCAACTATATAGTAAAACTGACTATATTTTTGCAGGGGAAAGGATGGTCATTCAATAAAATTAAAGATTTCTAAGAATTCATAAAGAAAAAAACAGACTTAAACAGAGAGTTTGCTGCCCAAATAGAGAATTTAAGAGAAGCACCATAAGATAATTAAGAGAACAGGGGAAAATCTTTTCTTTAAGGGACTAATCAGTTTGTATCCCTAGAAGAAAAGAAGATATTGGTAAATATTAAAAATTATTATTATTGATAGGGTAACTAAAGTAAGTTTACTTAGAGGGAATAGTGATAAACTGTACAGGATGAAATGTCAAGATATATAATATATAACTAGAGGAAGGAAAAGAGATAACATTAAGAAAAATGGGAAACCAGACAAAATGGAATAAATTTATATTCTATAATGAAGCATGTGGGGCAAACAGGAGAAAAGACCAATACACTAGAAGGGTAAAGAGATTGGAGAGAGGAAATACATAATACTTAAATGCATTGAAATTAACTTAAAGCAGGAAGAATAATCAGATCCATTGGAGCAGAGAATTGATTCACAACCTATAGAGAAGTAGAAGGGTAACAATAGGAATGGTGGGGAGGGAAGCAAAACTAGAAAGGAAGAGGTCATTTGGGGTACCTTAATAAGACCCTAAAGAAAAATAAGAGGGGAATAAGAAGGGAGGGGAGAGAAAGATAAGTATAATAAGGAGGGGATTTGGGGAACTGATTAAAAACAAAACACTGGCATAGAAGGAAATAATGAAAGAAGAAAGGGCAGGACAAGGAGAGAGAATCAAAACATCTTGTAATACACAATTGATAATTATAACTCTGAATGTGAATGGAATGAACTCTTTCATAAAACTGAAGCAAATAGCAGAGTGGATTAAAAACCAAAATTCTACCATATGTGGTCTACAAGAAACACACATGAGACAGGCAGACAAACATAGAGTAAAAATGAAAAGATGGAACAAAATATATTGAGAATCAATTGAGAAAAAGAAGGCAGGAGTGGCAATCATGATTTCTGACAAAGCTAAAGTAAAATATATATCTGGTTAAAAGAGATAGGGAAGGTAATTACATCCTGATAAAAGGCAGAATAAACAATGAAGAAATAGCAGTACTCAACATGTATGCATGAAATGGTATAGCATCTAAATTTCTAAAGGATAAATAGGTAGAGCTCAAGGAGGAAATAGATAATAAAACTATACTAATAGGAGGCCTAAACCTTCCCCTATCAGATCTAGATAAATCAAACCAAAAAATAAATAAGAAAGAGATGAGTGGTAAATGAAATCATATAAAAATAGAGTTATTAGATATATGGAGAAAAATGAATAGGGACAAAAAGGCATAAACCTTCTTTTCAGCAGTACATGGAACATTCAGAAAGACTGACCATGTACTAGGGCAAAGAAACAGAGCAAAGAAATGCAAAAAGAGCAGAAATATTAAATGCAACCTTATCAGATCATAATGCATTAAAAATAGTTATTAGCTCAGATACATGGAGAGGCAAACCAAAAACTAATTGGAAATTAAATAATATGATTCTCCAAAATAAGGGAGTTAAAGAACAAATCAGAGAAACAATTATTAATTTCATTGAAGACAATAATAATGATGAGACTTCTTACCAAAACCTATGGGAGGCAGGGAAAGCAGTACTAAGGGGAAAATTTATATCATTGAGTGCATATATTAACAAATTAGGGAGGGTAGAGGTTAATGAATTGGGTAATTGGGTATGAAACTTAAAAATTTAGAAAGCAAACAAATTAAAAATCCCCAGATAAAAACTGAATTAGGAATACTAAAAATTGATGGAGAAATAATAAAACAGAAAGTAAAAGAACTATTGAATTAATAAATAAGACCAGAAGTTGGTACTTTGGAAAAACAGAAAAAAGTAGACAAAATATTGGCAAATCTAATAAAAAAGGAAAGAAGATAACCAAATTAATAGTATCATAGATGAAAAGTTGAACTCACCTCTAATAAAGAGGAAATTAGGGCAATCATTAAAAACTATTTTGCCCAATAAATATAGCAATCTAGGTGATATGGATGAATATTTACAAAAATATAAATTGCCTAGATTAACAGCCGAAGAAATAAAAAAGCCTAAATAATCCAATATCAGACAAAGAAATTTGAACAAGCCATCAAAGAACTCCCTAAGAAAAAATCACCATGGACTGATGAATTCACAAGTGAATTCTATAAAACCTTCAAAGAACTACTAATCCCAATACTATACAAATTATTTGACATGATAAGCAAAGAAGGAGTTCTACCAAATTCCTTTCATGACACTAATATGGTACTTATTCCAAAGCTAGGCAAACCAAAAACGGAGAAAGAAAACTACAGACCAATCTCCCTAATGAACATAGATGAAAAAAATCTTAAATAGAATACTAGCAAAAAATCAGAGAGGAGGATCAATGGAATAGACTTGGGGTAAATGACATCAGCAAGACAGTGTATGATAAACCCAAAGAGCCCAACTTTTGGGACATGAATCCACTATTTGACAAAAACTGCTGGGAAATTTGGAAAACAATATGGGAGAGATTAGGTCTAGATCAACATCTCACACCCTACACCAAGATAAATTCAGAATGGGTGAATGATTTGAATATAAAGAGGGAAACTATAAATAAGTTAAGTGAACACAGAATAGTATACTTGTCAGATCTCTGAGAAAGGAAATATTTTAAAACCAAGCAAGGATTAGAAAAAATTACAAAATGTAAAATAAATAATTTTGATTATATTAAATTAAAAAGATTTTGTACAAGGAAAAACAATGCAACCAAAATCAGAAGGTAAACCACACTCTGGGAAAAAATATTTATAACAAAATACTCTGAAAAAGGTCTAATACTAAAATATACAAGGAGCTAAATCAATTGTACAAAAAAATCAAGTCATTCCCCAATTGATAAATAGGCAAGGGACATGAATAGGCAATTTTCATATAAAGAAATCTCAACTACCAATAAGCATATGAGAAAGTTCTCTAAATTTCTAATAATTAGGGAAATGCAAATCAAAACATCTCTGAGGTATGTTATGAAGATAATAACAGATAGTTTGTAGAAGCAGATAAATGTGTCACAGCCAAATAGAGCTTTAAGTCAAGAGCCAGAGATTGGCAGGCTACAGTGAGGAAAAGGAAGGGGTAAAACACTCCTGATTCTCAAACCCCTCCCCCTCTAACTGCTTCTGCTTCAGTTGGTAATGAAGACAGGTATAAGATTCTTCTGGTATTTTTCTGTTATGGCTGAAACCCCAATAATGTTCCTTTTCTTTAATTTATATTCCTCTCAAGTCAGTTAGAGGAGATATAACAGCTAGCTCTCTGACTGTTGAGGACAGAGGAGATCTTCTTTAAACTGGCAGCCAACAGGATTCAAACTAAATATACAGACTGAATTGTAAGTATCATCCCAAATAATTATCAGGCACAGATTTGAAGGTAAAAAAGTTATATTAGGAATTAACAAGGAAAATTAGAGAAGTTAATGAAGGTTTTAGGATAAAGGAAAGGTGACCCTGAACTGTTAAATTGATGCCCCTTCCCCCCTCCTCACTGGAGGGGAGGAAACACTTAACTAAAACTGGCTCTCTTGCTATAGATAACTATCTTACTCTCTAATCACTAAGTAATTATATAATTAAATTAATGAAGAATAGTAATAACAAATAGACTAACCCTATGAGTAGAAATCACTAGCTTATGCTACAATGGTCACCTCAGGAGAAACCCCAAGTCAGGAGAGACAAGCAGAGTGTCTGCTCACATCCACTCCCACCAATTAACTGTCTCCAATCCTTCTCAACTGCTCCTCACCCAAAGTTCTCCAGGGCGGTCCCCTGGAATTCTGGGTTAGGCTCTCCCTGTACCTTTGCAGGGATTCCATGATTTGCATCTGCACACAACAAGTATCACCTCACACCTAGCAGATTGGCTAAAATGATAGCAGTGGAAAATAATGAATGTTGGAGGGGATGTGGCAAAATTGGGACAATAATGCATTGCTGATGGAGTTGTGAACTGATCCAACTATTCTGGATGGCAATTTGGAACTATACCCAAAGAGTGCTAACAGAATGCCTGCCCTTTGATCCAGCCATACTATTGCTGGGTTTGTATTCCAAAGAGATCATAGGGAAAAAGACTTGTATAAAAATACTTATACTCTCACTCTTTGTGTTGACAAAAAACTGGAAAATGATGGTATGGCCTTCATTTGGAGAATGGCTGAACAAATTATGGTATCTCTTGGTGAAAGAATACTACTGTGTTCGAAGGAATAATAAACTGGAGGAATTCCATGTGAATTTGAAAGACCTCCAGGAGTTGATGCAGAGTGAAAGGAGCAGAACCAGGAGAACATTGTACACAGAGACTGATACACTGTGGTAAAATCGAATGTAATGGACTTCTGTAGTAGCAGTAATGCAATGACCCAGGACAATTCTGAGGGATTTATGGAAAAGAATGCTACCCACATTCAGAGGAAGAACTACAGTTGTGGAAACACAGAAGAAAAACAACTGCTTGAACACAATCTTTGATGACAACATGATTTGGTATGTAAACTCTAAACGACCACCCTAGTACAACTATTAATAATACAAAAATAGATCTTGATTGATGACACATGAAGAAAACAGTGGAAATCCGTGTTGGCTTTGGGGGAATATAGGGGGAGTGGAGGAGAGGGTAAGAACATGAATCATGTAAGGATGGAAAATTTTTTTTCTAAAAAATAAAAAATAAAAAAAGCATGAACAAGCCATTAATGAACTCCCCAAGAAAAAATCCCCAGGGCCAAATGTATTCACAAGTAAATTCTTTCAAACATTTAAAGAACAATTAATTCCCAGTATTATACAAATGATTTGGCAAAGAAGGTGTTCTTTTTATGACACAAATACAGTTCTGATACCTAAAGACCAAAAACAGAGGAAGAAAATTTCAGACCTATTTCCTTAATGAACATTGATGCCAAAATCTTAAATAAAATTCTAGCAAAGAGACTATAGCAATTTATCACTATGATTATTCACTATGACCAGTTGGATTTTATACCAGGAATGCAAAGCTCATTTAATATTAGGAAAATTATCAGCATAATTGACCATATCAATAATGAAAGTAACAGAAATCACATGATTATCTCAATACATACAGAGAAAGCCTTGGCCAAAATACAATACCCATTCCTATTGAAAACATTAGAAAACATAGGGATGAATGGGTCATTTCTTAAAATGAAAAATAGTATCTACCTAAAACCATTAGCAAGTATCATCTGCAATGGGGATATTAGAAGCATTCCCTTATGATTAGGAATGAAGCAAGAATGTCCATTATCAGCACTATTGCCTAATTTTGCACTAAAAATGCTAGATTTAGCAACTAGAGAAGAAAAAAGAAATTGAAAGAATTAAAGTAGGCAATAAGAGATCTAAACTATCAGTCTTTACAGATGACATGATGGTATACTTAGAAAATCCTAAAAAAATCAACTAAAAACCTAGTTGAAATAGTGAATAGCTTCAGCAAAGTATCCACAAAAGTCATCAGTATTTCTGTATATTTCCACCAAAACTCAGCAACAAGAGTTAGAAAGAGAAACTCCACTTAAAATCACTCTAGACTATATAAAATATTTGGGAATCTATTTGCTAAGACAAACTGAGGAATTATAGGAATACAACTACAAAATACTTTCACACAAATAAAATTAGATTAAAAACAATTAGAAAAATATTAATTGTTCATGGGTAGACTGAGCTAAAATAATAAAATTGACAATCCTACTTAAACTAATTTACTTATTTAGTGCCATACCATTCAAAATGCACCAAAAATCCCCCTATTTTATAGAACTAGAAAAAAATAATAACAACAAAACTCATCTGGAAGAACAAAAGGTCAAGAATTCCAAGGGCACTAATGAAAAAAAAATTGAAGGATGATAGTCTAGCATTACCAGATCTTAAACTGTACCATAAAGTAGTAATCATCGAAACAGTCTGGTACTGGCAAAGAAATAGAAGGGTAGATCAATGGAATAGACTATGGTTAAATGACCTCTACAATCTAGCATTTAACAAACTCAAAGACCCTAGCTATTAGGATAAAAATTCACTATTTGACAAAAACTGCTGGGAAAATTGGAAAACAATATGACACAAATTAGACTTAGATTAATATCTCACACCCAAAATGGGTATATGATTTAAACATAAATAGTGATATTGAAAGTAAATTAGGGGAACATAGAATAGTTTACATGTCAGATATGTGGAGAGGGGAAGAATTTATGGCCAAATAAGAGATAGAGAACATTACATGATGAAAAACGAATAATTTTATTTATATTAAATTAAAGTGGTTTTGTACAAACAAAATCATTGCAACCAGCATAAGAAGGGAAATAACAAACTGGGAGGAAATTTTATAGATAATTTCTCTGATATATGTCTCATTTCTCAAATATATAAAGAACTCAGTCAAATTTATAAGAATACAAGTTATTCTTCAATTTATAAGTGGTCAAAATATATGAATAGGCATTTTTCAGATGAAGAAACCAAAACTAATAATAATCATATGAAAAAATATTCTAAATCCCTCTTGATTAGAGAAATGAAAATTAAAAGAACTCTAAGTTACCACCTCACACCTATCAGAATAGCCAATATAACAGTAAAGAAAAATGATAAATATTGGAGCGAGGAGGC
The DNA here is from genome assembly GCF_016433145.1 of Gracilinanus agilis. Taxonomy (NCBI): domain Eukaryota; kingdom Metazoa; phylum Chordata; class Mammalia; order Didelphimorphia; family Didelphidae; genus Gracilinanus; species Gracilinanus agilis. Next base: position 321,891,490 of record NC_058132.1, on the reverse strand, counting down.
AAAATTGGGATACTAATGCATTGCTGGCAGAGTTGTGAACTGATCCAATGATTCTGGACGGCACTTTGAAGTATGCCCAAAAAGGTATAGAAGAATAAATACCTTTGATCCAATAATACTATTAATGGGTCTTTATTCCAGAGAGATATAAAATTGGGAAAGGATCTGCTTATACAAAAAATATTTATAGTTGCTCTCTTTGTGGTGGCAAAGAATTGGAAACTAAAGATATATTCCTCACTTGGGAAATAACTGAATAAATTGTGGTATATGATGGTAATAGAATGCTATTGTGCAATAAGGAATCATGATGGTTGCAGAAAGAGCTGGAAAGACCTATGTGAACTGATGCAGAGTTCTGAAATTAGCAAAAACAAATATTTATATTCAGTCACTGCAATGTTCAGGAACAATGAAATGTGATAGAATTTGCTACTAACAAAAATGCAATGATTCAGGACAATTCTGAGGACTTATGAAAAAGAATGTTATCTACCTCCAGAGAAAGAACTGTTGGAATAGAAAAGCAGGTAAAACATATGATTTATAATTTACTTATTTGGGTATACATTTGTTTTTTTGTTTCTACAAGATTATTCAGTTACAAAAGTGAATAATATAGAAATGTTTTGTGTAATAATACTGAATTGTTTGTCAGCCCCAGGAGAGAGGAGGGAAGAAGAGAGGGAGACAATATGGATCATATGACTTTGGAAAAATTATGTGGAAATTTATTTAAATGAATAAATAAACAAATACATTAATTAATTAATGTGGTCCCTATAAGGAAAAGATCTTAGGCTTTTCAATTTTCAATTTTCTTTTACTGGATGGTTAAATCCATTCAAATTTAAAACTATCAGAGTAATATGTAGAATTTATTAAAAAACTTTTATATTAATTATTTATACTTAATTTTCCCAATTACATGTAATAACAGTTTTAACATGTTTTCTGAAATTATAAAATCCAAAGTGTCTTTTTCTTTCCCTTCCTTTACCCATCCCTGAAGTGCTAAGTAATTTAATCTGAATTCTGCATGTATGATTTTGCAAAATATTTCTACATTGTTCATGTTGTGAGAGAATATACATATAAAAACAACCACCCAATAAAAATACACGCAAATAAAATAAAGTGAAAAAATAGTCTACTTCAATCTCCATTTAGATACCATCAGATTTTTTCTGGAGATGAACAGATAAGTCTTTCAAAGTTGATTATTGTACAATAATGCTATTCCTATGCACAATGATTTCTGGGTTCTGTTTACTTCATTCTGCATCAGTTCATGGAGATATTTGTAGGTTTTTCTGAAATCCTGCTCATTGTTTCTCATAGCACAAAAGTATTTTATCAAAATAATATACCACAATTAGTTTAACTATTCCCAGTTCACGGATATACCCTCAGTTTCCAATTCTTTGCCATTACAAAAAGAATTGCTCTAAATATTTTGTACAAATAAATATTTTTTTCTTTTTTATTGATATTTTTGGAATACAAACCTACTAGAGGTATTTCTAGATCATAGGGTATGTACAGTTTTTTAGCCCTGTGGGCATAGTTCCAAATTGCCCTACAGAACTGATGAATCAATTCACAACTCCACCAACAATCAATTAGTATCTCAATTTTCCACCTCCAACAATGATCCCTTTAGTTTACTGTCGTATTAGCCAGTTTGATAAGTGGAAGGTACTACCTCAGAATTATTTTAATTTACATTTCTCTAATTAAGTGATTCTGAATTATAGTTTTTTCATATGATTATAGATAACTGTGATATTTCTTCATCTGAAAAGTGCCTGTTCATATCATTTGACCACTTGTTAATCAGGAAATGACTTGTAATCCTATACATTTCATTCAGTTCTCTATATGTAAGAAATGAGCCCTTTATCAGAGAAGTGCACTGTCATTCTCTTTCTCCCCAGCTTGTTTTTTCCCTTCCAATCTTGTTTGCATTGGTTTCTTTTGTACAAAATATGTAATATAATAAAAATTATTTATTTTATATCTTGTAATATCCTCTTTCTCTTGTATAGTTATAAATGCTTCCCTTTTCCATATATTTGACGGGCAAAGTATTCCATGTTCTTCTGATTTGCTTATGATATCTCTCTTTGTTTTTATTTTCAAGTTGTGATTTTCCCTCATATATTATAAAAACACCATTTTGTTCATTCAGTTACTTTAATATTTTTTTAAAGGTGGAATTGTTCTCATTGGCTCTTTCACTTCTCTTGTTTTTGTTTATTATACCTTTCTTTTGAAGATTTTGTTTATTTGTTACTTTTTCTCTTCTTTTATCTGATTATATTTTTCTTCCTCTACTATTTTTCTCTCTCAGTAATGTAGATTTTTCCCTTCTTCCCATCATCTTCAGCTAGTTCTGTTCGTCAATTTTTTTTACATTTCTTTTTTGTTCCCCCTTACCAAAATGAAATGCCTCCTTTCACTTTTCATTATTCATCTCTTTCTATCTAATCTAGACTCATTTGCTCATTCATGACCCTAATAATCAAATGGCATTTTTCTTTTCTTTGTACTCTTCCTCCAATCAAAGTTTTTAACCTATCTATTCCAAGCTCTTCCTGTTATGCCCTTTTTTCCACTGCCTTGTAAGACTTGACACATGAATTCACATTTTATGTTTTACCTCATTTCCAGAACATTTTCAATTAATTCAGCTGTCCAAGAGAATCGTACCAAGAGTAGGACCCCTAACCTGCCATGTTTATAATTATGTAGCCTACCATTGATATATATACTCCCCTATTGACTCCACTCCACTTTATTTTCTTAGAAATTTCCCTCCTGTGTCCATGCTCTTCCACTCCTTCCCAGCAAGAGTTACTCCATAGGTTCCAACCCTATTTCCTATTCAAGGGCCAAATTCTTGAAGTCTCACCCAGCAGAAGGTTCTAATCTCCTTTCACAGATAATCTCTCTTCATCCATAGGAGCATTTAGAAGAGGAACCCCCTCCCATCTCCAAAGTAAGATCTCATTCTTTTACTGCTTTTAATCTTTCCCTTCTTTTACTCACTTTCCCCCCTTCATACTCTTCTCTTTCTGAGACTAGAGAGGTTACCTTCCCATCATTGCTAGCCTTTGATTTGATCCTGGCACATCACACACTATTTTTTTTTATCCTTATGCCCCCTATACTCTTTCATGTACCCTCCTATGTTGTAATGTAGTAACATAAGAAAACCTTTGATTCAGTGGTAGGCAGGGTGTTGTAAACTTTGTCCATAATGCTACCTATCTGCATTTTCACCATTACCTCTACCATATTTAATCTTTCACCATTGGCTCCTTGTGTTCACTTAGAAATAAATCTCTTAATTGTATCTCATTACTCTGTTGCTGTTATTGTTATTGTTCTTGCCTGCTATATTTATTCACTCCTACTGAATTTTTAATGTTTGGGTTATTCAAGAAGCAAATAATTTCTTCAGTTCAGGTTTTCTTACTAAAATATCTTCACATTCTTTATTATTGAGTGTCCATCATTTTTTTCCCTACTCGGTTAAGTTCAGATTTGAGATTATAAGGATCATTCTGAGATCTATTTCTCTTCATGACATATACCACTTCCTCTTCCTTTTTGTAGTGATTATAGAATAGTCTTATATTATTAAAATGTTTTTTTTCTGTAACTCTGAACGTTTTTTTCCTGAGTATTTATAGAACTTGTCTATTGAATTGTTAAATTTAATTACTACCTGTTTTGGAATTTGCAGACTTGCTTTTTCCCTCTTCCTTCCTCCTTCCGTTCCTTCCTTGCTTCCTTGCTTTCTTTTTTCTCTTTAAAGATTTTTTAATTGGAATTTCATTTTTCATGTTCAGTTTTATACAGTTCTCTTATATCATAGCCTTCATTCTAGTGTAAAGGCTTTATCCTTCCATGTTCTTCTGATAGATTGATGGTCATTCCATCTTCAAGATCAGCAGATTTTGCTTTATTAGTGAGTATATCTTCATTTAATTTAGTTGTTTCTGTTTCTTTTGTTCTAAGTTGTCTTTCCCTTCTTTGTGTTTTTTATTCCCAATCCATTTTTCTCTTATTTTTCTTTGGTGAAGCTTGCTTTTCCAGATATAAATTTTTCCACTCTGCTCATTCTTTTTACTGTGCAGACCATAAAATCTTCTCTCATAATTCTCATTTCTCTTTTGAAAATCACCCAAGAACAGAGTGTTGTGGTTTCACATTCTCAAATTCTGAAGAGTTCTCTGTCTCATCTAGTATTGGATGGTTTTCCTTCATTTGGGAGCATTTATTGTATACCTGAACTCATTTACTATATCTGAAGGCCCCATTTCCTTATTTTGTTACTCTATTTTATGTTAAATCATTGGTTTTATTTGAGTTTTCTTTCTTATCTTTGGTAATTTCAGTTCTTTGTACCCCCTCTCTTTGATAATGATAGTGAAAGTATTTTTCACTTTCTGACTCAGTTACTTCTCACTATGATTTACTTTGAGGCTGACTCTCAAAGCATCTCAGCCCCCTCTCTCCCTGGAATATTCATGGTTTACCAGTCTAAATATCCACCCTAACTGGTCTTTCCTTAGTCTGAACTGCCCCAACTGAATGCTGCCCTCTTTCCCTTGGACTTGATGGAGTATTGTACATCCATTGCTCCTCTCTAAAAGAAGTGGAAATATTAGAAAACCTTATAATTAAACACACTGTATAAAAAATCTATACAACCAAGAATAACAAAAAGAGCAGTACAGGGATATAGGATATTAGTCTATCCATGGACACTTTCAGTAATTTTATGTTCCTAGATAAGTTCATGAGGAATTAACTGCTTCAGGAATATCGATAAAAAGAACACTAGCATATCATTATGCTCCCATGATAACTATGATCTTTTGTACTTTCATCATTGTCAAGCCTCAGACAGGAAAAGTTTTTAATACTGGCCCTTTAAATATCCTGAACCAGAAAATTTGTCTTTTTTTCCTGGATGATCAGCCTAGTTGCTTGGCAGATTTCAGCAGCCTTGGGACTGAAAAAAAATTTCCAAGATGGCCACCCTACTGTCTCTCAGGCTTCTTAGGCCCCAAAATGTAACTGCTAAAAAAATGGCTGTTTTTCTTTTCAAATATGTCCAGCTTGACCAGATTTTAGCCTAGTCTGGCTTGGTCAACTGAAAGAAATGGGTTTGATCACTTAAAAGGTTGGTAAGTTTTAAAGTCCATTGTCTCTGTCCCAGATTGATGGGCCAAAATGGCTGGCTTCAGACCTGGATATCTTAAGAACGCAATCTGACTTCTATATTAAGTTGTCAAAAGGTTTAATATAGTAATATAGTAATATAGTAAATAAACAAAGGAAAGGATTGGGAAGGAGGGCCAAGGTATTCCCCTAGCACTAAAAACTCTAATTCTCCTCCCACCAATCTCAGAGGTACGTGTGGACCTGCCTTATTTGACTTGCTGCTCTGTCACCCTAACCTCTCTGAACTGTTCCATCCCTAATATCTAATTTCCCTAAGGCCACTCCAAGACAATATTTGGAAAAGGTTGAATAATTCAGGTCTTCTAGATAAGGGTGGTGATCAAGGCCCACAGGAAAATGTCTGCAGGTTTCTTGGAATACAGACAGATAAAAGTCTATGTTCAGGCTGGCTTTCTTCTCAGGAACTCAAATGAAGCTTATAAATAAGATCAGGAAAAAAGGCAGGAACAGAGAGAGAGATAAGTCCAGAAACTGGAAAGCTGGTCTGATGGCTTGACCATTCCTCTTCGGGCAGGTCAGTTAACTTTCCAGTCAGTTAACCCCCAAAGATCCAAAGGAAACAGCCACCAACTTCCTGCTTCAGGCTTCTCTTTATTCTGTTCTCACATTCTTTTGGAACACTCTTCTTGGCATTCCATTCAAGATTCAATTTCTTTGAACCCTGTATTTTTTTTTTGCAAATTATCTTCCTCTTTCCCTATTTTTAATATCTCCTTCCAAAATATCTTCTTGTCCTGTTGTCCTGCTTCATTCTTTTTGTTTTTCAGTTCTTTGTCCAGGGACTGGGAATTGAGAGCTCTGCAGAACTGTTTTTCCCAGCCTCAGCCATTCATACTTTTGCAGTATGGGGGCTTAAGGGTTAGAGTTCTTGTAACACTTTTGCTTCTGAAAGGTCCTTGACAATTTGACTGTGAAGGCCCAAGCAAACTTCTTCAGCCTGGAGCTGATGTCTTTATGGTACTAGAAGTAGGAAAGGAGTGTAGAGACTGAGTGTAAGAGGGACCTTTATCATAACATTGTGCTATGTCCTTGGGTTTACTAATGCAGTCTCTCTGCTGGTAGCAGAGGAAATAGAGGAATGGATGCAGAGTGAGATTGGCATCACTAAGCACTAGTTCAAGTTGTTTTTTATTCTTAACCAACTTTATTTATTCTTGACCATCTAGGATTTTGGGAGTCCTAGAACATGTAGATAGCCAAAGTTATTTTATGCACAATTTCTCTTTTCAAGTAGTTTAAGTGTTTGTGGGGATTTGAGAAAATATTTAGTAACCTGTTTTATTTCTGTGATCAAGAAGGTCACCTATTTTTCTAATTTAAAGCTGGGCATGATATTGCTATATCACTAGTCTATTATCCTTTTAGCTACTATTAATTTGAACAGCATATGTAAATTTGTTTTGATCTTTCAAATCTGAAGCTCCTTATTTTGGGATTTCTTTATGGAGAATAGTCATGAATTCTTTCAATTTCTATTTTACCTTTTTGTTCTAAAAGTCCCAAGAGTTTTTCATTTAAACATTTACTGAAATATATTATCCAGACTTTTTTCTGATCACATTTTTTCAAGATTGTGCTAATTCTTACCTCTTTTTGACCTGTTTCCCAGTTCAGTTGCTTTTGATATTATATTTCTTAACTGTCTTCCACTTAATTTTTCAGTTGCTTGGTTTTGTTTTGCTAATTTTTATTACATTTTTAAGTTCTTCCTTTTTTCTTTTTCTGTTCTATTGCAATTTTCAGAGCATTCAATTCTTGCAGAAAGTTTTCTACCATTTATTCTGAAGTGTCTTTTTTCCTTCCTTTTCTTTTCTCCCTCTCTTTTCCATTTCATATTTCTTGTTTCATTTCTTCTAAATACTCCTGCAGTCCCCATGACCAGGATGTTTTTTTTTTCCTTTGAAGCTTTACCTGGAGAAACTTTCCATTGGATTCTCACTAAGTTCTAGTTTCTAGCCTGGGGCACGCTTGAGCTTTCAACCCATTTTCAGAGATAGAATATTAGACACTCCTGGGTCCAATTAATTATGACACATTTGTAAGAACTCAGGCTTAATCACAGACTCTCAGAAATTGGAAAGGACTTGAGATCCCGTATAGCTCAGTTCTCTATCTGAATATGAATCTTCTTTAATTCCTTTATGAAAAGTGATCAACCAACTTCTGTGTAAAGCCCTCTATATACTGACCTAAATTCTCATGTGAAAATTTCCTTGCAGATCATATCCTCTAGAGACTCTATTCTTAGAGAAGTGGTATCTTACAGTCCAACTTTGAGTTTTCCAATGAGAGATGGGTTCATAAAAATTATTTTATTTTATTTCAACCTACATTTCCTGTACATGTACTAGCCACCTAGCTTTAACAAAGGGCTTTTTATAACAAGGTGTTTTACAAATATAATCTCAATTAATCCTCACAAGAGCACCAGAAGGTAGAACTATTATTATTCCTATTTGATAAATGATGAAACTTTGACAAATAGAGGTTAAATGACTTTCCTAGGGCCACAGGCACATAACTAGAAAGTATTTTTGATGTGATTTGAACTCAAATCTTTCCAATTATAGAGTCAAAACTCTACCCATATATTTTCCACATCTTTCTCTCAATTAAAAAAAATGCCATATCAAGTCATTTATCACCCCACTTTCTGTTTCTATATCTTTCATCCCACAATGATCCTTCCATTTTGTTCCATGCACAATATTCAAATATCCATATCCAAACATTGTCCCTAAGTCTTTCTCTATAGTATGTGGGAGGCCAAAGTGACTTTAGAGATCATAGTTCTCTCTCATTTTAAAAATGAGGAAATTGAAATTTGCATAGTTATAGTGACCTTCTTAAGGTTATACAGGTGAAGGTAGGTCCAGGACTAGAACTCAAATCACTCTAAAAATAATGTTATCTCATTATCTATTTGAACTTCATATTTTTATTGTTCCTCTTATAGACTTTTCTTTTAAATGTTAGAGAAAGTAAGAAAGGTGGGGCTCTGAGCACTATGGTGACTAAATGAGGAAGGGAGTGTTCTCAAAATATATCCAGGCACTCCATATGTGACTGCCTGCTCAATATCAGTAAGGCCAGGCTCTTGGTAATAATTTATTTTAAAATGAGAAGTCAGAAATAACTTGACAATGTCTTGAAGATTCTATGTATTCTATAAAGAGTTTAAAATAGTAAATAGTAGAAACTTTGATTTTCTTTTGCAAGATTGACGTCACTATAGCTTATCTACTATTTAACTTTTAAGGCAGAATTAGAAAACAGTAACACTAACCTGACCCTGCCTCCTTTGTTGATATATTCCTAGTATTCTTATACTCTATGCAACATACAGCTCAGGAGGAGTCAGGAGGGGAGGAAGATTAAGGATTCTCTGAACAATATTCTCAACTATACAGGAAAATGAATACATAATTATAATAATATCATCTTCTTTATTCTTCAGAGGGCATGAACCTTAATGTGAAGTAGAAAGATGCAGAAAGAGCTATTTTTTTTAGATATGCAGTGATTTTGGAGGTAATGCCGCTCATTCCCAGCACAAAATTAGAGTCATGAAACTTGAATTTGAAGCAGAATAAAGTTGATGAACAGATTTCAGCTCCACATGAGTGTGCTTCCTAACATACTGTATTATCACTATTTGCTATGGAAAGCTGTTTTCCTAGAACACAAGGCATACTCCTTCTTGCCCCTGTTCCCCCACAAAACGTGAAGTCAAAATTTTTATACTGAGCCAAATAGAAATGTTTGGACAATTACTTCCCATGTCTATTCCTTTTCATTTGCATAGATAATTAAGAATTTGATGCATTGGTTGAAAAAAAAAACAATTACTGAGGGAAAAGCAAGATGCAAATATTGTTTGATAAATCAGTACATGTTTCTAGCATGGCCCCAGGCACAATATTGCCTGTGTCTCTCAAGAATTTCTTTTAATATTGATTGTAGTAAGGCTTTATAGAATCCTGGAGGCCATGAGCTTTTCTAAATGCACTGGATCCACTAATACTCTGTAACTGGAGAAAAAGTCAAAATGGTATTATTCTATGTTCTGCTCCTTCTATTCAATCAATAAAACAAACACTTGCTGGTAGTCTAGCCTCGTGCTTTGCTCTATGGGAAAGGGTAGGGCACAAGAAAAGGGTAAGGCAATGCCTGTCTTTGGAGGGTTCATTACCTGTTGGGGAGATGACTTTCACACATGAAACAAGAACTTTTCTAAATAATGCAGAATAAACGGTTAAATAAGATGTCATCTTGAAGCAGTAGATATATGCATTGGAGTTCAAGATCTCTGTATTCGAGTCCTGAATCTGTCCCTTACTAACTGTACAATCTTGGGCACATCATTTTATTTGAACCTTAGTGTCCTCATAATTGAAGTCGAGTTAGTTAAGTTAAAGAGTTTCTATCCTGTTGGCTATATTCCTGGGTTCATCGAGCTATTATGAAGGAGGGGGACTGTATTTACTGTATACTAATTAGTATTACTATATATTATGATTATAAGATAATAATTATAAGATTACGTGTTATATGAATTGAAATAATTGAAACTAAATATGTATTATACTCATATAATACAAAATATAATATATTTAAAATATTTTCAAAAGTGCAATTAGAAAAGCAGTATGGTAAAGTGCCTAGAAAACCAGTCTTGTATTCAGGTTAAAATGGGTTTGAATTCTGCCTCTAGCTTTGTGATCCTGGACAAGTTCTTCAGACAACTCTTCAAGACTATAAGTTGCAAATGTCTATGCATATGTCCTCTGATCTATGTCAGTTGGGAACATTTCCACACAAATTAAATCAGTTTGAATTAATGTATAAAATTTTATTTATGTTATCTACAGAAGACACGTTTAATTATTATACTGTCACCCTGTAAAGTTTACTGTAACTAAATAAAGATCAAAAGGGCAATACTTGATGAGAGTATGGGATATATATATATATATATATATACGTATATATATGTATACTTATATGTGAAAGAGGAATATATATATGAAAATATGTATGCACACATACATAATAGAGAGATATAGCTAGATATATAGAGGAATAGATATGTATATAGATATAGATATATATGGGTAAGATCAAGAGNCTTTGAGGAGGTCTATGGCATATGGAATTAGAATACTGTCATTTACAAATAGGAGCATTTGCATGCCATTCTTTAGATAAGGACCTCTTTTCCTATTCCATATATATATATATATATATAATATTATATCCTTAGCATAGAATATCCCTAATCTTATTACCAAACATTTGAGCAAAGACTCGCCTTCCTATTTTTTGCTTTCTTTGGTGTTGATGTTTAAAGGATGATATTGTGAGGTAGGTATCATTATGATCCCCATTTAAAAAATTTTTATTTTGAATATTTTCTCCTAGTTACATATTTCATGTTCTTTCCCTTTCCCCCCAGGCCCTCTTTACCCCCCTTAGCCGACGCACAATTCCACAGGGTTTTACATGTATCATTTATCAAGACCTAATTCCATATTATTGATAGTTGGACTAGAGTTATTGTTTAGTGTCTACATCCCCAATAATATCCCCAACAGCCCATGTGTTCAAGCAGTTGTTTTTCTGCTGTGTTTCTCCTCCCATAGTTCTTCCTCTGAATGTGGCTAATTTTCTTTCTCATAAGTCCCTCAGCCTTGCTCTGGATATGATCCCCATTTTATTAATGAGAAAATCGAGCCTAACTTGCCTAGAGTTATGTATCTAGTACCCATGAGGCAAGATTAAACTCAGGTCTCCCTAGCTGCCAATCCAACATTCTACTATTCCATTTAACAGTTTTCAAATACACAGAACACTATATCAGTTTTTTCAGGAGATATAAGCTTTTTTTCAATTAGTACAATTTATTTCCAGGTGTCTCCCTCCCATCCCCATACCACAGAAGCCATCATCTGACAAACATATAAGTATATATAGATTGTGTCTTTCATGTTTCTATTTTTCAGTTCATTCTTTAGAGGTGAACGTTAATAAGTTATTTTTCAAGTATTAAATCTATACCTGCATGTAATATTCTTTTGGTTCTACTCATTTTACTCTTTTTCATCTCATGTAGTTATTTCCATGTATTTTTAAAAATTATCTGATCATATTTCTTATGGCCTAGTAGTATTTCATCATGGCTATGTACTACACTTTCTTTAGCCATTTCCCAACTGATAGATATCCCCTCAAATGTCCAGATCTTAGCCACCACAAAGAGAGATGCTATAAATATTTTGGAACATGTAGATTCTTTTTCTATTTCCCTGTTCTCTTTGGAAAATAGACCCAGCAAAGGTATTCCTGTGTCTTGGCAATACAGACTTAAAAGAAGACACTGTCCCTCCCTTCCTGGACCTTATAGTCTAGAAAAGAGTTAAGAAAAATTCATTGAAAACCATATAATAAAATAACACTTCATCTACGAAATAAACATGTCAATGAAAAAATATCATATCTCTTCTAAGAGAAAATAATCTTACTAATCATCTGAATAAAAGCAAGGTTCATGTCCTTGGCATTTGATTGCTTTTAAAAGTAATTCTAAAGTTGATGAGGCAAGGATAGGACACTTCAGGAATAGGGAACATGAGAAATATAAGCAATGGCATGAAAATTAGTAATTTCAGGGTAAATTTGGATAACAGGTTGTCCAGAATTTGGCTTGATGGTAGAGTTCCTAGAATGGAGCAAAATGAGACAAAATTGTAACAGTGAGCTGTTAGCAGATTTTGTAAGACCTTGAATGCAACACAGAATTCAAACTTTATTTGGTAGACAACAGGAAAACACTAAAGTTTTTTGAGCAGAGGATAAAAGAACTAAACCTAGAAAAATTAATTTTGTCAGTTCTATGAAGGATTAATTAAAATAAAGATTAGAAGTATTCCCTCTTGGCAGGATGCTATTAGTTAGTTCACATATGTGGTAATGAAGCTAAACTAGGATGTTCGCAATGGGTATAGACTGATAGGATCAGATATGAAAAATATTGCATAGTTCCAATGAACAATGTGTGGCAACCAATTAGACTGGAAAGGTAAGTAAGAATCAAGGAAATAGCAATGATAACATTATACTTTTAATCTTGAAAACTGGGTGAATGATGATGTCTAATAGAAAGGATGAAGTTATAAGGAGAAATAGGATTTAGGGAATGCTGTACTTAGTTTCTCCTATTGAGTATGTAGTACTAGAACAATATATCCAGCTAAAGAGGCCCTATAGGCAGTTGGAGATGTGAGTTTGGAAGTCTAGATAAAGATTACAATCATCTATGTGGAGGCAATAACTGAAAGAAGGTGAGTGAATGAGGTTAATAAGGGGTAAAATGTAGAGGGAAAAAGACCCCCACATTGAACCTCAATTAATATCCACTTTAAAGAGTTTCGAGAATAAAGTGATTCAGGAGTCAGGGAAGGAGACAGAATATACAATCAGAGAGGACAAGGAGAGTCAAGAAAATGAGTTTTTTTGAAGCCAAGAAAGAAAAGAAAAACATACAAAAAAGAAATTAACATTACTCTAAAACTTTTAGTGGCTAATCCTGTCATGGAAAAGATCCTGAGGCTTTGAAGGTTCGGCCAATAGAGCATTAGGTCCAACAATTTCTCACCAACTAGAGAGGGCTTGAGTACAGTTCTAGTCACTGTCTATTGGCTTTCTAGAGTATAACTTAGACTGAAATATGAAGAGGTTCCAGAAATTGGACCACTAGGTGGCGATAATGTTTTTTTTTGTCCTTGGCAACACAGGAAATGGAAAAAGTACAAAATCATCCTCAGTACTGTATAGTCCACTATGAATCTTGAATGATGAGTGGCTAAAAATGTGATAGGAGAGACTAACATTCACAGCATTTTAGGTAATTTACATGTATTAAAGTTCCTGTATATCTTTTGGTTATATGATCCTTGTCCAGCAAGCAAAAAAAAAATAGGTACAGTATTGCAAGAATGGAATAATATACATATTGATAGATTCTCTGTCAATGAAATAAGAAGATGTAAGTAAGTTGTGTTTAAATATTGAAGGTGACTCACAGATTCTCCTTTGAAAGTAAAAAAAAAGTTTAGAAAAGTTATTTTTATTGTATCCCTAAAGGCAATAAAAAGCATTATTTTTTTAGCTGCTGGCCATTGCATTGCAGTGCTCATGAGCATCATAAGAAAAAAGATTAGCGTTAACATACTTATGGCTTACTGATCAACATCAGTTGGAGAGGATAATAAAGTAAAAAAAAATCTGTGAAGAACTTCACAAAGTCTTTCAAACAGTAAAATGATTCAGTGCATACTAAGTGACTTTAATGCAAATATGAGTAAATTGGAGGATATCTGAAAACATGAGCAAAGTTCAAGAAATAAGAGGCCAAAGATTTATGAAGGATTCTTACGCATATATAAAGAGTACTACTATCATTTCTTGTCCTTTTGGCTAAGATCATGTGTGTGAAGAATAGTGCAAAATAGAAATCATTTAACATGTATGGTGATAATAGAGAGGAGAGAGAGAGAGAGAGAGAGAGAGAGAGAGAGTACTTTAACATGCAGCAAATAACCTGTTATCAATATGGGAATTATTTCAGAATTAGCTGTCTGTGTGCAGTTGAATCATCAACTAGTTAGAGCAAAGGTTAAAATCAATACCTAATTATAAGGAAGGATGAAGATGAGAAGACTACATGATATTGCAGCCACTACAACCTGACCTGTTTGAGCAAGCTGTTGACTCAAAAGAAAAAAAATCATAAACAGGAAGGGAATAATAAACAAAGGGAAAGACATAAGTTCTCATCACTTTTTCCTTGATAAATTCAACCAGTGGAAAAAGTATTGCTACAAAAATCCTAAAAATTATATCAGGCAGTGAATACTTGGTTCTTCCCAAGCAGAGATCTGCTGTAGTCAAGGGCAACACCTTGTTGCCCAATAGTACAAACTTATTTAGAAAATATTATGCTAAAGAGTGAAATTGAAAGATTATAAGTAGAGAAGTTACAAATTTTATGTTCTACCATCTCATGAGATAATATATGTAAAGATCTTTGTGAATTTTAGAACCCTAAAGAACTATTTAGAACTATTGTGAATGGCAAAGGACTTCATTCTGCCTCAAAAACTTACTAGCTTTTTAATCATAGATAAGTCACTAATCTTATCTCCATCTGCGCTTCTTCTTCTGTAAAAAGAGGACAACAATACCATCAAAGGATTGTTGTGAGGATCAAATTAAATTATAAATTTATGTAATTTTTCAAATTTTAAAACCATAGAAATTTTAGTATTTTGTTTTCTTCATGATTACTTATGAGAATGACCTCTGTAGTCTGATGAAGATGTAAGAAGAGAATAGGTAAATTTTTGTATCTGATTTTATATAGTAGGCAACATCACAACAGCCCCACAATTAACTGAGAGAAATAGGCTAAATAAAATAAATTCATGTCTATTGTTTGTTAATACAGAAAAAAATGTATCTGTTAAAGCAGATTGTAGCTTGAAAGACTTGGAAGAAAACATCTCTCTTACATTTGTTGAAATCATCCAAAATTATAGACCATGTACTATCTCAGAAAACTGTCTCCTGTTTCCTGGAGTACAAATAACAAGTGAGATGAAACAGGAATGTATCTTCATCTTTGTTTGTCAGTGGCCTGGAGAATATTCAGGAGAAGTTGGATCTATCTTAAATGTTCTCAAGATACTTCTATTTTTAGCTAGCATTGGGCTACAGTCCTTACATCCAACTTAGTAACAAAAAGCATCTTCAGGGATATTTATGATCATTCAAAAGAAGAATGAGCCAGTCACATATTGAAGTAATGTAAACTCTATTCTACTACTACTGCTGCAACTACTGCTACTATTACTAATACACTCGCATATCAACGCATTTCATTTTTCTAAATAGTTTTAAACATTTTTCATACAAGAACTTTCAAAGTATCATAGTCCTTGAGATTTGGAGGAGCATTTTATGGCCATCTAGTCTCATCCAAACATTCATGGAATCCCTACTATAACATACTTAATAAGTGGTCATTCAGTGTCTTCTTAATGATCTTAATAATAAGGAAGGGAAATCTACCTTTTAAGGCCAGATACCTCATTTTTTCATAGGTCCAATTTTTGGAGTGCCTTAATTTCATTCTTTGCAATTTCTACTCATTGCTACCCATTTTGCCCTTTGAGACAAAATTGTACATATCAAATCCCTCTTTCACAGGGCAACCTTTCCAATACTTGGAGAAAGTTATTATATATCCTCAGACTCTTCTCTTCCTTAATTTAAACTGCCCAGTTTTTATCAACTAATCTAATATGGTATGAGCTCTGAACATTCTTCAGCTTATCAATGTCCTTCATAAAATATGGTGTCTAGAATTGAATATATCCTTCCAAATGAAATTTAGCATCCAAATGATGCTAGCAAAGTACGGTGCAACTACACACCTTTAAATTCATCTCAACCATCACAATGGCATTTTGCACAAGTGCCCAGTGACTCCTCATTTGCTCCAGAATTAACTAAATCTTCCTTTTGGCTTTTAAAACCCTTTATCTTATATCCCCTTCTTGCTGTTCCAGTCTTCTCAAACCTTACTCCTCTTTACATACTCATCATTCAAGTAACTTTGGCCTCCTTACTGTTCCTCAAACAAAATACTTCAATCTCCCAACTTTTTCTAATTGTCCTCCATACTTAGAACTGTCTCCCATTTTATTTCCACCTCCTGGATTCTCTGGTTTCCTTCCAGTCTCATCTAAATTTTCATCTCTTGCAAGAAATAGTTCTTGTCCCTGTTATTTATAGTGCTTTCCTTTTGAGATCTCCAATTTAAGTTGTAAAAATTTGTAATTGTTTGGATGCTGTCTTCTGACATTAAAATTAGAGTGCTTTGAGGTCAGGGACGGCCTTACTCCCTTTTCTTTGCACAGTACGTAGTACATAGAACATTCTCTATTTCAGGTCTAACACTTGCCAATAGTATCATAAGGCTTCTACAATACACTATGCTCTGAATTTGGTTAAATAGGAAACAAAAGTTAAAAGTTAATTAATAAATATATCATTATACAATAGGAAATATATTAAAATGTGTTAATTTTAATAAATATAAAAATACAAACTAGCTATTTTGGAATGACATAGAAACCTTCTTTCCTTCTGAGAAAAAAATATTGGTTGTGATCTAGTCCTCACCGTTAACCCACAACTTAAATAAAGCACCTGAGGTGCAATCATCATTACCGAAGAGCTGTAGCTGAGCTGGAACCCCTAACCAATAAGTTCTACTTAAGCTCAGAAATAACTCTGAACCAAATAATAGCCTATAAAAATTCCTACTCCTTCTGTTATTTATGCCTTCTGCCAGGCTGCACATTTACCCACTGTAAATGGGCTGTATTTGGAAAGGTTGCTTTATTTGTATTTTATGGCTTATTTTTGTGGTGAAGAAAAATCAATAAAGGTATTTTTTTTAACATTTTAAATGTGCCAGGCAAAGTAAGAGGGTTAGCAAGTGTGACTGTTGTGTTCTTATTTTCCAAAGGTAAACTGGTTTGAATGAAATTAAACTTTAACTTGGAAATGACTTCCCCTCTTACCCCCCATTCTATTTCATTTGAGCAATCATACCTCAAGGAGGCCCTTTGAAAACCCAAGGCATCTTCCTATGGTGTACAGACTGCACAGATATTATTGCATAGATCATTAGTCCTTGATGTTAATTGTACTAGCTAGATAATTTATAAGAAAGTAGTGTAGGTTGAAAAATTCAAAGTGCTTCTTATACAAGGTAGGCTTCTTCATCTTCTTTTGTCTTCTTTTCGCTACCTCCTTGCAAACTGCTGGTTGCAGATGAATTGATATTTGATTTATTCATTGATAGATCTTTAGTAAAATAGCTATATTGTACTATATTCTACCCTCTTCCATCCTTATCTATTGTCTATTATATGCTTTATCAAGAGGGATATGCGGACATCTGGATTTGTCTGAAAGCCCAAGAGCCTTTTCTGATTTGCAGCCAAAAGCCAAAACCTCTGACAGGTAGACATTAAAACTGGGATAATCTGGGGTAGTTTCTGTAGTTTTGCCTGAATTTAGAAACATAGGAAGCAGAAATCTAAAGAAAGTTTATATAGACAATCAGTATATGTTATAAGGATAAATGCCATTCTTATAAAAGCATGGCAAAATTTCTAATTTCAGGGGAAAAAAACCCCAAACCAGACATTATTTTAGTTACCAAATGTCTCCCAGTCACAAGAAAGGGCTTGATGTGTTTGTTTAGTTTCTGTTTATTTAGCCATCAATTAATCAATATTTGCTGAGCACCTGTTACTTATGAGGTTTCAGGAAATAAATGTTCTTAAGTGCCCTCCATTTGCCAGGCTCTGTTCTAAGCCATGGAAATTGGAAGGTTAAAAATAAAATAACCCCTTTCCTTCAGGAGGCTAGACACACACACATACACATGGATGAATGTATGCCTATGTATATATATATATATATATATGCACATATATGTAAATATACATGTATGTATGTATGTACATATACTTTCTAAACAAAAAAAATTATCCAAGTTTCCAAATTCCTAAGACTAGAATTTACAATGACCTTAGAACTTCTATAAATCTTAAACTCTACTTCATGACATATAATTTGATTGTACTCCAATTATTTCAGTGACTCCCCATCTAGAATGTAATCTCCAAGGAGACAGGAGTGCTATTTTAATATCTGTATCGAAGGAAGGAAGGAAGAAAGGAAGGAAGAGGGATAGAAAAAAGGAAGTAGAGAAGGAAAGAAAGAAGGGAGGGAGGAAAAGAAGGAGATTTATGGTCCAATAACCTAAAAAGGTCATAGGATTTAAAATGAGAAGAGTTCTTAGAGATAATTTTCCCTGAGGATAAATATAATAAACTACAAACAAAACTAGGATTTAAGTGACTAGATTTCCCCTCCACTATGCTATAAGTCCTCACTGTTTGATGTACTAACTATACAGATCTCTCTCTCTCTCTCTCTCTCTCTCTCTCTCTCTCTCTCTCTCTTCCTTTCTTCACCCCCTCCATCATTACCTCTCCCTCTTCCTCCTCTTCCTTCATGCTATACCTCCTAGAATTGGAAATATTGGTAAGTTTAATAATGTTCATCTTTGCATGACTATTGGGCACTCTACTATCTGAGCCAATGAGACATAAATTAAGCTAAAAAAGGTATTATCCTTTGGCCAAATAGATGACACTGGCCATATTATTCTGAAAGGTCACATAAATAAAGGGCAAAAATAAAGCACATAAAGAGTAAATAAGGTCTCATCCTATGTGGGATGGGAAATTAGTGACCAGAAGACCCAGAGAAAGGAAAATAAAAGAATAATTATTTTTACTTATCTTGAAATCCATAGTTCTCTATCACATGGAATAAAGTGGTGTCAGTGTTCATATTCTGAATGTTATTGTGGACGATGTAGCAGAGAAAAATAGAAACTGTTTGTTTTTTTAAAATGGAATTAATTCAAAATATCAGTGATTGTCTTCAGTAATAGTCTTGTCAAGTAAAGATGATGACCAAGTTAAATTGAACCTATTTTCCCCTGGGTTCAGGGAGACCTGAACATATTTTCCAAGTGAATGACTGATTTGTGTTCCTTCCAGAGTTGGAAAAATCAATCTCTATTCATTATCATAGGCACTCAGAGCATTTGAGCCATAAAGCTGAGACTTGACCTGGGCAGGCCTGTGTTAGTTTTGTCTCCAGTTTTTCTGATTTCACAGAGCACTAGAAAAATCTAACTGTAAACAGCAACCAATCCATCCTGACTGAATTGAACATTATATTTAAGTAGCATATCACCCTGGAAAAAAGCACTATTGGTGAAAGAGTCTGCATAAATAATTAAAGTTACTCAAAAAAGATTTATCTCTCAGCAGATCCATTCATTTTTCAACACATATTTACTGTCTATTTATTTTCATCTTTCACTGAGCCTCCCCAACCCCCCTCCAAAATAAATCACCAAAACTCATCTTTCTCTTCTATATCTGCAAGGAGCCACCCTCAGTTAACTTTCGCCATCTGACAGGACCAAAAAAACTAATTTGTAAAGGTATTAATTACTAATAATAAATACGTTATTTATCCTGTACAGGATTATTTGCATTTTAAGAAGGTTCAATACTTCTGTGCATATTAATACATAACTTTCCAAATTAGGGAATTTTAGACATTCCCAATAGGCAGCTATGGGAGAGTTATCTGGACAAGAGACTTCCCCTATGTCTCACAAATCATACCATGTAAGGAACTGTCTAGTCTGACCCCCATAAATCTGACTGTAGGATTCTAAGGTCTTGTATACAAAGGCACTTTCTTCTGCCTTTCAGCAGTTTTATTATTTAGCACTTTATGTTGGGGCAGCTGAAGAAGATCAGCACTTCAATTTAAAGACAAAATACAAAGACTCTGGAGAATGGGTAGCCTTAAAAGCCCAATCATAGAGACAGCTCCAAGAAATTAATCTGGTTGTCTAAAAGGAGATATCTTTTAAAAACTGGAATCTATTTTTACTCTCAAAGGTCTGTTAAATCTCTATGTGCCTTGGCTTTTCTTTCTAGTGATGTTGTCATATCTTTACCTGCCTTCAAATTCTGAGGCTATTCAAGGGCCTCTCTAAGACATCCCATACAAGTCTCCCCAACTAGAGATGTATCTCCAAATTTGAACTTTTCTTTTCACCTCATTATAACAGATGTTTCAAAAGTCTTTGTGCCTTTTTAAGCTAGTGAAGCTTAACAAAGCTGTATTAAATCTTTTGGAACACCCTGAACAAAAGTTAACTACTGAGCGAATAGTTTTGCAGGGAACTACTTTCAGTTAGAAATTAGACTCCTTAAGTGTAAGGACTATACCAGGATTGTCTTTGGAGCCTCTAGTATTTCGTACAAGAGAACAAGATAGGCATTCAATAAATACGTGTCTAATACTTTGTTATTGAATTGGAACATTTAGAAAACGTCTGATAAAGTAATTCAAGCTAGAGTGTTAATAGCTGATAAGAACTTAAATGGTCCATTTCACAAGAGAGTATGACATCATCAAAGCCTCTGTTGTTAGAGAAGGATTGAAGTAGTGATTATTTAATTGGAGTTGGATTATGTTATGTATATATAAATACTAATATCTGGAAGCCCAGACTTAGTTTATTCTAATAAGCTCCATCAATAAATTGTTGAGTGACTTTGTTTGGATCATTTAATCTTTCCTGGTCTCAGTGGCCTTATGACATATTGACAACATCAGTAACACCCTATGAATATCACAAGTCTGAAGTGACAAAAAATGTTTTGAAAGACAAAAGAGTGATATGTAAGTGTGAATTATTAACAAAAGGAGGGAGTCAGACTAAGTTATTTTCAATGTTCTTATCACTCTTTTTTTTAAAACCCTTATCTTCCATCTTGGAATCAATACTTTGTATTGTTTTCAAGGCAGAAGAAAGGTAAGGGCTAGGCAATGGGGGTCAAGGGACTTGCCCAGGATCACACAGCTGAGAAGTTTCTGAGGCCAGATTTGAACCCAGGACCTCCAGTCTCTAGACCTGACTCTCAATCTACTGAGCTACCCAGCTGCCCCCATTCTTAACACTCTTTATGAAACTAAAGTTCTATGTAAGAATGCCATGTGTTGAGATTTAAAAGGTCTAAGGAAAGTTATATATTTCATTCAAAGAAATAGGTTGCTGTTTCTGCTCCAGCATAGAAAAGTGAAAGCTAGTTGTGCATATTTCTCCTTTATTTCACAAGAATCTTATAGGAATAATACTTTTAGTATTATTATTAGTATTAATAATTAATAATATTTAGTAAAATATTTATAACTAATAAGAATTCATATAAATTAACATTAATAATTAGTGTTATTAATGAATTGATATTAGTAATTAGTACTGACATAAACTTACATTGTCAGTCTTCCCACATTATCTATTACAGTCAAACTAGGCTGCTAGCTTATCCCCATAAGATATCCTATTTCCTTACTCCATGTCCGTGCACACTTGGTCTCTCAAGTCAGAAATATAGACTTTCCTCACCTTGCAGAGGAAAAAAAAGGAAGAGTCTACCTTGCTATCAAAAAGTGCTATTTGACTGAATTACACACACACACACACACACACACACACACACACACACACACACACACACACCTTTTCCTTTAGACTTAATATCAAAACCTAATTCAACTATATACATCTGTTTAGACTGGATACACAAAGCTCTGCTGCACATTTATCTTTAGCTTCCCAAGACCCCACAAATAAGAG
Source organism: Gracilinanus agilis (assembly GCF_016433145.1). Classification (NCBI taxonomy): domain Eukaryota; kingdom Metazoa; phylum Chordata; class Mammalia; order Didelphimorphia; family Didelphidae; genus Gracilinanus; species Gracilinanus agilis. Next base: position 321,869,853 of record NC_058132.1, on the reverse strand, counting down.
GCACCCAGATGACACATTAGATGGATGCCTGAGCCTAGAGTCAGGAAGTCCTTAGTACAAATTCAGCCTCAGACCCTTAACTAGCCGTGTGACCTTGGGAAAGTCACTTAATCTCTACTTGCCTCAGTTTATTCATCTGCAAAATAGGAACAATAATAGCACCTACCTCCCAGAGTTGTAGTGAGAAATAATAATTGTAAAGCACTGAGCACAGTTCTTGGCACATAATAAGCTCTCTATAAATGTTAGTTACTATAATTCATTATTATTATTCTTACTATTACATATCTTAAATTAACTTATTTATGTACATGTTTTATGTAGCCAATAGAATGTAAGTTCCTTGAAGTGCAGGTTGTTTGATTTTTGTTTTTGTATTTTAAGTGCCTTGACCATAATAAATGTTTAATGAATTATTTTTTAATTGAAGTGATCTATTTCTCCATTATACTACTGAAGTAATCAATATACATATCCTGACCTATTCAAGGTTCACAGATAGTCAAGGGCAGAGCCCCAATTAGAACCTGAATCTTTTGACAAAATCCATTGGTCGTTACTCTGCATCATGGCTGCCTCCCTAATACATGTGCCTCCCCAATACTTCAAGTTTCCTTCTAGAGTTAGCAAAAGCTTCTACATAATTCTTAACTTAACACACTTCAAGCATCATCCTGCCACAGCCCAACTAGCATAGTGATTACATTTGCCTAATTGGCATCTAAGTGCTTCAATCTTATTTAGATCATTTGATGATTCTCCTCCCTTCCATCCCTCCCCTCTCCCTCATACATTTAGTATTTGAAAAATGCTTGGGCACATAGGATTATAAATACCTTAGAAATAATTTAATTCAACCTTTTCATATTACATTCAAAGAGACTGAGACCCAGAGAGGATAAATGATTTGATCAAAATAGGTACTAGGCCAAAATAGGTACTCATAAATGTTTGTGGAATTTTATAGGATTAACGGATCATAGATTTATAGAAGCAAAGAAATATGAATTTGATAGATGAAGAAATGACGGTTTAAGGGATTTGTCCAAGGTCACACGGGTAACAAAGTGATTGTGCTGGGGTTCAAACCCATTAAAATTGAATTAACATCAGTATCATCAGTACCAGATCATTGGCCACATGTAGAAAAAGGAAGACCTTTAAAAAAAGAGTTAGAACTGAGGGTCTGACTAGGCTTGGCCTGGAGAATAATGTGTAGAAATAAATATCTGGTAAAAAGAATAAGTATAAAGGGGCCATAAACTTTTCAATCAGGGAGAAAAACTCAAATTGGAAGGAAGGGGATCCTGCCCTTTTAGGGGCATAGACAACAGGTAGGGAAATAATGTCTTAGGGAAAGAGGTGAATTTAAGGTAAAGATAAATAAGTAAATTCTGACAATTGGAGATATCCAGCAATGGAACAATAAGTAAGTCATCACATGAAGAGTTCAATTAGAGGTCTGAAAACCATCTGTATCATGGAGAACTTCTGTTTCTAAAAAAGATTAGATGGGCAACCAATGACTTCTAAGGTTTCTTTCTCTGATAAATTATATCTCTTTTATTTTACAGAATGAGTGAATGAATGAACTAAAAACTTATTTCCTATTTGACAAGCATTATGGACAATAATATAAAAATCAAAATCATTTCTGCTCTTAATGAGCTCCCATGCCACATAGGAGAGATAACACATATATGAGAAACTAGTTGCAAAGGTGATGGAAAAGCTTAAAAGATAAGACTGCATCCCTGAAGCAAAGAGTAAGGCCTAGAGCAGCGTTGGTGAAGTGTTGGCAGACGTATTGAGCCAGCACAGGGGAAGGGGCTCCATTCCCCCTCTTTCCAGCACCAGAGGAAATTTTTTGCATGCCCTGCCTGCCCCTCTGTCCAGCCCCCCAAAGTGAGCCTTCCTCCTTCCACTCTCTGGGGTAATGCGGGGGAATTGCAGGCAACTCAAAGTTACAGTTTGGGCACACAAACCTGAAAACTTTTGCCAGTGCTGGCCTAAGGCGTCTTTAGAATATATTGATAAGTTGGATGACAATCCCCAGGTAGTCATTGGACATGGAAGTAGATAGCTCCAAAGCCCTTGTAATGGCCTGCCATGAAATATGTTAAGAACACCCAGTCCTCTGTCTTAATGGAAGGATTATAGTGGGCGACTTTCAGCTTTCCAAAGCGATGTGAGTAGCCATGAAGTCCAAGGGGCTAGAAGAGGCCTGGGACACATTATTGCAAAACAAGGAGGGGTCCTGATTGTTCAAAAGGAGCCGAGATTCTAGATGTCTTACTGCATGGGTGAAGAGATGGCAAGATGACTGCAGGAGAAGGGACATGGCAGTTATTCCCACCCAACTCCCTGAATAAGATTAAAATATTCTGCATCTGGAAAACAGGAAAAGAAATGGAGAAAAAGGAATTGTTTCCCCATAGTGAACACAAACAAAAATGGATCTCATATATCTGGGAAGGACACCTGGAGGAGACAAGTGACACCTCCAGTGCCAAAGAACTAATATCTTCTAGTGAGGGTCTCATGCTATTCCAGCTGGTCTTGCTACTCATGATTGTATGATTTTCACTAGATACTGCTGGATGTTCTGCTGCTTCTATTTTCTGATTCAAAAGAAATATTTAGTTAGTGCCCATTGAAAGACCAAGCGCTACCATATTCTTTGGCTCACTACTACTTATAGGATAAATTTCCATTTTTAATTTGGTATTCTAGGCCTTCCAGAATCTACCTTCCTGCTTCTTACTTCTACCTTATTTCTAACTTCTTCCATACATGAACATTTCCTTCTTTTTTCTTAAACCCTTATTTTCCATCTTGGAATCAATGCTATATATTAGTTCCAAGGCAAAAGAGTGGTAAGGACTAGGCAATGGGGGTCAAGTGACTTGTCCAGGGTCACACAGCTGTGTCTGAAGACATATTTGAACCTAGGACCTCCTGTCTCTAGGCCTGGTTCTTAATCCACTGAGCCACCCAGCTGCCCCCTGAATATTCCCTTCTAATCATACTGCTGATACTCTGAAAATGCCTTGAATATTTCCCACTTACGCCTCATCAACAAATGCTCCCTGCTGAATAAAAAAAAACTTGTTAAATTAATCTATCAGTATTTATTGTTTTTCTATTCATTCAGCATAGCAATATATTTTGTGAGTGATAAGAGAAAGATAAGGTCTCTACTTTCAAGTAGCTTACAAGCTACCTAGGAAGACAAAACTCACACAGATATTATAAAATAAGAAAAACAAAAGTACTGCTACTTTTGTTAGAACTATGAAAGTAATGTGAGTCAGAAGCAGGGAGAAACAAAGGAGAATATAAAATCCTTGTGGAAAGCTAATGACTTTTTTATCTTCATATACCTAGTGCAACTAGTATACCCTTCTGGTAGTGGATGCATAATAATATTTTCTGTTCAGTTAAATATTTTTGGAAACTTCTTGAAGAAAAAGAACTCCCATTAAGCTTCATTATAGATAATATAGGTATAGAAGGAAGCATAAAGGTCATCTAGACCAGTCCCTTAGTTTTGTAGATAAACTGAGGTCCAAAGAGGGAACAAATGAGTTGCCCAAGAGTATACAAATAATACATTATGGAGAAAGACTTTTTGAACCTGATTCCTCTTAACTTCAAAGACAATATCTACTATACCATATTGTTTCTGTTAAATAATGGTAATGAATCTGATAACCTCAGTGGATAATATTTGGGAAATTGGAAGAAGAGATTGATTGATATAGAGTATGGAAGAACTAAAACTTTTGGGATGCTTATTGCAATTTAGAACCAGAAGTAAACCTTAGAGATCAACTAATTTAATTTCCTTATTTTAAATATGAGGAAACTGAGACTAAGAGATAAAAGAAGTTTCCCAAAATTATATGCATAGGTCCTGGCAGAGCCACTATTCAAGCTTAAATGGTCTTACTCAAAATTCAGTGATTTGTCTCTATACCATAGCTGTGTAGCCTGTTTGAATCAGGGAGTCTCCATAAGTGAGTAGTGGGACATAATCCAAAAGGCATCTAAGTAGGGCTTTCTTGTCCCAGAACAATTGAGGATTCATACTGAGCCTGTTAAGTTTTCAGTGCTACCATGGGATGATATCACTTTGAAAGTGAAGGAAACGGGGCAGCTGGGTAGCTCAGTGGAGTGAGAGTCAGGCCTAGAGACAGGAGGTCCTAGGTTCAAACCCGGCCTCAGCCACTTCCCAGCTGTGTGACCCTGGGCAAGTCACTTGACCCCCATTGTCCACCCTTACCAATCTTCCACCTATGAGACAATACACGGAAGTACAAGGGTTTAAAAAAAAAGTAAAAAAGAAAGTGAAGGAAACAAGCCAAACAGAAACAAAAACAAACTGCTCAACTAGCATAGTGGGGAAGTTTTGCAAACTGCTTGGAACTCTTTGGAATTTGGCATTCAGAAAATATGCTGACACTTTCCTGAGGTGTCAATCAAGAAGGTGACAATTGCCAGGCTGATAGGTACAGGGTGTGACATTGCTGAGAGGATGCTAGTATATTAAATTCTAGACTTAGGGAGGTGATGAGCACCTGACAGCAGAATGAGGCCTGAAAACAAAATAAAGAGGGAAGCATTTCAGGACAGAAAGAATCTATGTGAAATATTGTCACTGAAAAAAAGGGCTCACATGCTTTGGACCTGGAAAGTGACATTTATCCTAAAGAATCATCTTATTTTTCAGAGAAAGAAAAAAATTCCTAGAATTAGAGGGGATAATAGAGTACCAAGTTTAGCTTTTACTTGAACTATCAATCCCTAGTCAACACTCTTTGAACATCTACAATGACAAAGAACTCATTACTTATATAAGTTGAGTCAATCAATAAGTTGACCAATCACCCCACCCCACACAAAACAACTAACAAGACACTATACCATAATCAGATAGTTATGAATCAATTCAATCTACTAAATCAACTAAATAATCAAAGGTCTAATATGAGAAAGAAAATACTTAATCAATCTAGAAGTTTTTGAAAGCCATCAGATGAAATAATGTGTTATTGGAAAGGAAGTACATTTGGATTGATCTATGAGATTTAGTTATGTCTAGTGGAGCTTCTATAAAGTCAGCAAGCTTATTTATAATCAGATATTTGAGTATATGGAAGTTTAGTGGTAGAAGTTTTCTAGCAAACCACTTGAGACAGAATCACTTGTTGGGAGTAAGAAAGAGCTTCATCCTTCTTTCTCTGACTGACCAGAAGAGGTTCATTTAAACCTAAAAGATCTGGAAGATTTGGACATTTTTATATATAATGTACATAGCAATGCCAGCATCAGGAGAGAAGGGCAAATTGGATGCATTGGAGAAAGAAAGATTCAAGATTCTCCAGTGATCCCAGAAGAAAGCAAAAGTATGAAGAAAAACATACGAGTATTCCAGTAAGGGATAATAAGGCCTTCCAGAAACCAGGAAATATGTTACCACTTTGCCACTGGAGTTTCCTATGGTAAGACTAATTTTCTCCTAACTCTGTGTGAACTAGTGAGAGAGTATGTTTGATTTGGGGTGAATGTTTTGTATTAAGTATTCTTTTTAAAAATTTATTTTTTCATTTTTTATTGTCATGCAAAACATATTTGCACATTGGTTATTTTAGGAGCAAAGTCATACAAAACCAAAAATTCAAAATAAAACCAAAGATACACTGATATGAAAAACGACTCCAACAGTTCATTCTCTGGAGGTGGATAGCATTCTCCATCATAAATCTCTCAAGATTGTGCCAGATCCTTGCATTACCAAGAGTACCAAGTTTTGACAGATAATCATCATACAATATTGCTGCTACTTTCTACAAAGTTCTTCTCATTCTGCTTATTTCACTCTGCATCAATTCATGTTAGGTCTTTCTAGCTTTTTCTAAAATCATCCTGTTCATTTCTTATAGCACAATAGTATTCCATCACTGCCATCTACCACAATTTATTCAGCCATTCCCCAATTGATGGACAACCCCTCAATTTCCAAATCTTTGCCACCACAAAAAGAGCAGCTATAAATATTTTTGTGTAAGGAGATCCTTTCCCCTTTTCATTATCACTTTGGCATACAGACCCAGTAGTGTCATTACCAGATCAAAGGGCATGCACAATTTTATAACCCTTTGTATATAGCTCCAAATTGCCCTCCAGACTGGTTGGATAAGTTTACAACCCCAACAATGAATTAGTGTCCTCTAACTTTTACCATTTTCCATTACTGCCATATTGGCCAATCTGATAGGTATGAGGTGTTTTAATTTGCATTTCTCTAATCTAGAATGATTTAGAGCATTTTTAATATATTTTTAAACCCTTAACTTCTGTGTATTAGTTCCTTGGTGGAAGAGAGGTAAGGATAGGCAATGGGGGTCAAGTGACCTGCCCAAGGTCACACAGCTGGGAAGTGTTTGAGGCCAGATTTGAACCTAGGACCTCCCGTCTCTAGGCCTGGTTCTTAATCCACTGAGCTACCCATCTGCCCCTAGAGCATTTTTATATGATTATTGATGGCTTTGATTTCTTTATCTGAGAATTGCTTGTTCATATCTTTTGATAACTTGTCAATTGGGAAATGACTTGTATTCTTATAAATTTGATTTAGTTCTATATAAATTTGAGAAATTAACCCTTTATCAGAAACATTTGTTATAAAATTTTTTCCCAGTTTGTTGTTTTTCTTCTAGTCTTGGTTAGATTATTTTTGTTTGTACAAAACCTTTTCAATTTAATATAATCAAGATTATTCATTTTTATCTCATAATACTTTCTATCTCTTGTTTGGTCATAAATTCTTCCCTACTCCAAAATTCCCCTAATTTGTTTATAGTATATTTCTCTTTATATCAAGATCATATATCCATTTTGACCTTATCTTGGTATAGGGTGTAAAGTATTGGTCTATACCTAGCTCCTGCCATACTGTTTTCAAATTTTTCCAGTTTTTGTTAAAGAGAGAATTCTTATTCCAAAAGCTGGGATCTTTGGTTTTATTACACACTAGGTTGCTAAGGTTACTCCTATATGTTGTGTATCAAATCTACTCCACTAATCTACCTTTCTATTCCTTATCCAGCACCACATTGTTTTGATGATTGTTGCTTTATGACAAAGTTTGAGATCTGGTAGTGCTAGGCCTCCTTCCTTCACATTTTTTTCATTAGTTCTTTTGATATTCTTGATCTCTTGTTCTTCTAGATGAATTTTATTATTTTTTCTAGTTACAATAAGTAACTATACAATAAGTAATACAATAATTACTTAGCAGTTTGGTATGGTACTGAATAAATAAATTAATTTATGTAGAATTATAATTTTTATTACATTAGCTCATCCTACCCATTAACAATTAAAGTTTTTCCAGTTGTTTAGATCTGACTTTATTTGTGTGAAAAGTAATCTGTGATTGTGTTCATATGATTCCTATCTTTCCCTTGGGGAAAGACATGTTCTTTCAGTCATCCCCCAACAACAAAAATAATACTAGGCTACTTATAATTAGAATATTTTATTTTATTTTTTTCAAAAGAAAATATATACTCATTTATATACAAATTAATCCCCACCCACATGAGAATGTAGTCTCATTGAAGACAGTAATGGTTTCATTGTTGCCTTTTAGCCTTACCACTTAGTCTAGATTCTAACACATAGTAGGTACCTAGTAATGTTTATTGAATTTTTAAAAATTGAGCAGAATTATTTAAAAATAAATGGAACTGAATGGCTAGGTGACTCAATTGAGAACTAGGCCTAGAGATGGGAGAGCCTGGATTCCAATCTAGCATCAGACTTTTCCTAGCTGTGTGACCCTATGCAAGTCACTTATCCCCAATTTCCTAGCCCTTATTGCTTTTTGCTTTGGAAGCAATATACTGTATTGATTCTAAGAAGGAAAGTAAGTTTTTAAAAAGAATATTAAAAAAGTGGAAATTTTCCTGACGATAGAAGTGTTTTTTTTTTTTTAACTTCAGGGCAATACAACAATGGGACTTGAAAATTTTAGGCTTCTTTTCTATTAGAGTTTGAAGTTAACTTAATCCCCCTCTATGGTGCATAGTACTCATATCAAAGAAGTCAATGGTAAATACTGGGATTGAAAAAAATAATAAACTTGCCCCTTCAGGCACAAACCAGCTGTGTCTGCATGTTACCAAATCATCTGGATGAAAAGTGAAAAATATAGTCTATCACCTGCCTGATCCATCTGCAAAATGTTCAACATTTGGCTATTTGAAAGTATCCAGCTGAGCTTTTTTTTTTTTTTTTTACTTTTCATCCAGATGTTTAAAACCATGTAGATGCAATTATTATCCATGAGTTCTTTGGCAATTATAGGGCCAGGAGTTTTCTTTGACTACTTCTATGATAGCCAAGCCTTGAAAATATTAAAGGCAAAGAAAAAAATGAACATGATTTGGCTTTTCAAAGAAAAAACAATCACTGATGCAGGTGTTCAAAATTTCTATCATATCCAGGATTCACATTTTCCTGTTTATATACTACGTTTTCTGAAAGGCATTTTGGCTTAGTGGACAGAATGCCTAAAATAAATCAGGAGGATCCACAATAAAATCCTGCCTCTAACATTTTTTCTCAACTGTAAAATGGGAGAAATAATGCTAATAGTAACTTCCATACAAAACTGTTATCCCAAATGAGATAATACATAAGAAATCCTTTCCAAAACTACAAATTTTATCTGAATATCTGCTATTCATATAAGCTGTAAGCTATTCCCATAGCCAAGGCTTACCAAACTCCCTTCCTTCCTCCTCTCTCTCCTTCCTTCTATCTGTGTCTCTCTGTCTCTTTCTCTCCTTTTCTTTCCCCTACACACATATGCACACATTGGATTTCATGTCATTGGAAATGACTTTTTAGGGAGGAGATGGAGAGACCACTAACACATCGTCTTTCCACTCCCTACACGGAGCAACTATGGATCCTTTATTCAAATAATTGAACTTCTAGCAACTGTTACCGATATCAAGATTTGCTTACTAAAGACTTCTGCTTATGCTATGTCCCTGCACTCTCCAGATTCCTATTCCTTTCCTTTCCTCTGGAGTTGACGTCTTTTCCACAAAATCCCAGGAATTCCATGAAGCAAGAGACAAACTCTTACCATAACAAAGTTTCAGTGACACCAGCATGGATGTCTACTCTTCCTCATGCTCCTTTGCCTCTTTCATTCTTAAGATCTCTCTAGTTTAGTTTTCTGGCCCATGACTATCTTTGTGTTTGTTTCTGGCTTCTATGGCACCTTTTGCTGTTTTACCTTTTGCATGATGTTGATTGACTTCTTGCCTTCTCTGTCTCTTGATATTTACCTTTGCTCTGGTGACTTCTCACTCATTACATTTCTAACTCTTCATCTTAATTCAATTCGTTCAATTGCATCAATTTATTTAGCATTAATTAAGCACATCCTAAGTATAAAAGCATTGTACTAGGTGCTCAGGATATGAGATTTAAAAAAAACAGACGTAATCATAACCTAAATAAATATAAATAATTTCAGAAGATGTGACAGAACACAAACAATTTAGGAGTAATTTTTTTCAAACTGGAATGGATTTGAAGGCAATTCGTCAACCTATGAGGTGTACGGGTTGTTCATGGAAGACTAGTACCTCTGTTGGGAGGGCTGGATAATTTTTTTTTATTCAGGGCTGCTTTTTCTCCTTTGGTGTTCACCTGTCACTTAGCTCTCATTTGTAGCTCTAAGAAGCTGTAGCATGAAGAGCAGCCAAACCCTGGTAAAACCATGTTGGTCCCACATGAAAAAAGGCACTGTGCTTTGTGAACAAAGCAGATTTTCAGTAGACCCCTCAAAAAGTGAGATATTCACATTTTGAGGCATCTTCATTCCAAATATTCATACTGGCTATTTGTGTCCAAAATGTGAAAGAGGCTTCTGAGCTCATTTTGGCCCTATCAGTCACAGTCACACACACTGTACATTAACCCCACAAATAGTGATGTAGTTTTTGCTCTCCTTGAGTATAAAGAACAACAACCAGTTAATCCTTTCATTTTTCAAATGAGAAAACTAGAAAACAGAAAAATAAGGTTATTTTCTTTTCAAGGTCTTACAAAGCTAATTAGTGGCAAAATTGAGACTCTTGATTTTTATTTATTCATTATTTATTTATTTATTATTTATTAAGTAATTCATCATCTTTTAGTAATATGCTTTGGATAGATGTAAGACCCTGTCGCTGAACCAAAATTTGAGATTTTTTGTAGCCTTTGCATTTCATCCTTTCGAGGTCATACTTTATTATACTTCTGTTCCCATTAACTTGGCCTTCACTTCAGGGCCAATTTCTGATAACTTTAGTATTCAGTATTTCCTACACTCAATCTTAGAATACTCTCTTATACAAAGTGCAAAATTTCCTTTTTTTGAAAAAATTCAGCAAATTTTCCATCTTTACCACTATTGGTACTCCAAGTCTGTGAGATTAGCAACAACCAGTTAGCTTCAATATACATCCCTCTCAGTATAGACTAGTGTATAGTTTGACCTTGTTTCATGCTTGTCTGCACTAGACAGTATTCATAGTATGTATCCAGTGTGCATTTATTCTTGGCATCTGGGACTCTGTATTTATATGGAGTGGTGCTAATTTTCTAATGCACAAGGGACCAGAAGACTGAAACATACTGCAATATCTACATTTCTCTTCTGACAAAGCTTTTCCCCTGGGAAACATCTGTCTCCTCAGCCTACAGAAATCTCAGAGGCCCCAAACTACAGAAATATATATCTAGAAAGAACATTTTCACAAGCCCCTTAGCAACAGCCACAACAAACTAGCTTACACAGGCTGGTGGTTCCTTTATCAATTAGTAGGAAAAAATCAACAACATTCAATGTTAGATTCATTCTGGGATTTAAAATTTCTAGTAATACGTCTCTCACTATGTTTAGGTAGTGTAGGGCAGAAGATCAGTACTTATTGATTTTGTTGTGAAGAAACATAAGCCCTCTCTAACTTGGTTGTTCCTTGTGTTACCACAAGTATTTAGGGGTTTCTCCTTGGCAACTGTGGCTTCAGGAGTAAATCAAGTCTACCACGTCACCTTAATTTAACACAGCCAAAGCCAGATCATAGTAAAATTATAAAACTAGTGGCATTTGTCTTATGTTTTTTCAGTCTTGATTGTTCAAATTTATACCCCAGACTGAATTCCATAACTACTGTAAACTCTATCTTGAAAGGTCCTTCATAAACATAAACAAGCCAGATACATCTTTGGAGAACTCTTACTTGGACTTCCCAAGGGTGGTTCATAAATTCCCCTTACAAATTAATAGAAGCAGGAATCAATGCATAAAATATTTTTGTTTGCAAATTAAATAAAAGAAAGTAATATCATCCAAGCTTCAATAGAATCAAAAGGCACCACTCTAGCAAATTGAAAAAAACTTCCCCCACATCTGCACAGTCTCATGTATTTGCAGCACTGCAAAAAAATACTGAAAATGGCTCTTTGGTCCTCCCTATTAGTACTACCCTCTGCAACCTCTTTGCTTATGACATATTTACTCGTTCTTAGCTCTCTTAAATACCATTCATATGTTAGGTTGAAAATTAATATCTACCACGTTCTTATTTTCTATAAAGTGTATTAATAATCACTTGAAATAGAAATGAGAGATAAGCATAGATTTAAATTCCCTTACTCTAAGTCTGTCTGACTACCTGTAGCTCCACCTGGCAAGATTCTCCCTCCTCCATTCTCCTGCATGCTCCAGGAGGTTCTGAACCTAGAAAACCTAGGTGGGCTCCACTCCACTCAAATCCTTTTATCATGTAAATAATGGGATGGACTGGCAATCCAGGAGGGGGGAGGGGATGAAATTCCCTCTGCACAAATAGTATTAATAGTCTATGTAGCCAATAGAAGTTCCCTTCTCCTATTCTTTACTTTCACAATTTTTCCATTCATCAAATTCGAGACCTCATCCAAGAAAGCCAGTAAGCAAAAGCAACATGGCTGATCACAAACACTTGGAATATATAGGAACTACCAACTACAAAAATCTTTGGTGAGATGTAAGATGTTATATTCAAACCCTGAGTCTCACCTTGATTGACAAGGGAGACAGTTGGAAGACATTGGAATGTTCCAGGATGCCACGAGGACAGGAGCAAAGGCAGTTGGCCTGAGGATATAAATAACATAATAGTCATCTGGGAGAGGTCTTTGGTCTTTGGAGGTTTTTGGTCTGGGAACTGGTCCATTTGATTGATCTTTGAGCTTGGATCTTGAGGGAGTGATCTGTGGGTCTCTGACTGTGGGTCATCGATACTCTCTGAATCTCCCCAGATATTTAGGCATTTGAATCATCATTAGCTATTAGGCATCTGGGCCCTAGAGGTGAAGGGAGGAAGGGAGGTATAAGAAGTGGGTGGATTTCCTAAGGGTGGTTACTTCCTAAAGGCTATGCAGGCTGACATCACAATTAATACTAAGAAAGCTGAGAGAGGTATCTGTAGCAATGGAGCAGATTGCCTTCTGGTTTGGCAGTGGCCAAGCTGAACCAGAGGAGCACGAAACCCTAGCTCCAGCTTTGCTGAAACAACCTACAGTCTTGAGGGATTATTCATCATAGCTATTAGTGACATGGTTTCCTATGCCCAATCCATTCCTTATTATTCCTTTCCCTATTTAAAATCCGTAGATAAAATTTCTTAAGTACTTTCCTGAGTGGTCATTATATCACGACCATTGGGGAGGGAGCAATGCAGTCAGATGAAACATGATGCAAGGCTAATTAGAGCCCAATACTACTAATTAATAAACCCCAGGTGGGACCTGAAATGGTTACTCATCCTCTAGACCATTAAGGGGCCTGCCTGGGCACTGTTATATAGAAATAGGGCATTATACCTTCAAGCAAAGGTGACTGAGTTGGTGTCCTCACTCACCAGCTACCTAGGGAATACAAGGCACAGCTTCCCAAATATAATTTTTACAACAAAGACCATCAAACTTTAGCATTTTTCCTATTGCTGTGTCCTAGGGTGCACATCCTCTCCATTGCTATGCATTCCAGAATCCTAAACATAGATGTCTAACTTGTGCATGTATCCTGGATCTTGCCATTCACCTTACAAATGTACCCTTGAGACCTTTAAGCCTTTTTATCTATGCTGCACCTGAACTCTCTTATATGTATTATCTCCCCCTGATTAGAATACAAATTCTTTGGAAGTAGAGCCTATTTCACTTTTTTTCTATTTGTATTTTTAGCACATAGCACAGGGTTTGGTACATAGTAAATGCCTGACAAATTCTATCCACTCATTCTAAGTCCTCCATTTTGGACTCTTAGTATCACCAGGAAAAAAAAATAGAGGACAGATAATTAGGTTTATTTCCTACGGAAATCAAAGAAAATATTCTAAAATATTTATAACACCTCTTTTTGTGGTGGCAAAGAACTGGAAACTGAAAGGATGTCAATCAGTTGAGAAATGGCTGAACCAGTTGTATATTATTATAATGGAATACTATTATGCCATAAGATGACCACAAAACAAACCAATCAACTCTGGAAGGAATTATATGAAGTGATGCAAAGTAAAATAAGCAAAACCAGGAGGATGTTTTACTCAGTAACAACAATAAGGTATGGTGATTACCTGTAAATTGCTTACGTGTTTTTAAAAAGATAAGGATCCAGAACAAAGCCAAGAGACTCTTGATGAAAAAGGATATCCACCACCTAAGAAGGAACAGACTGAATCAAAATGAAGATTGAAACATACTTTTCTTCACTTTGTTTCCTCCATGAAATTTTCTTTAGTGTAAACAATATGTCTCTTGTTTCACCATATGATGAACAGAGAAATATGTATTATATTTGTAAAACCTATATAATACTGCCTGCCTTCTTGGGGAGGGAAGAAGTATGGGAAGGGCAGGGAAAAAATGAGATACAGATTCTGGGATATAGCTAGTGTGAGAATTCATTTCTCTTGATAAGAATATTTATTACAATTCACTACTTATCTATAACAAATATGAATTATATTTGCCTAAGGAATAGAGTATCAAAATTAATACTCTATTTCATTAATTAATTAATAATATTAAGAGAGTAATAGATGAAAGTTTCCTGAAAACAAAAATTATTAGACTACCTGAAAACTATAATCAAAATAATCTATACATCATATTTCACAAAATTATAGACTACCTTGATAACTTAGGATGAAAGGGTTAAATAGAAATTGAAAAAAATCCACTGATCACCTCTTGAAATATATCTTTACATGAAAATTTCCAATAGCCAAATTCCAGCTCTTTCAGTGGTGGCAAAGATTTAGAAACTGAGGAGATTCCTTTTAAAGTTTAAAAAATTTTGGTACATGATTGTGTTAAAATAGAATTCTCCTATAGAAAATAACAAGCAGTGTGATTTCAGAAAAACTTAGAAAATCCATATAAATTGCTACAGAGTAAAGTGAGAAGTAGAAAATTATCATATGTAATAACAACAATATTATAATGATGATTAACTCTGAAAGACTTAGCTACACTGATCAATATTACAATCGAATAAACTATTTAAAGGACCCATAATGAAAAATCCTATCAAAGAAAGAATTGAACTCTGAATGCAAATTAAAATATCTTTTTCCCTTTTTTGGCAACATGACTATTATGAGGATATGTTTTCCATGACTTCACATGTATTATTAGGAATATAGTCCTTGTCATCTCAAAGAAGGGGAGGGTGAAAGCTGGTGGAAGTTAGAACAATTTAAACAACAAATATAAAAAATAAATATTTTTAAAGAACTATAAAAGTCATGAACCTCAATTTATTTCTCAGACCTAGATAAACTTATAAATAAAAACCCCCTAGAAATAAGCTAAAGACCTCAATGATTTTCTTAATTAGATAGAATAACTGTCAATTATTAAGAGGAAAAAGAAAGGAATATCAAAGTTTCTTTGTGGCTTGTGTGACTTTTATAAATATAATAAACTTTGCTATCCAATGTAGAAAATCTGAAATGACACAAAACTCCTTTACTGACTATAAATACAATAACATTAAATAATTGGAACTTTATTTTTATTATTATTTCACATTTTAAAAAAAACAAGCTTTTCCATATGTGAAGAAAAATTATATAGTACACAAATGAAATAACAAATCTTCTATATGTTTAACTTACTTTTCTTCATATCTACATAATAGATCCCATGAACAAATGTCCCAGGAACTTGTTCCTCTCCCTGCATCATAGAAGATATTTTCAGGAAGACCAATATATACATACAAATTAAACATTTCATGTTTCACCTTTCTGTTCACTTTCTGGAGGTAATATTTAAAGTTTATTCTTCCAGCCTTAATTCTGTGGCTGTATATGATGGTCTCCTGATTCTACTCATTTTACTGTTCATTATCTCATTTAATTCTTTTGAAGCTTTTTTTTAAATATCTGTTCATTTCTTAGGGCCCAGTAATATTTTATTATAATCATATACCACAGTTTGTGCAATCATTCCCCAATTATTGAGCATCTTTTAGTTTCCAATTCTTTGCTACCAAAAAGAGAGTTTCTATAAATATTTTGGCCCACACAGGTTCCTTTGTTTTTCCCTTGATATCCTTGGGAAACAGACCTAACATTGCTGGGTCTCAGGGTATACACAATTTTATACCTCACTGGATGTAATTACAAATTACTCTCCAAAATGGTTTACTCCATTCATAGCTTCCTCCACAATGCATTAGGGTTCTCATTTCCCCCCCATACCTTCCAATATTTGACATTTTGTCCTTTTAATATTTTAGTCAGTCTGATGAGTGTGATGATATCTCAGAGTTGTTTTGGTTTGCATTTCTCTAGTACTGTTTTAGAGCATTTTTCTGTGATTTTTTTCATCTAAAAATTGTTTGTTTATACTATTTAACTATCAGTTGAAGAATTGGTCTTATTCTTATATATTTGAAAATTTTTCTACATACATATATATATGTATATATATATATACATATATATATATATACAAGAGCTCTGAGATGCTGTCTATATTCCACCACATTTTATGATTTCTTTATCATCCCAATGGCATTTCTTTTATTTGCACAAAACTTTCCAATTTAAAATACTCATAATGATTCACTTCACATTTCACAGTGATTTCTATCTCTTGTTTACACAGAAATTCATCTCCTATCCATAAATCTTATATGTAGTATGTTCTTAGTTCTTCTAATTTACTTAAGTTATCTCCTTTTATCAATCATGTATCCATTTCAATCTTATCTTAGGGAATCATGTAAGTACTGGTCTATACCTAGGTTCTTCTAAACAAGTTTCCAGTTATCACATCAATTTCTATGAAATAGTAATTTCCTATACCCCAAATCTGAATTTATTATTTTATCAAATACAAGATTACTATAATATTTTATTGCTGTTTGTTTCATGTCTATTCTATTGCACTGAATTGCCATTTTATTTCTCAGCCAGGACCAAATAGTTTTGATAAGTATTACTTTAAAATACAATTTAAAATCTGGTACTGCTGGATCTCCTTTCTTTACTTTTACTTTATTCTTCCAAATGAATTTTGCTATTATTTTATCTTAGTTCAGTAAAATAAATTTTTGGTAAATTAATTGGGGTGACATTGAATAAGTATATTAGTTTAGATAAGATTGTAATTTTAATTATATTAGCTCTGTCCATACATGAACAGGTGATATTTCTCCAATTATCTTAAATTATTTGTTTAAAAAGTAAAAAAGTATAAAACAAAAGTTATGTTCATGTAGTACCTGGGATTTGGGGGCAGGCATTATTCTATTTGAGGTTATTTTAAATGGAGTATCTTTTTGTCTCCTCTTGCAGAACTTTGTCACTAGTATGTAAAAATAGTGTTTATTTATGTGGATTTATTTTATATCATGCTACTTTACTAAAACTATTGATACTTTCAAGTAACTTTTTAGATGAATTTCTAGTTCTTTTCACGTATACTATCATGTCATTTTCAAATAGAAATAATTTTATTACTTCTTTCATCATTCTGATTCCTTCAGTTTCTTTTTCTTCTCATTGCTATTACCAGCATTTCCAAAACTATGTAATATAATATTGGTGATAATGAGCATCCTTATTTCATTCAAGATACTAATGGAAGGGCTTTTAGCTTCTCCTCATAACAGATAATACTTGCTCATGTTTTTAGGTACATGCTTCATATCATATTTTTTAAAATCCATTTATACCTACCTATGATTTTCAGTGTTTTTAAATAAGAATTAGTGTTGCACTTTATTAAAGACTTTTTCTGCTTCTAATTATGTAATCATATGGTTTTTATTACTTTTGTTACTGATATTATCAATTATGTTGATAGTTTCCCTTATATTAAACCATCTGTGTATTCCTGCTATAAATTTTATGTACATATGCTATTAACAATTTATTTTCTTTGTTACTTATTGTTGTAGTATCCTAGCTAGTATGTCCTTTAGGATTTTTGCATCCATATTCATCCATCAATACATATTGATGCCTTAATCAAATTACTCAAGAATTTTTTTTTTGTTTTGTTCTTCCTTGTTTTGGGTATCAGTACCATATTTGTTTCATGTAAGAAATTTGGTAGAAAAAAAAACCTCCTTTACCTGTTATTTCAGATCATTTGTTTAATATTAGAATTGGTTGATCCTTAAAGATTTAATAATATCCACTTAAATTCACTTGGACCTGATGCTTTTTGCTTAGCAAGTTAATTTATGCTTAGCAAGTTAATTTATGGCTTGTTCAATTTTTTCTAGAATATATATTTTTACATATTCTATTTCTTGCTTTGATAATATAGGGAGTTTATTCATTCATTCATTTATTTATTTTTGGTAAATATATTTCTATTTCTCTTACATTGTTGAATTTGTTTGTATGTAGTTGATCAAAATATCTCCTAATAGATTGTTTTATTTTCATCCTCCTTAGTGCTATATTCACCATTTTTACCTTTATTGCTAGTCATTTGGTTTTATTCTCTCTTTTTATTTATTTTTATTTATTTTTTGCTTCATGTAGATTTATTTTTTATTTCATTTTTTTTATTTTTTAGAAAATTGTTCCATGGTTACATGATTCATCATCTTTCTTTGCCCCCCAAACAACCCCACCACCACCCATAGCCAACATGCACCTCCACTTGGTTTTACATGTATCATCAATCAAGATCTATTTCCATATCATTGATAGTTGCACTGGGGAGGTTGTTTAGAGTCTACATCTCAAATTATATCCCCATCATCCCATGTATTCAAGCAGTTGTTTTTCTTCTGTGTTTCTACTCCTGTAGCTCTTCCTCTGAATGTGGATAGTGTTCTTTCTCATAAGTCCCTCAGAATTGTTCTAGGTCATTACATTGCTGCTAGTAGAGGAGTCCATTACATTAGATTTTACCACAGTGCATCAGTCTCTGTGTATAATGTTCTCCTAGTTCTGCTCCTTTCATTCTGCATCAATTCCTGGAGGTCTTTCTAGTTCACATGGAATTCCTCCAGTTCATTATTTCTTTGAGCACAATAGTATTCCATCCACCAGCATATACCACAATTTGTTCAGCCATTCCCCAATTGAAGAGCATACCTTTATTTTCCAGTTTTTTGCCTCTACAAAGAATGAGACTATAAATATTTTTGAACTTGTCTTTTTCCCTATGATCTCTTTAAGGTATAAATCCAGCAGTGGTATGGCTGGAACAAAGGGAAGACAGTCTTTTAGCACCCTTTGGGAATAGTTCCAAATTGCCATCTAGAATAGTCGGATCAATTCACAACTCCAACAGCAATGTATTAATGTCACGATTTTGCCACATCCCCTCCAAAATTTATTACTTTCATTTGCAGTCATGTTAGCTAATCTGCTAGGTGTGAAATGGTACCTCAGAGCTGTTTTGATGTGCATTTCTCTAATTATAAGAGATTTAGAACACTTTTTCATGTGCTTATTGATATTTTTGATTTCTTTATCTGAAAATTGCCCATTTATCATTTGGGGAATGGCTTGATTTTTTTGTAAAATTGCTTTAGCTCCTTATATATTTGAGCAATTAGACCTTTGTCAGAGTTTTTTATTATGATGATTTTTTTCCAAATTTGTTGCTTCCCTTCTAATTGTGGTTGCCTTGTTTTTGTTTTTAAAAAAACTTTTTAATTTAATGTAATCAAAATTATTTATTGTACATTTTGTAATTTTCTCTAACTTTTGCTTGGTTTTAAAATCTTTCCCTTCCCAGAGATCTGACAAGTATATTATTCTGTGTTCACCTAATTTACTTATAGTTTCCTTCTTTATATTCATGTCATTCACCCATTCTGAATTTGTCTTGGTGGAGGGTGTGAGATGTTGATCTAAACCCAGTCTCTCCTGTACTGTTTTCCAATTTTCTTAGCAGTTTTTGTCAAATGGTGGATTTTTTCCCCAAAGCTGGGCTCTTTGTGTTTATCATACACTGTCTTGCTGAAGTCACTTAAATATGTAGGGTCATTCTACACATCAACAGGGGGCTTGAAAAGCCTGACGGCATTGGAGAATAAAAAGGAAACTGAGAACACTCCGGTACCAACAAGGTAGCCCAGATCTATTCTACCAGCCTTTGAGCTGTATTTTATTTTTATAATTTTTTCTTCAAGACCAGTTTTTTTCTATAAGGTTGGCACAAATAATACACATTTTGTTTTAAGTCTAAACAGCCTAGGAGTTTGGCATGAATAACACATCTTTTTTATGTAGATTACTTTTTAGTCTAAACAGCATTCTAAAGTTGCCAACACCTAATTTATCCAAATATTATTTCAATAACAGTCTTTTATTATTCAATGTATTTCAAAAGGTAGGGTAAAGTGTGAACTTCTAAAACTTTTGTCATTGATTTTGTGGCATTATTTTTTTTTTATTGCTATGTGTATTAGGAGGGTAAGGATGTTGCATGCCATAATCCTGTATCTCCCCACAACTGTTTTCCATTATTAGGCCCTTAAAAACATAAACACTCAACTAGAGATTTATTCAACATTGAAGAATAGATGGGTCAAAGAGCATATTATAAAAACAATAGATAATTTCATTTAAGACAATTAAAACAGTAAATAACATAACTAGATTTGGAGGTTGCAACAAAAGCAATCTCAAATTAAAAATTTATATTTCAAACATGTATAATCAAAAAATAAATTGGGAAAGCAATGAAAAATATGGAAAAGTAATAAATTAAAATATATAATTAAACACCAAAATTGGAACTCTCAAAACCTGTTCTAAAATTAAAAATATACATAAAAATACTGAATTACTAAATGAGAAGATAATTAAAAATAAAATAGGTAAAGAATACCTAATTTGATTAAAAATAATATAGAATAAAATGAAATTACCCTTAACAAAAATTAAAAAGGAGAACTCATAGCAAATGAAGAATGAAAGAAATTACAAAAATAATATTTTACTAAAATATACACCAATAAAACTGATAACTTAAATGTATTAAATGAATATTATATATTATGTGTATATTATTCCTGTTGACTCCTTAGTAGCATAGGGCCGCAACCATCTCACGCCAAAGGACTCTGTTCTGGGCAACTTCCCCCAGCTGGGCCCATGTCATTCCGACTGTTTTTGTTTCATTTTCAGTAGATCTTCGCCAGGTCTGTTTTGGTCTTCCAACTTTCCTCCTCCCTGAAGGGTTCCAGCTCAATGCTTGTCTGGCTACGTTGTCTTCCGGTTTTCGTAGCGTATGTCCTATCCATCTCCACTTCCGTTTCTTTATGTCCTGACTAATGGGATACTGGATTGTTCTTTCCCAGAGACTAGCATTGGAGATTTTTTCAGGCCATCTAATGTTCAAGATGTAGCGTAGACATCTATTAACAAAGACCTGGAGTTTATTGGTGTTAGCGCTCGTCTTTTTTTACATTGGCTATAGAAACCTCAACTTCACCAAACCAACAAAACCGAGGATCGCCTAGTCTGGAGGATTGCTCTCTAACAGAGTCCATGACGCATGCTGGTGAAAGCCTCTGGGAAGCCAGCTCGCCGATAAATGAATATTACCAAACCATAAAATAACCAAACTTAATAGACAAAAAATAGAGAATTAAAATAAGCCATACCCTGAAAAAACTGAAGAAACTACAAATGTATTTCCATAGAAAACATCAATGTCCATAGGAATTGAAAAAATATTTCCAGCAAATATTCAAAAGAATTTTTAAAATCATTTCATTATTACACAAATTGTTTTAAATATATCAAATTCCTTCCTTATCTAAATAGTATCTTGGTAAATAAATAATGGAGAGTCAAAAAAGAAATGAAAATTATAGACTAATATTTTTAATGAACATTGATTTTTAAAAAAATTAAATTATTCAGGGAAGATAAAATAACATATCACAAAGATGACATATCTACTATGACTACACTGGATTTTTACATGAAAAATAGTTCATTTAATCTTAAGGAAACTATAAACTTAATTGTAAGTGTCAATGACAAAATTTTAGAAACAACAAAAATATTGATATATTTCTATGTCAATAGAAAAGAACAAGCTATTGACAAGATAAATCTATTCCTGTTATAAGAAAACATACACACTCACACACACACACATACCTGGGAATGAATTTATTTTTCCTTAGAGTGGTAAATAGAATATTTTTAAAAGCAAGAACTATCAGTATATATGAGAGAGATAAAATAGAATCTTTTTAAATAAAATCAAGGGTGAATCAAGGATCTTCTTTATCATCACTTTTATTTTACATAGTAGTAAAATGCTAGCTATAGAAATAAGACATTAAAAATTGAGAGAATGTGCAAAGCAAAAATAAAATTATTACTTTGGGAGGATGATGTCATGGTACATTTAAATAAACCTAAAGAATCAACTAAAATTTAATTGAAGCAATCTTTATAACTTCAGAAAACTTAAATGATGTAAAATGAATTCACACAAATTATCAAAACTTCCTTCTATTTTAATTCAAATGAGCAAGAAAAGATAGAAAGAAAAAGGAACATATACTGTACTTGGGAATCTACCTACCAAGATCTACTTAACAAACAAATATAACTGTAATCCATTGTTACCATAAATAGATATGGGATTTAATAAGAAAATATTATGTTCTTATGCTTATGATGTGATATAATAAAATGACAGTACTGTATAACTGATTAGCATATTAAATATCATACCAATCAAACGACCAAAAGATTATATTTCAAAATTTCAAACAATGGCAATGGAATACATATAGTAACATATAGTAAAGAACATCAAGGGAAATAAAGAAAAGAAATGGGATAGTTCTAAATCTCATATTATGCTGCAAAGCAGCAAATCTCAAAACAATTCTGCACTCATTAAGAAATATAGAAATTGGGGGGCAGCTGGGTAGCTCAGTGGATTGAGAGTCAGGCCTAGAGACGGGAGGTCCTAGGTTCAAATCTGGCCTCAGACACTTCTCAGCTGTGTGACCCTGGGCAAGTCACATGACCCCCATTGCCCACTCTTACCATTCTTCCACCTATGAGCCAATACACATGAGTTAAGGGTTTAAAAATTAAAAAAAAAGAAATATAGAAATTGATCTGTGGCACAGTTTAGATATAATACAAATCTAAATATATACAATATTCTCCTCTCTGATTAACTTTAAGAATCCAAGGACTGTGGAAAAGACTCACTATTTGACAAAAACTGTTGAAATAAATATCTTGTGTCAATAAATATAATTTTGATACAAGCAAAATAAGCTTCAAATAAATATGTGTCTTAGATAAGAAAGGTCACATAAACAAATTAAAGAATAATGGAAAAAATATCTAAGTATAGAGTGAAAGTATATGTCAAAATAAGAGATAGAGATGATCACAGAATATAAATGGATAACTTTTATTACATAAAATTTTAAAAGTTTATGTGAATAAAATCTAATAAAGATAAGATTACCTGGTAAAATATTTATAGCATGTTGTTTTTATTGTTGTTATTTTTCTAAATGAACATCTCACATCCAAACATACAAGGAATATATTATAAGAAAAAGAGCCATTCCCCAAGTAAAAAAATTATCTATGGACATGAATAAGAATTTATTAAGCAATGGAAACAAGGCTATCTAATACCATGAATATAATCTTTTTTAAAGATTTAAATGATCAGAAATAAGAAATACAAATTAAAGAAAGTCTGAGATTTTACTTTGCACCCATCATTGTGGACAAGTTGACACAAAAAGGAAATGATAAATGTTATGTAGCTATGAACTATGCAAATAAATCTAATTTTCTTAGACCTTAGAATAGATCAGTGATTCCCAAAGTGGGTGCTACCGCCCCCTGGTGGGTGCTGCAGCAATCCGGAGGAGGGGGGGGGGGATGGAGGTGACCACAGGTGCATTTATCTTTCCTATTAATTGCTATTAAAATTTTAAAAAATTTTCCTGGGGACTAAGTAATATTTTTTCTGGAAAGGGGGCAGTAGGCCAAAAAAGTCTGGGAACCACTGGTATAGATGTTTAGTGATTTTGGAAAGTAATTTAAAATTATATACAGCAAGATGTGTCCAATGATTGGATATGTGGAATAAGAGAGAATAGGAAGATAACAATGACTGACATTTCAGCCTGGAAGTATGGCAATGTCCCCAGTAGAATTAGAGGTTTGGAAGTTCTGTAGGTTAGAGGTAAAATATAACACTATAAGGATACTTATATAAGCACCAGCAGTGTCCTTAGCCCTGATTTTGAGTACCAACTCTAGTACTTACCATCTATGTGGCACTGGTTGTCATAACTCCTTGACCCACTTTTTATCCCCCCATGAATAAATTCAGATTGATATTTGTTCTTCTGATTTTACAGAGTTTTTGTTGGAATTTTTTTTTTAATTCTTTAGGAACACTTTATAAATGTCTTATTATTACAAATGCATATATTTTCAAAGCCAGAAAATTTATTCTCCACAGCACATACATTTTTATTTAGTATTAAGTCAAACTATATTTATTGCAGTAGAATGTATTTGAATCCTCCATTGGACCATAACATTCAATGAGTATAATTTTCCATATTTACTAAGGTTCTGTAAATGCTTTGTCTCAGCTCTGTCTACAACTATACACATGCCCAATGCTTTGACCTAATATGGCACAACTTTTTTCTGAATCATCTTTTTATTCAAAAGAAAGAGCACATCAATATGTATGCCATCATTTTTAAACAATGGCAACATTATTTAATTAAGCATATCACCTTCCAAAGTAAATGCTTTGAACAACAACACAGAACTCAATCTATTAGATAGCTTTGTAACTATGGCAAGTTACTTCTCTACACATTGATTATTCATCAATATGGTTGTTCATATTGATACTCAATTAAGAACAAAATAAACATTAAATTACATTTTTCTTGCATGTATGTCAGATTTATTGAGGCATAATTACACAGTCTTTGTTCTTCCAGAGTCATTGAAATTGAAGTCTGCTAGAAAGACAAAAGTCAAGATAACTAGTGATGGCACAGGATCCAGAACATGACTTTGGCTTCTTCACTGTTTAACTAACTTCTAAGTGTTCCATAGTGCTTGCTTCTGTCACCTTCATGGTCATTAAAACAAATTGTTCTCATCTGCCTCTTTGGCTGGGTAAAGTCAAATAAGCCTGTGGAAGACTGCCTCTCCTCTAATTCACTCCTGAGTTTGTATCTCTTTCCACCTTATCCCTTGAAAATCAACTCTCTCTGCCTACCTTTCAAATTATATTCAGTGGGAGAGTCCTCTGACTCCATCTTGCTGTGCGTTTGTGACTCCTGTAGTTTTGAGGTGCTTCTTAAAGATTTGTTTGGAATCATTGTCAGTGTGGTTTCAGCTTTTACTGCTACTAAGCAACCATCTTGGCTTCACAAATCAAACACACACACACACACACACACACACACACACACACACACACACTCACCGAATAGTAAAAGATAGAAAGGGATTTTCCATCTAAAATAATCGAAAAAAATATTATTTTAAAGTCTACTTGTTAGAACAATCCCAGGAACTACAGTATATGAAGACAATTACAAACATTTTTAGACAGATAAAGTCAGATCTAAATATTTGATATACATTAATTGCTTATGGATAAGCCAGACCAGTATAATAAAAGTGAAATTTCTATATAAATTAATTTACTTATTTGATGCCAAAGCAATCAAACTACCAAAATTATTTTACAGAGTATTTAAAAAATAAAAAAAATTAAAAATGT
This sequence comes from Gracilinanus agilis, assembly GCF_016433145.1. Taxonomy (NCBI): domain Eukaryota; kingdom Metazoa; phylum Chordata; class Mammalia; order Didelphimorphia; family Didelphidae; genus Gracilinanus; species Gracilinanus agilis. Next base: position 321,844,479 of record NC_058132.1, on the reverse strand, counting down.
TAAAAAATTTAAATTATTTTACAGAACTCAAAAAATAAAAAAAAATAATAAAAAATTATTCTGGCAGATCAAAATATCAGGAATATCAAGAGAATCAATGTGGAAAAAACTGAGGTAAGCTGGCCTAGCAGTACTAGTAGATCCAAAGCTCTTACAAAATAGTACTCATCATAACAGTCTTGTACTGGCTAAAAAAAAAAAGGAGTGGATAATTGGAAAAGATTAAGTATACTATATACAGTTGTAAATGACCTTAGTAATCTAATGTTTCAGAAAGCCAAAGATCTAAGCTTGATAACAAGAACTCACTATTTGACAGAAATATACTGGGAAAAGTGAAAAGAAATTTGGCAGAAACTAGGAATAGACTAACATCTCACATAGTATACCAAGATAAGATCCAAATGGGCAAATAATATAATAAACAGATTAGGGGAACATAGAAAAGTTTAACTTTCAGATATATGGGTAAAGAAAGAATTTGTGTAAAAAGTTTAACAATATTCTAGCAAGGAAATAATGACAATAAGTCATAAAGACCATACATTGTGCCCTTCATGACCAAATAAGAAGTAGAAAGCAATATGGGATATAAAATGCATAACTTTGATTACATTAAATTATTTTTTGCAGAAACAAAACCAATGAAAAATAATACAACTACATTTAGAAGGAAATCAGGAAATTGGGAAAAATTAAAGCAAGTTTCTTTGGTAAAGGCCACATTTCTCAAATATATAGAGAACTGAGTCAAATTTATAAGAATTTAAGTGCTTTTCAAATTGACAAATCATCAAATGATATGAACAAGCACTTTTCAGAAGAAGAGATCAAAGCTAAATGCAGTCATGTAAAATGCTTTAAGTCTTAGATGCTTAGAGAAATGTAACTTAAAACAACTCTGAAATTCTAAATCATACCTATCAGATTTGAAAAGATGAAAGAAAAAGAAAATGGCAAATGCTAGAGGTGATCTGGAAATTTTGGGACACTAAAGCATTTTTGGTGGTGTGAATTAATCCAACCATTCTGGAGAGCAATTTGAAACTATGCCCAAAGAACAAGAAAAGCATTCATATCATTTGATTTAATAATACCATTACCAAGTCTGTATACCAAAGAAATAAAAATGAATAAAGATTTATATATGCAAAAATATTTATAGCAGCTGTTTTTGTAGTGGCAAGGAATTGGAAATTGAGGAAATGCCCATCAATTGGATAATGACTGAATAAGTCTTGGCATATGATTGTGATGGAATAATACTGTGCTATAAGACATGATGAACAGGATGGTTTCAGAAAAACCTGGGGAACCAAGTGAAATGAAGAAGCATTTAAGTACCTACAATGTGCCAGGCACTGGTGCAATGTAACAGCACAAAAAATATTAGTCACAACAACAACAAAAAAGAAAAACCTGTGGAGATTTATATGAACTAGTGTTAAGTGTAGTGAACAGAACCAGAAGAACATTTTACATTGTTACAGCAATATTGCACAATGACCCACTATGAATGTCTTAGCCATTCTCAGCAATGCAATGATCCAAGATAATTCCAAAGAACTTATGATGAAAAATGTTATCCATCTCCAGGGAAAGAATTTTTGGGCTCGAAAGTCAGATTGAAGGAAAGTTTGTTTGGTTTTTTTGTTGTTTTTTTCTTCCTTTTTAATCTTTTTTTTGCAATGTGACTAATATGGAAAAAAGGTTTTGTATAATTTCACATGTAAAATCTTTATCAAATTACTTGTCTTCTCAAGAAGTGTGAGAAGGGAGGGAAAGATATTGGAACTCAGAATTTTTAAAAATGTTAAAAATAAAAAATACATGTAATTGAGAAAATAAAATGTGTATTTAATTTTAAAGGAAAATATAGATTTCAGTCCTTTTGGATATTGGCATGCCACTTGACCTCTCTCTTCCTCAAAGGTTAGAAGTTTTCTGATGGACACAAGTATTTAAGTAAGGAAAAATGTCTACAACGTGTGAGGCCTCAATAGAGCTCCATCCAAAAGTTTATTGTTCTTGCTTCCTACTACCCACTTTTCCATTATTCTAAGAGATAAAAGAATCTTGGGAGTTCCTAGTCCTAAACCAGACAGTTATGACAAATAACTCAGTTATTTAATAACTCAACCAGTTATATAGAGAGATTCAGTTATATAGAGAGAGTTAAAAACAGATGGACAAAGGCATTTGTGAAGGGGCACTACTTAGCTGACTGACTATCTGGTTCAAGGTCCAAAAGAGCTTGATTTCTAGATATAGAGAGTTCTTCTATACAGAACAACCTCTGGCTATGACAGCCAGGGATCTGGGAATTGACAGACTCTCCTTTTTGGGAGAAAAGTCTTTAAGTATTTTTTTCTTCTTAGTTTGATAGTGACTATATAGAGTCAACTACCCTCACGAAAAATAAAATAAAATAAAAAGTTAAACTAAAATAAGTAAAAAAATAAATATTAAGAATTAAACCTGTAGGCTTGAATCAAAAATTACTTCCATTCTTAAATCTTGCGAAGTTTTTTCAGTTGTATTGAAGACTGTCTCAAAGCAAATACTTTAAACCAAAGTTTTATTGGAATGAAGCTAGTCAATTTGAATTAATCTGTTCCTACAAAAATTCAGCTAACCTCATATTAAGCCTTAGTTCAACGTCTAAAAATGAGACTACAGCTTGAGGAAAGATCCTAAGTTATGTGACAAAATACAGGATGAAATGTATTGGCTTTAAATCAAACTGTCAGCACCTTCAGAATTGGATGTTACTGACCAAAATAATCTAGATACTCATTTATGCCCATCCCTTTAATTCAGGAATAAAAGACAAATTTTTCCCATCTGCCTGACTTCCAAGAAATCAGATGCAGGTCAAGCTGTGAGACAAGTGTGTCTTCATAGGGTTTGAGGGAAGTTCAATAAAATTGTATTGATACAACTGTCAAAGACCTGGCTTCTGTTAACATTTCATGAGTCCTTTCTCAGCAAGATGAAAGGCAGCTGCCAACCTGTAGCCCCAGGAACAGACCACTGCCAATGATGAATAGAGGCAAAATAGATTGATTAGTTCTCACTGTCTAACAAGTACATTTGAACCTATTAGGCTTTGGGGGACTGCACTAATAGGAAAAAAGCATCCTTTCACCTTGAATCTTTTTTCCTCAGTTTAGTATCTGAAAGTTAACACACAGAAATCTTGAATCAGAATCTAAAAATATGGTCTTTTTTTGAAAGTCTACAGCTAAATTCTAGCCATTCAAACCAAAGTCAGCTATGTTAAGAGACATTTGTCTTCAAACTTCATCCTTTTATTTTGCAAGTAGTATTTAATAGAAATAAATAAGGACAAGAAGACTGCGAAGTTTAGTTAAATTTCCATTGAGTTTGATTAAATGTGTATGTTGTCCATATAAAATATTAAAGTTCTACTCCTGTATCCATCACTAATCAGTATGTGGCCTTGAAAAAGCCACTTAACTTCTCTTTGCCTCTATTTCATTACCTGTAAAATTTAGATAATAACATCTGCCCATTTTAAAGAGTTGCTGGAAAATCAATGAGGTAATTGATATAAGAACATTGTGAAAGGCATAGACATGTTATACAATGTATAATGTCATCATCATCAGACTCCACAGTCTAGATATATTCAAGTTCTATTTAACCAAGACTATATAGCTGTGCTCAAATTTGAAAGTGCAGACAGATATAGCTACCATTTTTTCTAAATAGTGATAAGCATCTTCATTTACTCAAGCAACATATACCAAGTGGGCATTGTGGTTAATTTTCGAGAATACAGAGAAAGGCAAAATAAGTCTGTAGTGTCAAAGAGCTCACAGTCTAATGGGGAGGGGAGAAAGAAACAGTATGCAAACAATTATATACAAATCATATTTATATGATTTATATGGAATAAATGAGAGATAACCAATAGTAGAGAGATGCTATTATTAAGTAGGACTGGGAAAGGAAACAGGAAGTAATATAATATAAAACTGGAAAGATTGTGAGAGACCCTTGAAAGTCAAGTAAAAGATCTTTGAAGATTCCTCAATAAGTACAAGGAAGACACAAAAGGTTTTAAGCAGGGTCTCTGTAGGAGCAGCAAGTGGTGCTGAGGAGCAGGGCTAGCTGAGCAGGTCAATCATTCTTTGCACCAAGGAACCTAATAAATATTCTCTAGCAACTTATCATTACCACCTTCATGTAAATGCAGATCCACAAACAGTTTATTCCCTCCAGGAAACGAATCTGTCAATCAACCTTCTGCTTATAGAGGTTTCATCCCTTATTCCCACAAAAAAATATTGTAGCCTCCATAAAATAAGAAAAAGTAAAAAAAAAAATTGGTTTCTTTGATCCCTTTGCAATCTTGGGTATATTTGCCAGATTGTGATTATTAAGAGAATCTTGATCTTTGGGCCCAAAGTACAAAGTATAACACCAATCTTTACCATGTTAATACATAGTTCTAAATTAAATACCAAACACTAGACAAGTTTCCAATAACCCCATGGTATCTTTTCTCAGAAATATTTAGTTTCTCTATTTTTTCTCCTCTTTCCATGAAGAATAAGAAAAGTATAACTACTCACTAATATTGGACAACACTGAAAAAATATTTATTTATTTTAAAAGATTTTTCCATGGTCACATCAGTAATGTTCTCTCCCTCCTCTCTTACTTCCATCCTCCCAGAGGTGACAAGCAATTCCACTCCATTATACATATGTTATCACTTGACACATTTCCACATTATCTATTTTTATAATAATCTTTTTAAAACCAGAACCTCAAATCATATACCCATATAAACAAGTGATAAATCACACGATTTTCCTCTGCATTTCTACTCCCACAGGATTTTCTCTCCATGTGGATAGTATTCTTTATCATAAGTCTCTCAAGATTATCCAGGATCAATACATTGCTACTAGTAGCAAAGTTGATTACATTTGATTGTAGAATGTTATCTTGGTTCTTCTCATTTCACTTGACATCAGGAGGTCTTCCCAGTTCAAATAGAAATCAAGGAGTTTATTATTTCATAAAGTACAATAGTATTCAATGACCATCACATTTGTTCAGCCATTCCGCAATCAAAGCACACTCCTCATTTTCCAATTTTTTGCCACCACAAAGAGTTCAGCTAAGAATATATTTGTACAACACTTTTTTATTATATCTTCAGGGTACAAACCTAGTAGTGTTATTTCTGAATCAAAGGCCATACATTCTTTTAAAGCCCTTTGGGCATAATTCCAAATTGACCTCTAGAATGGTTGGTTCAATTCACAACTCCATCAGAAGTGCATTAGTGTCACAATTTTGCCATAACCCCTTCAACATTTATTATTTTCCTTCACTTTCATATAGGCCAATCTGCTATGTGTGAGGTGGTAGCTCAGAGTTGTTTTGATTTACATTTCTCTAATTAGGAGAGATTTGGAACACCTTTCCATCTGATTATTGGTAGTTTTGGTTTCTTCGTCTGAAAACTGCCTATTCATAACCTTTGACCATTTGAGAATTGGGGAATGACTTGATTTCTTGTACATTTGATTTAGTTGCTTAAAAATTTGAGAAAGTGACTGAGGGTTAAAATGGCGGCAGAATAAAAAGCAGCGCTTAACCTCTCCTAACCAAAACATACAGGACTCCTCAAGGGGACATAAAAACAAATGCAGAAGAACTGAGGGACCCCACAACAGGGCACGGCATGGAAGGCACATGGAATCAGGGCATTTCCATGCTATAAAGGGGTGAAACAGCTCTCACTAAATCGCGAGCTGAGCACCCCCCTCCCCACACACACATACCACCTACAACGCCAAAAGCAGCTAAAAAGAAATAGAGCAATTTTGGGGCATCCATTGAGTCATTGGCAGCTCCAGGGCCTGTTCCTGAGAGCAGCAAGACTTAGGACCCCAAAAGGCTAAAGAACAAACACAGACTTTGAGTGCGGGCTCGGAGCACAGGCATGGGTGGAGGAGGACACAGGCTCTCGCGTGTGAGTGAACTCTCTGAAACTCTGAATGGGGAACCAGTGCAGACAGGTATACGAATGTGGAAGCAGCACCCTGAGACTTGTAAAGGAGCATCCAGCAGAGGATCAAACAAGTGGGTCCACCAGGGGGCCTGACCTTGAGAAAAACCAGACCTGAGACCTCAGGAGCCGAAAGAGCGCAGACAGACCCTGAGCTTGAGGATAAAGTTGACAACGGGCTGGACTAAGATGGCAACCCAGAATCGGGAAGACCAAAAGAGAAAGATTAACAACAAGAAGAAGAAATCTTTAACACTCGACAACTTTTACCCAGAGAAAATACAGACAACAGAGCAAACAGAAAAGAAGAACAAACAAGCATCAGGACCCTCCCAAAAACAACGACAAAACACTTTCCAAACAAATAAAACTGGATCTCAAGAATTGGAAAGTCATTGATTGTTCATGGGTAGGATGAGCTAACATAATAAAAATGACCATTCTACCCAAATTAATTTACCTATTTGGCACCATGCCTATCGAAATACCAAAAAACTTCTTTTTGAATTAGAAAAAACTATAACAAATTTCATTTGGAATAACAAAAGATCAAGAATATCAAGGGAAATGATGAAAAAAAAATGTGAAGGAAGGGGGCCTAGCAGTACCAGATATTAAACTATACTATAAAGCAGCAGTCATCAAAACAATATGGTACTGGCTAAAAGACAGAAGGGAGGATCAATGGAATAGACTTGGGGTAAATGACATCAGCAAGACAGTGTATGATAAACCCAAAGAGCCCAACTTTTGGACATGAATCCACTATTTGACAAAACCTGCTGGGAAATTTAGAAAACAATATGGGAGAGATTAGGTTTAGATCAACATCTCACACCCTGCACCAAGATAAATTCAGAATGGGTGAATGACTTGAACATAAAGAGGGAAACCATAAATAAGTTAAGTGAACACAGAATAGTATACTTGTCAGATCTCTGGGAAAGGAAAGACTTTAAAACCAAGCAAGAGTTAGAGAAAATTACAAAATGTAAATTAAATTGTTTTGATTATATCAAACAAAAAAGCTTTTGTACAAACAAAAACAATGTAGTCAAAATCAGAAGGGAAACAACAAATTGGGAAAAAAATCTTTATAACAAAAAACTCTGACAGGGGTCTAATTACTCAAATATACAAGGAGTTAAAGCAATTGTATAAAAAATCAAGCCATTCCCCAATTGATAAATGGGCAAGAGACATGAATAGGCAATGTTCAGGTAAAGAAATCAAAAGTGTCAATAAGCACATGAGAAAGTGTTCTAAATCTCTAATAATTAGAGAAATGCAAATCAAAACAACTCTGAGGTATCACCTCACACCTATCAGATTGGCTAAAATGAAAGAAGGGGAGAGTAATGAATGTTGGAGGGGATGTGGCAAAATGGGGACATGAATGCATTGCTGGTGGAGCTGTGATCTGATCCAACCATTCTGGCTGGCAATTTGGAACTATGCTCAAAGGGCTATAAAAGAATGCCTGCCCTTTGACCCAACCATACCATTGTTGGGGTGTATCCCAAAGAGATCATAGATAAACAGACTTGTACGAAAATATTTATAGCTATGCTTTTTGTGGTGGCAAAAAACTGGATAAGGAGGGTATGTCCTTCAATTGGGGAATGGCTGAACAAATTGTGGTATATGCTGGTGATGGAATACTATTGCTCTCAAAGGAATAATAAACTGGAGAAGTTCCAGGTGAACTGGAAAGACCTCCAGGAACTGATGCAGAGCGAAAGGAGCAGAGCCAGAAGAACATTGTACACAGAGAATGATATACTATGGTAAAATCGAATGTAATGGACTTCTGTACCAGCAGCAATGCAATGACACAGGACAGCTCTGAGGGATTTATTGAAAAAGAATGCTACCCACATTCAGAGGAAGGACTGCAGGAGAGGAAACACAGAAAAAAAACAACTGCTTGAATGCATGGGTTGGGGTGGACATGATTGGGGATGTATACTCGAAACTACCACACCAATGCAACTATCAACAATTTGGAAATAGGTCTTGATCAATGACACATGATAAAACCAGTGGAAATATGCATCGGCATGGGTGGAGGCGGCTTGGGGTGAAGGGGAAAGTAGGAGGATGAATCATGTAAACATGTTAAAAATGAATATTAATAAATGTTTAAAAAATTTGAGAAAGTAAAGTATCTGAGATTTTGGTTATAGTTTTTCGCCCAGGTTTTTGCTTCCCTTTTAATTTTGGTTGCATTGGTTTTGTTTGTATAAAAAGTTAATTTATTATAATTGAAATTATTCATTTTACATCATGTAATGTTTTCTATGTCTTGCTTAATCTTAAATTCTTTCCTTTTACATAGATCTGACAAATATACTATTCTATGTTCACTTAATTTCCTTTTAATTTCCTTCTTTATAATTAAGTCATTTACCAATTTTGAATTTATGTAGGGTCTATAATCTGGATCTAAACCTAATTTTTCCTATACTGTTTTTCATTTTTCCTGGTAGATTTTTTTAAATTGTGTATCTAACACTAACTTGCTAAGGTCATTTATCCCAAGTCTATTTCATTGATCCACCCTTCTATCCCTTATCCAGTGCCATATAGTTATTTTTTTTTATTTTTGAAGTATTTTTTAATTTTTATTTTTAAACATTTATTAATATTTGTTTTTTAGAAAAGTTAACATGGTTACATAATTCATGCTCTTACTTTCCCCTTCACCGCCCCACCTCAGCCCCCCTCTTGGCTGATGTGTATTTCCAATAGTTTTTAACATGTGTCATTGATCAAGACCTATTTCCAAATTGTTGATAGTTGCATTGGTGGGGTAGTTTCGAGTCAACATCCCCAATCATGTCTGTCTCAACCCATGTGCTCAAACAGTTGATTTTCTTCTATTTCCACTCCTTTAGTTCTTCCTCTGAATGTGGGTAGTGTTCTTTTCCCTAAGTCCCTCAGAATTGTCCTAGGTCAGTGCATTGCTGCTAGTACAGAAGTCCATTACATTCTATTTTACCACAGTGTATCAGTCTCTGTGTACAATGTTCTTCTGGCTCTGGTCCTTTCTCTCTGCATCAATTCCTGGTAGTCTTTCTGTTCACATTGAAATCCTCCAATTTATTCTTCCTTTGAGTACAATAGCATTCTATCACCAGCACATACCACAATTTGTTCAGCCATTCCCAAATTGAAGGACATACCCTCCTTATCCAGTTTTTTGCCACCACAAAAAGCAAAGCTATAAATATTTTCATACAAGTCTGTTTATCTATGATCTCTTTGGGGTACAAACCCAACAGTGGTATGGCTGGATCAAAGGGCAGGCATTGTTTTATAGCCCTTTGAGCATAGTTCCAAATTGCCCTCCAGAATGGTTGGATCAGTTCACAACTCCACCAGCAATGCATTCATGTCCCAATTTTGCCACATCCCCTCCAGCATTCATTACTCTCCCCTTCTTTCATTTTGGCCAATCTGATAGGTGTGAGGTGATACCTCAGAGTTGTTTTGATTTGCATTTCTCTAATTATTAGAGATTTAGAACACTTTCTCATGTGCTTATTGATACTTTTGATTTCTTTACCTGAACATTGCCTATTCATGTCTCTTGCCCATTTATTAATTGGGAAATGGCTTGATATTTTTATACAATTGGTTTAACTCCTTGTATATTTGAGTAATTAGACCCCTGTCAGAGTTTTTTGTTATAAAGATTCTTTACCAATTTGTTGTTTCTCTTCTGATTTTGGCTCCATTGTTTTTGTTTGTAAAAAAGCTTTTTAGTTTGGTGTAATAAAAATCATTTATTTTCTATTTGTATTTTAAATATTGTAATTTTCTCTAACTCTTGCTTGGTTTTAAAATCTTTCCTTTCCCAGAGATCTGACGAGTAAACTATTCTATGTTCACTTAACTTATTTACAGTTTCCCTCTTTATATTCAAGTCATTCACCCATTCTGAATTTATCTTGGTGTAGGGTGTGAGATGTTGATCTAAACCTAATCTCTCCCATGTGGTTTTCGAAGTTTCCCAGCAGTTTTTGTCAAATAGTGGATTTTTGTCCCCAAAGATGGGCTTTTTGGGGTTTATCATACACTGTCTTGCTGATGTCACTTACCCCAAGTCTATTCCACCAATCGTCCCTTCTGTCTCTTAGCCAGTACCATACCATTTTGATGACCGCTGCTTTATAGTACAGTTTAATATCTGATACTGATAGGCCACCTTCCTTCACATTTTTTTCATTATTTCCCTTGATATTCTTTTTTTTAACCCTTGTACTTCGGTGTATTGTCTCATAGGTGGAAGATTGCTAAGGGTGGGCAATAGGGGTCAAGTGACTTGACCAGGGTCACACAGCTGGGAAGTGGCTGAGGCCGGACTTGAACCTAGGACCTCCTATCTCTAGGCCTGACTCTCACTCCACTGAGGTACCCAGCTGCCCCATTCCCTTGATATTCTTGATATTTTGTTCTTCCAGATGAACTTTAATATTTTTTTCCTAATTCAGTGAAAAAGTTTTTTGGTAGTTTGATAGGTATGGCTCTAAATAGGTAAATTAATTTGGGTAGAATGGTCATTTTTATTATGTTAGCTCATCCTACCCATGAGCAATGTTTTTCCAATTGTTTAGATCTAGTTTTAATTGTTTGGAAAGTGTTTTGTAGTTGTTTTTGTATAATGCATGTGTTTGTTTTGGTAGATAGATTCCTAAGTATTTTATATTGTCTAGAGTGATTTTAAATGGTGTTTGTCTTTCTACCTCTTGCTGCTGTGATGTGTTGGAAATGTATAGAAATGCTGATGATTTATGTGCATTTATTTTGTATCCTGCAACTTTGCTAAAGTTGTTGATTATTTCTACTCGCTTCTTAGTTGACTCTCTAGGATTTTTTAAGTAGACCATCATATCATCTGCAAAGAGTGATAGCTTAGTCTTCTCATTGCCTATTTTGATACCTTCAATTTCTTTTTCTTCTATACTTGTTACTACTAGTGTTTCTAGAACGATGTTAAATAATAGAGGTATTAATGGGCATCCTTGTTTCACTCCTGATCTTACTGGGAAGGCTTCTAATTCATCCCCATTGCATATGATGTTTATTCATGGTTTTAGGTATATACTGGTTATTATTTTTAGGAAAGGTCCTTCTATTCCTATACTTTCCAGGGTTTTCAATAGGAATGGGTGCTGTATTTTGTTAAAGGCTTTTCCAGAATCTATTGAGATAATCATGTGATTTTTGTTTGTTAGATTGTTGATGTGGTCAATTATGTGGATGATTTTCCTAATGTTGAACCATTCTTTCATTCCTGGTATAAACCTCACCTGATCATGGTGGATGAGCCTCTTGATCACTTGCTAGAATCTCTTTGCTATTATCCTATTTAAAATTTTTGCATCTATGTTCATTAGGGAGATTGGTCTGTAGTTTTCTTTCTCTGTTTTTGATCTCCCTGGCTTTGGAATCAGTACCTTATTTGTGTCATAAAAGGAATTTGGTAGGACTCCTTCTTTGATTATTATATAAAATCATTTGTATAGTTTTGGGATAAGTTGCTCTTTGAATGTCTGATAGAATACACTTGTGTATCCATCAGGCCCTGGCGATTTTTTCTTAGGGAGTTCTTTGATGGCTTGTTCAATTTCTTTTTCTGATATGGGATTATTTAGGCTTTCTATTTCTTCACTGTTAATCTAGGCAATTTGTATTTTTGTAAATATTCATCCATATCTCCTAGATTGTTATATTTATGGCCATATAATTGGGCAAAATAATTTTTAATGATTGCCTTAATTTCCCCTTCATTAGAGGTGTGGTCTCCCTTTTCTTCTCTGATACTGCCAAATTGGTTTTCTTCTTTCCTTTTTTTTAATTAGATTGACCAGTACTATATCTATTTCATCTGTTTTTCCAAATACAAGCTTCTAGTCTCATTTATTAATTCAATAGTTCTTTTACTTTTGATTTTATTTATTTTTCCCTTGACTTTTAGTATTTCTAATTTAGTTTTCATCTGGGGATTTTTAATTTGCTCTCTTTCTAATTTTTTAAGTTGCATACCCAATTCATTAATCTCTGCCCTCCCCAATTTGTTAATATATGCACTCAGGCATATAAATTTCCCCCTGAGTACTGCCTTGGCTGCATCCCACAGAGTTTGGTAGGATGTCTCATCATTGTCATTATCTTCAATGAAATTGTTGATTATTTCTCTGTTTTCTTCTTTGACTAGCTGGTTTTGGAGAATCATAATATTTAATTTCCAATTAGTTTTTGATTTCCCTGTCCAGGTGCCCTTACTAATTATTATTTTTATTGCATTGTGATCTGAGAAGGTTACATTTATTATTTCTGCTTTTTTTGCGTTTGTTTGCAATGTTTCTATGCCCTATTAAATGGTCAATCTTTGTGAATGTACCATGTGCAGCTGAAAAGAAGGTGTATTATTTTTTTGTCCCTATTTATTTTTCTCCACATATCCATTAAATCTAATTTTTCTAGGACTTCATTCATCTCTCTTACCTCTTTCTTATTTATTTTTTGGTTTGGTTTATCTAGATCTGAAAGAGGAATATTTAGATCTCCCACTAGTATGGTTTTACTATCTATTTCCTTCTTGAGATCTGACAGTTTTTCCTTCATGAATCTGGTTGCTATGCAATTGGGGCAATCATATTGAGCCATGTTATTTCCTCATTGTCTGTGCTGCCTTTCATCAGGATGTAATGACCTTCCCTGTCTTTTATAATCATATCTATTTTTACTTTGGCTTTGTCAGAAATCATAATTGCCACTCCTGCATTCTTTTTCTCATTTGAGGCCCAAAGGATTTTGCTGAAGCCCTTTACCTTAAACCCGTGAATATCCACCTGCCTCATATGTGTGTCTTGTAGACAACATATGGTAGGATTTGGGTTTCTAATTAACTCTGCAATTTGCTTCAGTTTTATGGGCAAGTACATCCCATTCACAATCAGAGTTAAAATTATCAGTTGTGTATTCACTAACCTTCAGCTTCTCTCTTATACCCCTTCTTCTTAGGCTATTTCCTTTTAAACAAGTGGTTTGCTTTAAGCCAGTAACCTTTGTCCCCTCCCTTGATTTACTTCCCTTTCTACCCCCTCCCTTATTATACCCCTCTATTTATTTTAAGGCCTAATTAATTTCTTCCCCCTTCTTCTCCCCTCCCTTTTTTGATCTCCCCACTCCCCTGCTCTACTTGGTTTATCCCTTCTGACTTTCTCAGTAGAGTTAGATAGAGTTTTATATCCTAATGGTTAGAGCTACTCTTCCCTCTCAGTGTTAATTACACTGAGAGTAAGGTTTAAATATTACCTCCTAATGCTCTCTTCTTCTCTTTCTTATAATAGTATGCATCCATTCCCCTTCCCTTGCCCTCTTTGTGTGTAATAGAATATCCTATTTTTTTTATTCATTCAAGTTTCTCTTGGTGTCCTCTACTATTCACCCTCCCTCTTTCGCACCCTTATATGATCTTTGACCATTAAGTATTCCAATCTCTCCCTATGAATAATTCTTCTAATTACTATAATAATGAATACTATAATAGTGAATAGAATTCCTTAGAGAGAATTATACATAACATTTCTGCACATAGCAATACAAATAATTATATCATATTGAAGCCCTTAAAGAGGGAAATTTAAAAATTATGAGTTTTCTTTCTTTCCCCTCTGTTTCTTATTTACCCTTTCATGTTTCTCTTGATTTTTGTGGTTGGATATCAAACTTTCCATTTAGTCCTGGTCTTTTCTGTGCAAGTACTTGGAAATCTTCAATTTTGTGGAATGCCCAAACTTTCCCCTGGAAGTATGTAGTTAGTTTTGATGGGTAGGTGATCCTTGGTTGTAGACTCAGTTCTCTTGCCTTTCTGGATATCATATTATAAGCTTTGTGGTCTTTTAGTGTGGAGGCTGCCAGATCCTGAGTGATCCTGATTGGTGCTCCTTAATATCTGAATAGTCTCTTTCTGGCTTCTTGTAAATATTTTTCTTTTACTTGGAAGCTCTTGAGTTTGGCTATTATATTCCTGGAGGTTGTCTTTTCTGGTTCTAGTGTAGAGGGTGATCTATGGATCCTTTCAATGTCTATATTGCCCTTTTGTTGTAGAAATTCAGGGCAGTTTTGCTGAATAATTTCTTTTAGTATGAAGTCCAAATTTTTATTAATTTCTGCTTTTTCAGGAAGACCAATGATTCTCAGATTGTCTCTTCTAGATATGTTTTCTTGGTCTTTCACTTTTTCATTGAGATATTTCATGTTTCCTTCTATTTTATCACTTTTGACTTTTTTTATTTGTTCTTGCTGTCTTGAGAGATCATAAGCTTCTAATTGCTCAATTCTAGCCTTTAGAGACTGGTTTTAGGCTATGATTTTTTGGTTTTCCTTTTGGACATTTCTGGTCTTCAATTTACTTGCCTCACTTTCCAATTGTGAAATTCTGCCTTTTTAACTCTTATTTTCTTGCCAGATTTTAGTTTCCAATTTGCTTAACATTTTGTTTGATTTTGGGGCAACTTTCTCCAATTGGGAGTTTCTGTCTTCTAACCTGTTAATTTCCTTTTGAGCTTTTTCCCACTTCTGTTGCGAAATCTCTTCCATATTTCTCATCATCTCTGATTTGAACTCATCAATAATTTGTCGTCAGTTTTCATTATTTTGGGAAGGTTTAGATATGATTACTTGTTTGTTCTCCTCTGCTGTTTGCTCTGTTGTCTGGATTTTATCTGTGTAAAAGTTGTTGAGTGTTACAGATTTCTTCTTGATGATCTTTCTCTTTTGGGGTTCTTGTATCTGGCTTGCCATTGTTAGCCCTGCACCCTCTCAGGTTTATCCTCACTTTCAGAGTCTGTCTGTGCTTATTAGGCTTCTGAGGTATTAGGTCTAGTTGTTCTCAAGGTCAAGCCTCCTGGTGGTCCCCTTTCTTGTTCCTCTGCCTGAGAATCCTTTAACAGTTTCAGGGTGCTACTTCCTGTCATGCAACCCTCTGCACTGGGTCCCCACTCCAGGTCCATGCCTGAGCTCAGGATCTGTGTCTGTGCTTGCATCCATGCAAGCACTCGTGCCTGCTCTCAAGATCTGTGTTCAAAGTCCATGCATAATTTAGGCTCTTGGGGTTTTAAGTCTTGCTGCTCTCAGAAGCAGGCCCTGGTGAGCCCAGGTTGCTTCCAAGTACTTAATGCATGCCCCAAACTTGCTCTAACTCTTATGTGCTGGCTTTGGCACCATAGGTGGTGTGGGGTGTGGGAGGGGGTTGCTCATCTCGCATTTTAGTGAGAGCTGTTTCACCCCTTTATAACATGGAAATGCCCCAATTCCACATACCTCCAATGCTGAGCCCTGTGTGGGGTCCCTTCATTCCTCTGGATTTGTTTTTATGTCTTCTTGAGGAGTCCTATATGTTTTGGTTAGGAGAGGTTAAGCAGCTGATTTTTATTCTGCCGCCATCTTAACTAGGAAGTCCTTGCCATATTGTTTTGATGATCACTGTTTATTTTAAGATCTGGTACTGATAGGCCCCCATCTTTCATTTTTTTCCACTATTTCCCTTGATATTCTTGATCTTTTATTCTTCCAAATGAAATTTGTTATAATCTTTTCTAATTCTATAAAAAAGTTTCTTGGTAGTTTGATTCGTATGGCAGTAAATAAGAAGATTATTTCAGGTAGGATTGCCTTTTTATTAT
This sequence comes from Gracilinanus agilis, assembly GCF_016433145.1. Taxonomy (NCBI): domain Eukaryota; kingdom Metazoa; phylum Chordata; class Mammalia; order Didelphimorphia; family Didelphidae; genus Gracilinanus; species Gracilinanus agilis. The sequence continues at coordinate 321,828,729 of NC_058132.1, read as the reverse complement.
ATTAGTTTGTCCTAATCATGAGTAATTAGTGTTTTACAATTTTTTGTATCTAGTTTTAATTGTGTGGAAAGTGTTTTGTAGTTGTGATCATATAATTCCTGTGTGTGTCTTAAAAGATGTATTTCTAAATATTTGGTATTGTCTATAGTGATTTTAAATGAAGTTTCTCTTTCTAACTCTTGCTGCTGAGTTTTGTTGGAAATAGAAGTGCTGATGATTTATGCAGGTTTATTTTGTATCCTGTAACTTTGCTAAAATTATTAATTATTTCCACTAGCTTTTTGGTTGATTTTCTCAGATTCTCTAATTATACCATTATATCATTTGCATAGATTGATAGTTTAGTCTCCTCATTGCTTACTTCAATCCCTTAAATTTCCTTAATAATTGCTATTGCTACCAATTCTAGTACAATATTAAGTAGTAGTGGTGATAATGGGCATTCTTGCTTCACCCCTGATCTTACTGGAAAGGCTTCTAACTTATAACCATTGCAGATGATACGTGCTGATGGCTTTAACTAATAGCACTATAGTGCTTATAATTTTGAAAAAAGGCTCTTTTATTCCTATACTTTTAGTGTTTTCAATAGGAATGGGTGCTATATTTTTTCAAATGTTTTTTCTGCATGTATTGAAATAATCATGTGATTTCTATTAGTTTCATTGCTTATGTGGTCAATTATGCAGCTGGTTTTCCTAATATTGAACAAGCCTCGTATTCCTGTTAAAAATTCCATCTGGTCATAGTGAAAAATCCTTGTGATAACTTGCTGTAGTCTTTTTGCTAGTGTTTTATTAAGATTTTTGCATCTATGTTTATTAAGGAGATTGGTCTATTATTTTCTTTCTCTATTTTGGTTTTCCTGGCTTGGGAATCAGTACCATATTTTTTTCATAAAGATAATTTGTTAAGACTCCTTCTTTACTGTTTTTTTAAATGTTCAATAGAATTCACATGTAAATCCATCTGGCCCTGAGGATTTTTTAGGGAGTACCTTAATGCCTTGTTCAATTTCTTTTTTTTTTGAGGTGGGATTATTTAAGTATTCTATTTCCTCTTTTGTTAATCTTGTCAATGTATATTTTTGTAAATATTCATCTGTTTCACTTAGATTATCATATTTATTGCCATATAATTGAGCAGAATAGCTTTTAGTAGTTGCCTAAGGACTTCCTGGGGTAGAACCAAGATGGAGGAGCAAGCTCAGTAGCTCTTTGTCACCATGAAAATCCTCTCTGACCAAGATTAAAATATTGCCAGAAAACAAATACAGGAGTGAAAGAACCAACAAGGAGAAAGAGTAAAACAACTTTCAAGAAAAGAAAAATCCAAAAGGTAGGCAGACAACATCTGGAGCACTGGAGTGAGAGGGGAGGAGACTCACCAAGAGGCTATAACAAGGAGTGAAGAGCAAGCCAAAAGCAAACCATAACCCACCCCTCCCCCAACTCCGCATGCTCTGTCACAGGTTCTGAACTTAAGCTCAAGCTCAAATTCAGACCCTGAGATCCTGCCTGGGAAAATAGTGGTCCAAGTCAATCCATACCACTTAAAATTTCAAACCTGTGGCAAAGTCTGGAATCCAATACAGGGCAACCTGGGCAGAAGGAGGCTGATTTTTGTGGGTCCAGAGAGAAGCTAAGAATCCCAGTCTAGACTTGGGATAAGGACCTAATTCATATTTAGGAGTAAGGACACAATTCACGGAGGGAACTCCATACCCTCTGGATCTTTTTGCCCAAAACTAAGGGTGGAGCTCCAGGACAGGGCAATCAAGTGTGTGCCTGATTGGGTAAAGAACATAGTGAGACAAAAAAGTTGAGCCTAAGCCTGGGACTAGAATTTGATCAGCCCTTGACCTGATCAAGTTCAGAGGTAGATCAAAAACTTACATCCAAGCCTGAGGAAAGTCTTTAAGCTAGCAGCATCTCAAGGGTCAATTGAATCAGCAGGAGGAAGGAGCTCCCAGAGATCTCAGCCCCCAGTTCATTTGGTAAACTAATAACAACCCAGAATATAAGCTGAGAATAACATCAAGGAAAGACTGAAGTTTAAGAGAGGACCCCAACTTCCTAAAAAACAGAGCCTACCTATAATTAGATAGGAAAAATTAGCAAACAACAAAAACGTACCTAACTAAAGAATTTTTATGGAGAAAAAGACAAAGGTACAGACAAAGAAAGGGACAAAGAAAACAAAGGAAACACGCACAAAGTCCAAAAGGAAAATATGGATTGGACACAGAGCCTCGAAAAGCTAAAAAAAGACTTCAAAAACAAATTAAGAGAGGCAGAAGTAAAGTGGATAAGAGAAGTGAAAGTGATGCAAGAAGAAATGGGCCAATTGAAAAAAAGAGAACCAAAAACTGAAAGAGGAAAGTCAGGTCTTAAAAATCAGAATTGACTATCTAGAAACTAATGATTTCATGAGAAACCAAAAAACAATAAAGCAGAATTGAGAGAATGAAAAAATGGAGGAAAATATGAAATATCAAAAAAAAAACATTGACCTATAGGAGAGACAATTTGAAAATTATTGGACTACTGGAAATCTATTACTAAGAAAACACTTTTGACATCATATTATAAGAAATTAGGAAAGATAACTGCCCAGAGATCCTCTAACAAGAAAACAAAATTGAAATTGAAACAATTCATAGATCACATGCAGAAAGAAATTCATAAAGGACAACTTCCAGGAATGTAATGGCTAAATTCAATAGGCACCAAGCGAAGGAGAAAATACTTTAAGAAGCCAGAAAGAAATCATTCAAATACCATGGAACTACAATCAGGATCAGACAAAACCTAGTGGCTTCTACATTAAAGGATGGAAAGGCATGGAATATGATACACAGGAAGGCAAAATATTTGGATTTACAACCTAGAGTAACCTATCTAGAAAAAATGAGTATATTTTTTCAGGAGAAAAAAAGGTCATTTAATAACATAGATTTCTAAGCATTCCTAATGAATAAGCCAGACATAAACAAAAAAATTGAAGTCCAAACATGAAACACAAGAGAAACTCCAAATGTTAAATAAGAAAGAGAAAATTTAAGGGACTCATTAAGGTCAAAATATTTATATGTCTACATGGAAAGAGAATTTCTATAATTCTCAAAAATTACTCTTAGTCATAGAGAAGATAGAAGGAATTTACTGAGAAAGACAGTGAAGTAAGCTGTTTATGATGATATGATATATATGTAAATGTGATGATGTAGAATGATATGTATGTATGATATAATATGTATGCATGTGAATGATATGTAAAAAATTCAATAAAGGGCTGAGAGGATTCCACTGAGAGAAAAGGGATGTGAGATAAAGAATGGGGTAAATTATATAAATAAAGAGGCATGAAAAATCATTACAGGGAGTGGAGGATAAGGGTGGTTATAGACAATTAAACTTTACTCTCATTGTAACAGGCTCAAAGAGAGAAAATCAAGTATACTATGTGGGGTATAGAATTATATCACCCTACAGAGAAGAAGAAAGGGAACAAGACAAGGGAAGGGGGGTAATAGGAAGGAGAGGAATGTGTGTGGGGGTGGCAGAAAGCAAAATACTGGTGAAGAGGAATAGAGTAAAAGGGAATAGAGTAGGATCTAAAGAGTATAATATGATGATGAGCAATAGAGAGTTAGTAATGATAATGTTGAATGTGAATGGGATGAACTCACTCATTATACAGAAGGAGACAGCAGAGTGGATTAAAATCCAGAATTCTTCTATATATTGTTTACATGAAACACATTTGAGGCAGGATGACACACACATATTCATGGTAAAAGACTGGAGCAGAATTTTTTCTGCATCATCTAAAGTAAAGAAAATAATAGAAATTGATCTGATTAAAATAGATAATGAAGGAAATTACATTTTGCTAAAGGGTGCAAAGAATGGAGGTGGGAATATGTGTTAGGCCATTACAATAGTTTAGATAGGTGAGTGTCCATACTAGGTTGGTAATAGTGAGAATAGAAAGTCAGAGACAGATAGCAGAAATCTTTTAGAAACAGAATTAATGGAAAATCATTTTTTGAATATTCCTATATAGTGAGTTTAGGGGAAAATACTATTCTTTTAAATTTCTCATTGTTTTGGATTCCTTTACTGAACAGGATGCTCCCTCATCAATCATATCCATAAGGTACATAGCAGAGCCTTTCTCTCTGACTCTGAGGTGAGGAAAAGAAATGTCACTCTCTGTCTTTTTTTCCCCTTTAGTTACTTGGGATCTTGCATTATGACTTCTTGACTTTTTTTCTTCAAAAATGACAAATTAATGAGATTGAACTTAAATGAGATCAAAAGGGGAATTAGACTAAAATAAAGAAGGAAGAAAATTTTAAAAAATATGTAAATCTACTGAAACATTATTAACTTCATAAGTAATGAAAGGCACCTCACCTGAAACATACAGAAATGGCAAGAGAATGGGTTATGATTTCCAAATAGCACAATAGTGGCTGAGTATAAAAACATCCTGGATTTGGTATCAGAGGACTATAGTCTATATCTTGAGTCTACTACTATACATATAATCAGGGACAAGTCATGAAATGCAGTGGTATTATTTAATTTTTCAGATTAGATAATATAATCTCTACTTTTTTTTAACATTTATTAATCTACATTTTTAACATGGTTACCTGATTCATGCTCCTCCTATCCCCTTCACCCCCCCTCCCCCCGCACTCCCTTCACCCAAGGCCGATGAGCATTTCCACTAGTTTTGTCATGTGTCCTTGATCAAGACCAATTTCCAAATTGTTGGTAGTTGCATTGGTGTGGTAGTTTCGAGTCCACACCCTCAATCATGTCCACCCCGACCCATGCGTTCAAGCACTTGTTTTTCTTATATGTTTCCTCTCCTGCAGTCCTTGCTCTGAGTGTGGGTAGCGTATTTACCATAAATCCCTCAGAACTGTCCTGTGTCATTGCATTGCTGCTAGTACAGAAGTCCATTACATTCGATTTTACCACAGTATATCAGTCTCTGTGTACAATGTTCTTCTGGCTCTGCTCCTTTCACTCTGCATCAGTTCCCGGAGGTCTCTCCAGTTCGCCTGGAACTCCTCCAGTTTATTATTCCTTTTAGCACAATAGTATTCCATCACCCGCATATACCACAGTTTGTTCAGCCATTCCCCAATTGAAGGACATCCCCTCCTTTTCCAATTTGTTGCCACCACAAAAAGCGCAGCTATAAATATTTTCATACAAGTCTGTTTATCTATGATCTCTTTAGGGTACACACCCAGCAATGGTATGGCTGGATCAAAGGGCAGGCACTCTTTTATAGCCCTTTGAGCATGGTTCCAAATTGCCAGCCATAATGGCTGGATCAGTTCACAGCTCCACCAGCAATGCATTAATGTCCCAATTTTGCCACATTCCCTCCAGCATTCATTAATCTCCCCTTCTTTCATTTTAGCCAATCTTCTAGCTGTGAGGTGATACCTCAGAGTTGTTTTGATTTGCATTTCTCTAATTATTAGAGATTTGGAACACTTTCTCATGTGCTTATTGATACTTTTGATTTCTTTACCTGAAAATTGCCTATTCATGTCTCTTGCCCATTTATCAATTGGGGAATGGCTTGATTTTTTTATACAATTGCTTTAACTCTTTGTATATTTGAGTAATTAGACCCCTGTCAGAGTTTTTCGTCATAAAGATTTTTTCCCAATTTGTTGTTTCCCTTCTGATTTTGACTACATTGTTTTTGTTTGCACAAAAACTTTTTAGTTTAATATAATCAAAACCATTTAATTTACATTTTGT
>NC_058132.1:321806009-321817931 GCF_016433145.1 Gracilinanus agilis | reverse complement strand
GTTGTCTGGATTTTCTCTGTGTAAAAGTTGTCGAGTGTTAAAGACTTCTTTTTCTTGTTGTTAATCTTTCTCTTCTGAACTTCCTGAGACTGGGTAGCCATCATTAGCCCAGCAGCTTCTCAGGTTTATCCTCGCGCTCAGTGTCTGTCCGCTGTCTATTGGCTCCTGAGGTCTGAGTTCTGGTTTTTTCCAAGGTCAAGCCCCCTGGTGGGCCCCCTTGCTTGATCCTCTGCAGGAGGTTCCTTTACAAGTCTCAGGGCGCTGCTTCCACAGTCGTATACCCGTCTGCACTGGTTCCCCACTCAGGTTTTCAGAGCTTTAGTTCCTGGCTGTGTCTGCCTCCACCCATGCCTCTGCCCGTGCCTGTGCGCTCTGCGTCTGGCATCCACTCTCTGCTCCTGTGCTCAGATTTTGCTTGCATTCTTTGGCTTATTGGGGTCCCAGATCTTGCTGCTCTCGGGAACAGGCCCTGGAGCTGCCAATGACTCAATGGGTGCCCCAAACTTGCTCTATTTCTTTTTAGCTGGGTTCCGTGCTATAGGTGCTGTGTGTGGAGGGGGTGGGGGTGGGGCGGTTGCTCAGCCCGCGATTTAGTGAGAGCCCTTTATAGCCTGGAAATGTCTGGATTCCACGTACCTTCCACGCTGTGCCCTGTTGTGGGGTTCCCCCGTTTGTCTGGACTTGTTTTTATGTCCCCTTGAGGAGTTTTGTGTGTTTCAGTCAGGAGAGGTTAAGAGCTGCTTCTTACTCTGCCGCCATCTTAACCCGGAACCTATAATCTCTACTTTTTAAGCCATAAATCTCTAAATCATAAAATTCAGTCGTAAAATTTATAGAAATAAAGATGATTAAAGACTATGAACAATATCATCTCCTAAGTCATGGTAGAATACCAAAAAAAAAGTTTAAAAAACTTATCAAATGATCAACTAAACAAGGTTTTCCTGAGGGAATTTTGATATTGAAGTAATAACAGCTGATATTTTCAGATAGTTTCAGTAATAAGCATGTATTAAGTATCTACTAAATGCCAGGTGCTATGCTAAATGCTGGAAATATGAATCAAGGCAAAAGTCAATCCCTGCCTCCAGAAACTTACAATCTAATGGGGGAGATAATAAGAAAACATATATGGGTAGTTTATTGACAGATAAGTTGAAAGTAATTAACAAGTGAAAGGCACTAGAAATAAAAAGAATTGAGAATGGCTTATTATAGAAGATGAAATTTTAGTTGTTTTGAATGAAGTCAAGGAAACCAGGATATGGAGAGAAGGAGGGAGAGAATTCGAGGCATGGGGGACATTCAGAAAAAAATTTAGGAGCTGAAAGTGGATTGTCTGTGGAACAGCAAGGAGGTCATTGTCATTGGGTTGAAAGATATGTCTGGGAAGTGAGGAAACACAGTGGATAAAGTGCCAAGCCTTAACCTGGGTTCAAATTTGGCCTTAAACACTCCTTAGTTCTATGACCCTAGGCAAGTCACATAACTAGATCTTACTTCTTTCTTAGAACTTACCCTAAGACAGAAGGTAAGAGGTTTTTTTTTTGTTTGTTTGTTTTGTTTTGCTTTTTTTTAATAAAGAAAGAAAAGTATGTGGCCAAAAGAAACATTTTACAGTGGAGGAAAAAATGTTAGTAGTGGGAGGATGAGGAAGGGAATACCTGAATTTATCTCTCATCTGAATTGCTTCAACAAGTGAAGAATACAAACACACAACCTCTCTCTCTCTCCATTCAGTTTAGATATCTATCTTACCCAACAGAAAACTAGAAGAGGAAGAGGATAAAAAAGAAAGTAGGGGAAGAGGTGTAAAAGGGAGGGCTGATAAAAGAAGGCAGTGGTCAGAAGCAAAACAAACTTTTGAGGAAAGAAAGGATGAAAGAGAGAGAAGGATAAACAGAAGAAAAGATAGATGGAAATGTACAGTTAATAATAATAAATGTGAATGTAAATGAGATGAATTCACCAATAAAACAGAATCAGATTGACCTGCTCTTTCTATCTGTTGTTGATATATGCACTTAGAGATGTAAATTTTCTCCTAAGTATGGTTTGCTGCATCTTATATATTTTAGTGTGTTGTCTCACAATTGTTTTGATGATTTTTCTTTTATCCATTGATTTTTTATTATTAGATTATTTCATTTCCAGCCAATTTTTAATCTGTGCTTCATTGAATGTAATTTTTATTGCAATATGATGATAAAAAAATGCCTGTCTTTGGAATAATACTTTGGCAGATATTGCATCAAAGAAACATTTATTTCACCAACTTCTTCGTTTATTTTTAGGGTTTTTCAGAATCCTTCCAGATTTTTATCTGCATTCAGACCCATCAATTCTTTCTCTGGTGTGGATATCATTTTTCATCATAAGTCTCTTGGAGTTGTCTTGGATCCTCTTATTCCTGATAATAAGTAAGTTATTATGGATCAAAATATTTAGCTAATCTGATCAAGACTATGATCTCAGATTATTCAGAGGACCCATAATGAGAAATTCTCTCTGCCTCCTGTAAAGTGAGAACTGATGAACTCTGAATGTAGATTGAATAAACTTTTTGGACTTTCTTGATTTTGTGTTTTTTTTTCAATGTGGTAAATATGGAATTGTGTTTTTCTATAATTTCACTTCTATAATTTATATTATATTGCTTGCATTATCTATGAGTGAGAGAAGAGTAGATATGGAGAAATTTTGGAACTCAATTTTTTAAATCCAAAAAAATTTAAATTGTAATATGGAAATATTTAATAAATTTAAAATTTTAAAATTATGAAGTAATATAAGGTATAAGAAGACAAAACACTTTACATCCATTATTTCATTTGAAGCTTATACCAACTTTGTGATATGGGCAGAAAGGCAGTTAGGTGGTGCAGTGGATAGAATGTCCAGCTAGAACTCAGAAAGACTCATCTTTGAGAGTTCAAATATGGCCTCAGACTCTTACTAGCTCTGTGACCCTGGGCAAGTCACTTAATCCTGTTTACCTCATTTCCTCATCTGTAAAATGAGCTGATTAAAGAAATGGCAAACTTCCCTCGTATCTTTGCCAAGAAATCTCCAATAGGGTCACAAAAATTCAGACATGATTGAAATGACTGATCAACAAGAAGATAAATGAGGAAAGCACATATTAATATCCTCAATTTGCAGATAAGTAGTTGAAAATCGAAAGAACTTAAGGGAACCATTGATGGCAATATAGTAAATGTTAGGTGCCAGTTTTCAACTCAAATTTCTCCTGATTCCAGGTCCAGTGATCTTTCTATTGGATAATCCCTCAGTTTCCAATTCTGGCCCAAACTGTATGTAACCTCCTTAAAGATTTTTGCTCAGAATTATTCCTGAATTTTTGCAAATCACAGCAAAAACCTTGGGACCTCTGAGAATGAATACAGAAATGCACTTATTTATTCAATACCTTCTGCCACATACCCCTCACAAAATAAATCAAAGGCAAAGGAGGAATTTTGTAAATAGAACTGGCTGCATAGGAATGGTCCTTTACTGTATCACCTTAATGCTTCATGTTTCCCTTTCATAATAATTCAAGGCTTTTCATTTTTTATCTTATTTCCCATGTATACAAGTGTTAACAGGAGATGGGAAAAAACAGCCTGACTTACCCTATCTCCGTATTTTTTAAGTATGACCCTGTTTCTGGCTCTCTGTAAAGTCTAGAATTGGGGAGAAAGAAAGAGAAGACAACAAATGAAGAGGAATTTTGTGATCCCCAAGAAGGAGGGAAAAGACAAAGTGTGTTAGAGATAGTTGAAACCAGGGACGGAATTTTAGAAGAAAAAATGCCAACTGCAAACAGTTTTACCTCAACATTAATCAGAGTATCTTTCTACCATTCTGTCTTTGATCCTGACTTTCCTCAACTTGAAATGTTATTCACAGTTGTAGAATCCTATAGCCATAAAGATGAAGGAAGAGAAGAGATATTAGAGATCACTGATTCTAACTTACCTGCTCAAGTTAAACAGTTAAAAAATGGAAGCACACATATAGATAGTTACTTGCTGGGCTTATCCAGCTGGTTTGCTGTAGAGCCAGGACTAAAAACTGAACTGCTCTCCACTGTATTCCATCGACTTCCTTTCACTATCCATGTCTTATTTTAATTCAGACCTTAGCTTGAAACCAACCTCCTTTATAAAGGTTTAAGCCCACAGCCAAAAGAATGTTAAGTTCTCTTGACCATGTTAAAGGGGAAAAGAATTGCCTTAATTTTCTTTACATCTCCAAGCTTTTTATAATGCCTTGCCTCCAGTGAGCTTTTAATGTCTGTTCAAATGAGACTTTATTAGAAATGTCTTACATTGTCTTTTCTTTCTTCATGTACACTGGTCCTTCCTCCCCAGAATTTCTGTCTCCTCCAGTATCTACGACACACTTTAGTACAAGGTATCATATCTCCTAACATAAGGATTGGCATATATTTCTAATGAAATAGTTACTACTTTAGAAGAACCTTCTTCGGACCCCTTCCCCCAAAAGGGGGTAAAAATCTGGATACAAAGGACTACTTAGAGGCCAGGCTAGATTAGGAAAGATAATTTTTTGAGTGACTACCTCACTAAATCAGAATAAAAGAGGCAGAACTGATAAGCTGAGTCAAGAATGACAATTTTAAGCTGGAGAAGTCTGAAGGGATTAGGAAAAACACTAACAAATTAGGAAAGAAGTTAGTGAACTAATTTGTTTCTCTGATATGTCTGCTAAAATTTTATTCTTAAAACAGTCATCATCATCACCAATATCACCACCAGCAGCAGGAGCAGCAGCATCATAATTGTTAATATTTATGTAGCACCTACAATAGCACCTGCTCTGTGCTAATTACAAGTACTATCTCATTCGGTTATCATGATTATCTTTGGAAGTAGGTCAATCCCAACATACTTCATAAATTCCAGTGACTGTCTATTACCTGCAATATTAAATATAAAATGTTTTTCTTGGCTTTTAAATCTCTTCATGCCACAGGGGCTTGCTAAATTTTGAGTCTTTTAAAAAGTTTTTCTTTCTTTAATATTTCTCACATACATTACTATACCTTTCAAATTTCTACCCCTTTCCTGGTTCTTCCCCATACCTAGGATGCTATCCCTCCTCATCTCTGCCTCCTGGCTTCCCCAACTTTTTAAAAATTAAATTGTTTTTTATTTTTATTTTACATTTTCTCCTTCTCTCTACTACCTTCCCTATCTATTGAGAATGTCAGAAATAAAATATACAATATATGTATACTCATGCAAAGCATATCTCTATATAAAACATGTTTTGAGGGAAGGAAAGCAAGAAAAATAAAGAAATAAAAAAAATGTTGCAACCAGCACACTGAGTTCTTCAATTCTCTACTTGAAATTGGGTAGAATTTTGTACCCTAAATCCTACAGAATTGGAGTGAATCATTGTATTGAATTATTAAGTCATCCACAGTCTATTATCCTTATTGAATATAACTATGAGGATGGTCCTTCTGGTTCTTTTCATTTAACTTTACATCAATTCATAAAGATTTTCACAGGTTTTTTTTTAATTTTTTAAACACTTATCTTCCATCTTATACTCAATATTGTGTATTGGCTCCAAGACAGAATTGTGGTAAGGGCTAGGCAATGGAATTAAGTGACTTGCCCAGGGTCATATAGCTAGGAAGTGTCTGAGGTCAGATTTGAACCTAGGACCTCCCGTCTCTAGGCCTGGCTCTCAAATCACTGAGCCACTTAGCTGCCCCGGGTTATTGTTGTTTTTTTAAACCATTTCCTTCTTTCTTATAATATAGTAATAATATTCCATTACATTCATATACCATAACTTATTCAACATTTTTCCAAATGATGGAGAACCTCTCAGTTTTAATGTTATCACTACAAAACAGATATATTGTAAATATTTTTAATACATATAAGTCCTTTTTGACATTTTAGTTCCTTGGAATATATACCTAGTAGTCATATTAATGAATCAAAAGTATGCAAAGTTTTATAGACCTTTGGGCATAGCTCTAAATACTCCTCTAAAATTGTTGAACTAATTTACAGTTCCACAAAGAGTATTAGTGTTTCTATTTTTCCACTTCCCTTCTATCACTTTTAGTTTTCCTTTTCTGTCATGTTAGCAATGGGGATGAGGTGATACTTCATGATTGTTTTAACTTGCACTTCTCTAATTATTATTGATTTGGAGCATTTTTCATGTGACTATTGATAGTTTTGATTTCTTTCTCTCAAAACTGCCTGTTCATATCCCTTAACCATATTTCAATTAGGAAATGGTACCTATTTTTAAAAAATGGGACATTAATAGGCAATTTTCAGATAAAGAAATCAAAACTATCAATAAGCAAATGAGAAAGTGTTCCAAATCTCTAATAATTAGAGAAATGCAAATCAAAACAATTCTGAGGTACCACCTCACACCTAGAAGATTGGCTAAAATGGTAGAAGGGGAGAGTAATAAATGCTGGAGGGGATGTGGCAAAATTGGGACATGAATGCATTGCTGGTGGAGTTGTGAACTGATCCAACCATTCTGGCTGGCAATTTGGAACTATGCTCAAAGGGCTATAAAAGACTGCCTGGCCTTCGATCCAGCCATAGTATTGCTGTGTTTGTACCCCAAAGAGATCATAGATAAACAGACTTGTACAAAAATATTTATAGCTATGCTTTTTGTGGTGGCAAAAAACTGGAAAAGGAGGGTATGCCCTTCGATTGGGGAATGGCTGAACAAACTGTAGTATATGCTGGTGATGGAATATTATTGTGCTCAAAGAAATAATAAACTGGAGGAATTCCATGTGAACTGGAAAGACTTCCAGGAATTGATGCAGAGTGAAAGGAGCAGAGTCAGAAGAACATTGTACAAAGAGACTGATACACTGTGGTAAAATTGAATGTAATGGACTTCTGTACTGGCAGCAATGCAATGACCCAGGACATTTCTGAAGGATTTATGGAAAGGAACACTACCCACATTAAGAGGAAGAACTACAGGAGTGGAAATACAGAAGTAAAACAACTGCTTGAACGCATGGGTTGATGCGGACATGATTGGGGATGTAGACACTAAATGACCACACCAATGCAACTATCAACAATATATAAATAAGTCTTGACTCATCACACATGTTAAAACCAGTGGAAATGCACGTTGGATATGGGGTGGCGGGGTTGAGGGGAAAGTAAAAACAGGAATCATGTAACCATGGAAAATTTTTCTTAAAAAATGAAATATTTAAATCTTAAAAAAAAGAGATAATGGGAAATATTTAACAAAATAAATAAAAATACAATTAGACATGTTAAAAAACAAAAAGAAAAATGAAACCTTTATAAGGAAAACTTGCCAAGAAAATTTTCCCAGTTTCTTACTTTTATTCTACTTTTTCTTTATTATTTTTTAAAAACTTTTAAAAAATGTGTAATAAAAATATTCAATTTTAGCGTTTGCTAAACTTTCTTTCTCTTGCTTCACCTTTCCATAAATCTGTCAGGTGATTTCTTCCATTATGATATTAACCTTTGTAATAAATTCATATACCTATTTCCTTATGTTAATTCATTATTTTCAATGTAAGTTATTATTGTATGTCTAATCTTTGCTAGAATCCTTTGCAATTTTCTCAGCAGTTTTCGTCAAATAGTGATGTCTTGGCCCAATAGCTAGAACCTTTGTATTATTAAACAATAACTTATGGAGTTCATTTGTTGTGTATATCATATGCCTACTCCATTCCATTAATCAACCACTCTATTTATTATCCAGTCCAAAACTGTCTTGATGATTACCAATTTGTAATATAGTCTGAAATCTGGTAATGCTACACCAATCTCTTTTATATTCTTAATTGATTTCCTTAATATTCTTGACCATATGTTCCTCCAAATGAATTGTCATTATTTTTTCTAGTTTTATAAAAGAATTCCTTGGTAATTCATTTGGTGTGAAAGAGAAATTTAGAGTTGCCTTAATTGTAATTTCTCTAATTATAGTGATTTTAAACATGTCTTCATATGTATATAATTAAATTGTGTTTCTTTCAGAAATTCTCAATTTCCATTCATATACTTCAACCATTCATCAAGTGGGGAATGATACTTAGTTGTCAAATATCTCCATGTTTTCTCCATACTAAATATTTGTATCTACACATAAGCTTTATCCTTTAGTGAGCCTTTTCTAGTAATATTAATCTTACCAGGAAAAGGGTGTTAGATGCAAGGTTTCTTCAAATAGCAGAGTTGAGAGGGAGGCAGTCATGCTACTGAAAAATAAATATGATTGTAGGGTAGCAGATTAAACAGAAAGCATAGAGATTTGAGATCTTAAGAGATAGTGGCATTATCAAGGAGCGCCCATAAAGTGAAGCAGTATAGAGCATTCAAAGTTGTGGTATCTCAAATATATACCAAGAAGATCATAATGTCATATGTTTCCTTGTCATTTCTAGTGAAAGACTGAAACATCTCTTACGAGAAAATTAGAAAGAGAAAATAGTTCATTGGAAACTGAGACTGACTGGCTGCCAGGAGACAATAATAGATTGACATATTAGGTGAAATGGCTGTTCAGGATACATTACTCAATTTCACTGCCTTTGACTTACCTTATCCTGTTTTTTTGTTTTTAATTTAAATCTGTTTATTATTTAGAATTATTTTCCATGTTTATATAATTCATTATTTTCCCACTCCTCTTCCCTTCCCCCCCAGAGCTGACAAGCAATTCCACTGACTTTTATCATTCTTCAAAATTTATTTCTATATTGTTCATATTTGCAATAGAGTGATCTTTTAACTCCAAAACTCCAATCATATCTCCATCGAACTATGTGATCAATCATATATTTTTTTTCTGTGTTTCTACTCCCACGGTTCTTTCTTTGGATGTGGATAGCTTTCTTTCTCATAAGTTCCTTGGGATTGTCCTGGATCATTGCATTGCTACTAGTAGAGAAGTCTGTTACATTTGATTATACCACAGTGTATCAGTCTCTGTGTACAGTGTTCTCCAGTTTCTGCTTCTTTCGCTCTGCATCAATTCGTGGAGATCTTTCCAGTGCATATAGAAATCATCCAGGTCATCATTCCCTTCAACACAATTGTATTCCATGACCATTAGATACCGCAACTTGTTCAGCCATTCCCCAATCAATAGATATCCCATTTTCCAATTTTTTGCCACCACAAAGAGCACAGCTATAAATATTTTTGTACAAGTATTTTTCCTTAATATCTCTCTGGGGTACAAATGCAGTAGTGATATGGCTGGATCAAAGGGCAGCTATTCTTTTAAAGCCCTTTGGGCATAATTCCAAATTACCTTCCAGAATGATTGGATCAAATCACAACTCCAACAACAATGCATTAATATCCCAATTTTGCCACATCCCCTACAACAATTATTATTTTCCTTTTGCTGTCATATCAGCCAATCTACTAGGTGTGAGCCAGTACCTCAGAATTGTTTTTATTTGCATTTCTGTAATCAACACGGAATTAGGACACTTTTTCATGAGCTTATTGTTAGTTTTTGTTTCATCATATGAAAACTGCCTGTTAATATCCCTTGACCATTTGTCAATTAAGGAATGGCTTGATTTTTTTTTAAATTTGATTTAGTTCTTTATATATTTGGGAAATTAAACCTTTGTCAGAGTTTCGTTATATTTTTCCCCAGTGTGATGCTTTCCTTCCAGCTTTGGTTGCATTGTGTGTGTTTTGAAAAACTGTATGCTGGGGACTACATCCCCCAGCATTCTCTACTCTTCCATGGTTCCCTTCTTTTTTATATGTTACTCTATATCATTTTCAGCTATTGTAATTTTGCTATTAGAGTTATATATTCTGTCACACTGTCTTCTTTTTGTACCTTTCTGTCCTTGACCCTGAGAAAATACCTTTGTAAAAAGTCCATAAACTAATTGAAAGAAACCTTTTGTAAGTTGGTGTGCTTTTTGTGAATTTTGAGAATTTTGGTACTTTCTTTGAATGTGTATTGCCTATTTTATTACTGTTTTATGAACCTGTTACTTTGTGAAAATGATTTGAACTCACACTATGGATCATGGCTAAGTTAGAAAGGAAATGGATCTCATTTTTTGGGGTGAGGAACCTTTGTATTCTACCCCTCCTTGACTGACACAGTGTAACTGATTGTGAGATATGTATTTTTGATTTTTAAAACATTTTTATTATTGTTTTTCCTTGCATGTGCAACATAGTATTTGATTTTTTCTTTTTTCCTTTCTCCCATTTTTTGTACTTGAAGCACATATCACCAATAATAAAAGATTTTCTTTTTCATTTTATGCTAGCATAAGGTTTAGAATGTCCATTAGACCTAAATGTAAATGCATGCCCAACAACTTTAGACTGTGAAAACTGTCACTGATTGTTTAAATATTATGAGACTTTGTTTCATGAATGTTTCTGATTCCAGGAAAAGGAATCAATAAAGGAGCAAAGACTTCATCTGCACAGTGCCAAGGAAGCACAGACTTAAGCTGAATAATGCCAAATGAGCACACAGGTTAAAAAGACAAACCAATCCTGGTAGCATTGATGAGATTCTGAGCCAATACTAAAGGACTTGAACCTTATGTGAAATTCAAGGTTGTGGCATTTATTAGACTCAGGACTCTTTGTACCATACTCCTTGTAAAACAGTTTCTATCAAGTACTTAACATTGGCTGTTTTGACTTCCCTATTCATGAGAAACAATGAAAGATCAGACCAGGGAATGATATATCGCATTTGCTTTGAAAATCTAGTTCCTGAGGTTCCGGGTTAAGATGGCGGCAGAGTAAGAAGCAGCTCTTAACCTCTCCTGACCAAAACACACAAAACTCCTCAAGGGGACATAAAAACAAGCCCAGACGAACATAGGAACCCCACAACAGGGCACAGCGTGGAAGGTACGTGGAATCCAGGCATTTCCATGCTATAAAGGGGTGAAAAAGCTCTCACTAAATCGCAGGCTGAGGAACCATCCCAACCCACCCCCTCCACACACAATACCTATAGCGCTGAAGCCAGCTAAAAAGAAATAGAGCAAGTTTGGGGCACCCATCGAGTCATTGGCAGCTCCGGGGCCTGTTCTTGAGAGCAGCAAGATTTAGGACCCCAAAAAGCTAACGAATGCACACAAAATTTGAGCACAGGAGCAGGGTGCCGAGAGCACACTCAGGGCACAAAGCGCGGGCTCAGAGCGCAGGCACGGATGGAGGCGTGGGTGGAGGCAGACACAGCCAGGAGCTAAAGCTCTGAAACCCTGAGTGGGGAACCAGTGCAGACAGGTATATGACTGTGGAAGCAGCGCCCTGAGACTTGTAAAGAAACCTCCAGCAGACGATCAAGCAACGGGGTCCACCTGGGGGCTTGACCACGGACAGACCCTGAGCACAAGGATAAACCTGATAAGCTGCTGGGCTAACGATGGCTACCCAATCTCAGGAAGTTCAGAAGAGAAAGATTAACAACAAGAAAAAGAAGTCTTTAACACTCGACAACTTTTACACAGAGAAAATCCAGACAACCAAGCCAACAGAGGAGGAGAACAAACAAGCATCCGGACACTCCTCAAATGGGGAAAACTCCTCCCAAGCTATGCAAGAGTTCAAAACTGAGATTTTGAGGAAAATGGAAGAGATCTCGCAAGAAAATAACTGTTTAAAAGGTAGAATCTTGCAATTGGAAAGTGAGGCTCAGAAACCAAATGAACTGATAAGCAAATTGAACACCAGAAATGACCAGATTGAAAAGGAATACCAGAAGATTATGGCTGAAAACCAGAAGATTACAGCCGAAATTCAAAAGATCGTAGCCGAAAACTGAAAGATTATAGCCGAAAACCAATCCCTAAAGGCTAGAATTGAGCAAGTAGAAGCTAATGATCTC
>NC_058132.1:321684148-321801017 GCF_016433145.1 Gracilinanus agilis | reverse complement strand
TTTAAAACTAAGCAAGAGTTAGAGAAAATTACAAAATGTAAATTAAATGGTTTTTATTATATTAAACTAAAAAGTTTTTGTGCAAACAAAAACAATGTAGTCAAAATCAGAAGGGAAACAACAAATTGGGAAAAAATCCTTATAACAAAAAACTCTGACAGGGGTCTAATTACTCAAATATACAAGGAATTAAAGCAATTGTATAAAAAATCAAGCCATTCCCCCAATTGATAAATGGGCAAGAGACATGAATAGGCAATTTTCAGGTAAAGAAATCAAAAGTATCAATAAGCACATGAGAAAGTGTTCCAAATCTCTAATAATTAGAGAAATGCAATTCAAAACAACTCTGAGGTATCACCTCACAGCTAGCAGATTGGCTAAAATGAAAGAAGGGGAGAGTAATGAATGCTGGAGGGGATGTGGCAAAATTGGGACATTAATGCATTGCTGGTGGAGTTGTGAACTGATTCAGCCATTCTGGCTGGCAATTTGGAATCATGCTCAAAGGGCTATAAAAGAATGCCTGCCCTTTGATCCAGCCATACCATTGCTGGGTTTGTACCCCAAAGAGATCATAGATAAACAGTCTTGTACGAAAATATTTATAGCTGAGTTTTTTGTGGTGGCAACAAATTGGAAAAGGAGGGGATGTCCTTCAATTGGGGAATGGCTGAACAAACTGTGGTATATGCGGGTGATGGAATACTATTGTGCTAAAAGGAATAATAAACTGGTGGAGTTCCAGGTGAACTGGAGAGACCTCCAGGAACAGATGCAGAGCGAAAGGAGCATAGCCAGAAGAACATTGTACACAGAGACTGATATACTGTGGTAAAATCGAATGTAATGGACCTCTGTATCAGCAGCAATACAATGACCCAGGACAATTCTGAGGGATTTATGGTAAAGATGCTACCCACATTCAGAGGAAGGACTGCAGGAGAGGAAACATATAAGAAAAACAACTGCTTGAACGCATGGGTCGGGGTGGACATGATTGAGGGTGTGGACTCGAAACTACCACACCAATGCAACTACCAACAATTTGGAAATTGGTCTTGATCAAGGACACATGACAAAACTAGTGGAAATGTGCTTCGGCCATGGGTGGTGGGAGTGCGGGGGGCGAAGGGGAAAGTAGGGGCATGAATCATGTAACCATGTTAAAAATGAATATTAATAAATATTTGGAAAAAAATCTAGTTCCTTTTCTGTCTTTCATGCTGTGGCAATTGATATGTTGGTTTTAACAGTGATATTTGTGGGAAGCAGCAAATGCCAGTGGTCTATGGAGTAATCTTGTCTTGCTAGTCTTTGATTTATAGAGATGACACACACACAGGCTCTCAGCAGGCTTGAGTGAAAAGGGAGGGGCACAATCTCTGGAAATACTCCTTTACTTCCCCCCTCCCACCAAGCAGTTAGGAATCAGTTACAAATGGAGGTTGCTCTATTGTCTTCAGATCTCAGTCAGGAAACTAGGTAAGGGTGGTCTCAAAAAGATATTAACTTTATTCAAACTATTTCCCCACAGGGGAAAAAGCTTGATATCTGAAGCTTTCAGGGACTGAGGAAGGATCAGGCTTTGGGCCACTCAGCTGGAGGAGTTCAGTTTGAAGGGGTGTAAGTATTCCCTAAATAATGGCCAGGTACAGCTCCCAAAAGATGAAGGGTTTAATGATATGTGGGGAAGGGAAGAAAGGGAGTTTTAACAAAGATAGGAAAGGTCTGGGAAGCCCTAAACTGTTATGTCCAAGCAGCCCCTCACCCCAGAAGGGAAGGGTATTTTGGTTAGCTATTTAGCTCTCTAATCTAATAGATAATCTTCTCCTATGGTCTAAATAACTACTTTGAGGTAATAGTGAGGTTGATTGAAGGTCTATTTAGGCCAGAGCAAGTTGGCAGCAGAGAAGTAAATGGCTTGGTTAAGATTCAAGCCTAAAGATCTAGGATCAGCAAACAGAGTGACCTGCTCACTTCAAACCCCAGGAATCAAATTCCCTTAACTGCCTTAAATTGCCCCCTCACCCAGAGTTTTCGGGGGATCCCCTGGAATTCTCAGCTGAGGCTTGACCCACTCTCTTGCAAGTGGAATTACACTCTGCAATTTCCATGACACACAATTTACTGTGGTCCTGGCTGCTGAGCAGGTAAGTGCATGATTATTATTACTGGCTTATCAGACATGAATTGGCCCTGATTTCAGGACCTGTTATGATTTTATTTTTCCTTACTTATGATTTTTACATATCGGATTTGGAATTGGATATATTATATTTCATCTAGTAGTTACTTTTTTTCTATTTTCTTTGGATTTGGGGGATGTTTTTATCTTTTTTTTTTTTTGCAATAATTCATATACCTCATACCTCCACCATGTATCCCTGTGTGATTTTTATGTTTGTCAAGATCCTCCTCAGAGAGGAGGTGTATTATTATCTTATAATGCAAAGTTTAAGTTCTTTTGAAAGTAATTTAAGGGTAAGACACTTACTACCTCCCAGAATCCAGAAAGTGAACCGCCTGCAGAAGATGTCATGAAGATTCCTGCAGAGACCACATGCTACTACAGAAGATCCTGAATGAAATTTTGGATGTGCTGAATTGAACTTTGGGGGTTGAATGCATTTGTTTTGTATGTACACTGTTGTGCCAAAGGGGACTGTCCCTTTCTTTTTCTTTTTTGTTTCCTTTTGTACCCAAATTGTTGTAATTTCCCCTTGGACACTACTGTATTATATGAATCTTTAGTTGAAGTTATGTTTGGTTGTGTTTGCAGGATCCACTATGGAGACTGGACTCCCAATGGATCCCAGAGGGGAATGTGTGTTTTGAAAAACTTTGTGCTGGGGAATACATCCCGTAGCATTCCCTACTCTCACAGGGTTCCTTTCTTTTTACATCCTCGTTGGAATTCGTCTATAAATGGACCAGTCCCATGCTGGGAGGGGCTTTTGATCTGGGTTTTGATTGGGCTTGGGTCCAGAGCTTAGAGGGATTATAGGATGTTGCCAGAGCTCAGGTTGTTTTTTTTTTCCCCTGGGCTAGTGTTCCTGTTCTCTCCTTTTTCTTTTTTACACACAATTATTTATGTATGTACAAAAACTTTTTTCTTTGATATAATCAAAATCATTCATTTTACATTTTGTAATATTCTCTAGCTCTTGCTTGGTCTTAAATTCCTTCCTTTCCCACATATCTGACAAATACACTATTCTATGTTCACCTAATTTATTGATTATTTCACTCTTGATATTTAAGTCATATACCAATTTTGAATTTATCTTAGTATAGTGTGTGAGATATTGATCTAAACCTGATTTCTTCCCATACTCTTTTCTAATTTTTCACAGCAGTTTTTGTCAAAGAGTGAGTTCTTGTCCAAAAAGCTTGGATCTTTAGGTTTATTGAACACTAGCTTGCTGAGGTCATTTATCCTATTAGTATCATTAACCTACTTAGTCTATTCCATTGATCCACCCATCTATCCCTTAGCCAGTACTATATTGTATTCATGATCACTGCTTTATAGTACAGTTTAAGATCTGGTACTGTTGGCCTCCATCCTTTACATTTTTAAAAAATTATTTCCCTTGATATTCTTGACATTTTGTTCTTCCAGATGAACTTTGTTATGAATTTTTATAATTCTATAAAAAAGTTTCTTGGTAGTTTGATAGATATGGCAGTGAATAAGTAGATTAATTTGTGTAGGATTATAATTTTTATTATATTAGCTTGTCCTACCCATTAGCAATTAATGTTTTTCCCATTATTTAGATCTAATTTTAATTATGTGAAAAGTGTTTTGTAGTTGTCATGTAATTCCTGTGTTTGTCTTTGGCAGATAGATCCCTAAATATTTTATATTGTCTAGAGTGATTTTAAATGGAGTTTCTCTTTCTAACTCTTGCTGCTGAGTTTTGTTGGAAATTATATATATATATATATAAATGCTGCTCACTTTTGTGGGTTTATTTTATACCCTGCAACTTTGCTAGAATTGGTGATTATTTCCATTAGCCTTTTAGTTGATTTTTTATAGGATTCTTTAAGTATATTATTATATCATCTGCAAAGAGTGATAGTTTATTTTCCTCATTGCCTATTTTAATCTCTTCAATTTCTTTTTCTTCTAATTGCTATCACTAGCATTTCTAGTACAATATTAAATAATAAAGATGATAATGGGCTTCCTTGCTTCACTCCTGATCTTATTGGGGAGATTTCTAACTTGTCCCCATTGCAGATGACACTTGTTGATGATTTTTAATATATACTGCTTATTATTTTGAGGAAAGGCCCTTCTATTCCTGTACTTTCTAATGTTTTTGATATAAGTAGTTGTTGTATTGTCACAGGCTTTTTCTACATCTACTGAGATAATCATGTGGTTCTTTTGGTCCTCATCCTGTTTTGTGTAAATTTATTTTACTTTGAAATTATCTTTTATTCTGGCTTGGTCTAAGCAAGTGTATTTAATCTGTCATCCATGAAACTTGTCCCTAGGTTTTGATAAGTATATTTTAATATATTTGATTCTTTTGTAATTCTATTTATTTTATATATTTTACCACATTTTTCTTTCAGGAGTCCATCAACTTCACATAGATTATAGAGTGGTCCATGACACGAAAATATATATTCAGATACAACAAAGAATCTAAATGTGGCTTTCTTGGGTCACATAAAGGAGTTCCCAGGTGCTACACAGAAAAAGGGAATTAAATTGTTTACATATTAAGGGCAACATAGAAGAAAAGCTAGGGAAAAGAAGGAGATATGTAGGAAGAAGAAAGAGGAAGTGATCACAGAGAAAGGACAAATAAGAGGTCATAATTGTTGACATATCTTCATTTTCAAAGAGAAGACAGAAAAGGTTAGATGGAAACCCTGGGATGAAGAATCAAAGCTGTTATCAGGTCTGTGTAACCATTTTACCAAGGTGGGTGGAGGGGGAACAGAGCCTAAAAGTTTATTCTGGGCATATTGTCACTTCAGAGCTTGATTAACTGCTTCATTTATATGAATCTCAAAAGATTTCTATTTTAGGTGTAGAGTTGTCATGCCTCTTCTCTATCTGTTCTATAAATAACCTGCCAAGCAGCACACCCACATCAAAAGACATCCCAATGCAGTCATTCCCGGCACCTTTTATCCATAGGCCTCAAAAGGATGCTACTGTCATGCCTGCACTCTTTTCACAGAGTAAGGGCCTTAGATGCAAAAAGCTGAGCTCAAAGTCATCCATCAATGATAAAAACAAGAAAGGAGATTCAGGAAGCCTTGATTCTTAACTCATGACTCATGTTTCTAAAAACAAAGGCCATTGTCCTTTTTGTATGTCAAATAAAGAACAGAGGAAGAGTTACTGGTAGGGAGGGGAGAAAGTAAAAGAAAGAGAGGAACAACAAAAAAACCTTAAATGAGACTTTGATTCGGCAAATTCATGATGTGATAAAATACATGTTTTAAATAAGTTTAGAATAATATTGACCCAGAATCCTCTGAATGTGATGATTAATATTCTGTCTGAGGAATCCCAGTGGCTGTAAGAAATCTAAAGGTCATATCATCTAACTCTCCACTGAATGTGGAAGCAACTGAGCTATTCTAATCTGTTCTTCTCAAAATAAGTGACATTATTCCTTGGAATGGGACAAATAAAAGAGACTCCAATATTTCCCTCATCAAATTATCAAATTTCTTTTTATTTTAAAAAAGAATATGATTCACTTAGTTTCATTTGGTATTTTAGAGATTTAAGTTATAATTTGCAGATACTCAGCTTGTGAAGCAAAGCCCTCTACAATTTCACTTCCACCAAACCTTATAGTCATTCCAAATGTATATGGCCTAGAACTCTGAGTTTACCCAGATTGAAATAAATTTTGGGGAAGCTATTGCCATATAAATAATTTCTCTTCTTTTGACTTATTTTGTTTTTCTTCTTTCTATTCTACCTGCTATTTATTTTGGGATCTCAGAATATTGCTTATGTGTAGTTTTCTACTGATGTGGATAATCATATACTCAGTACCTATGTAAACCTGCAAAATGTCAATTGATATAAGATAAAAGATAGTCTTCATTTCTTCTGATATAATTTTTTAAAACTGTGCAAATAATCCAAAAGAGCTAAGTAATCAAGTTTGTTCTCTGTGGTTCCAAAAGGTAGAATTACACACAATTCTGGGAAATAGCTGGGAAAGAAATTTAAACTTATTGCAAAGAACTTTCTCTCAATGAAAATTCCTGTAAAAATAGGACACATTCCTAATCTGGGACATAACAGGAGCAAAGGCAATTTTATTTAAACTAAGTTCTAGATTGGGAAAGTATCTAGGTTGTTTCTCACCAAAAATGAATGGCAAGTATTTTATACAAAAATGTTTAAAAAGTAGGTTTTTTTTTAAACCCTTGTACTTCGGTGTATTGTCTCATAGGTGGAAGATTGGTAAGGGTGGGCAATGGGGGTCAAGTGACTTGCCCAGGGTCACACAGCTGGGAAGTGGCTGAGGCTGGGTTTGAACCTAGGACCTCCTGTCTCTAGGCCTGACTCTCACTCCACTGAGCTACCCAGCTGCCCCTAAAAAGTAGGTTTTTAAGGGCAAATTCTAATCAGCAAAAATCTGTGACATCTTTCTCATCCCACAGGAAAACACACATACACAAACAAACATATGTATATATAAATACATGGATTTATCATGATGAGAAATTATACATAGAAGAATAAATACTTCTCAGTGGATCTGAACAGATAGCACTTTGCACTGAAGAAACAGAATTGAATGTACAATTAGAAATGACTCATGGAAATCACAATGATTTTCAATTGTTTGAGTGTTTTGGAAGCAATGTGTGAAGTCAGATAGATATAAAACCTTTTGGGTCTTATCAGAGAATCTTTTAAAAAGTGCTTAACTCATGATCCTGATGTTATACTGGAAAAGAAACTGGCCCCTCCAACATTGTCCTTAGAACTTCAGGGATACATAGAATGGTATACTAGGGAAAAACTGATTTTGGAGTCAAAGGACAAGAATTCAAAACCTGGAACTTCAATTTATTCCTCATGTGAGGTTGATAAGGTGAACTTACCTTTTTAAATTTCAGTTTCTTCATCTGTGAAATGAAATCTTTGGACTATTTGCTCTGTAAACTTCATTTTAGTTTCAAATCATTTCATATGTCACCTGTATAACCAAATCTCAAAGTGCCCTCTGTATATTATATACTTCTCACAGTGACTGACACTTCGTACTTGCTTAATAAATATCTATTGATTGTTGATTATTTTAATTTCTTTTTTACCGTCTGGTTCTAAAATAGTTCTTTGAACATAACTTTCAGGTTGTGTAATGATTCTTAAGTTATTTCTCCTTGATCTATTTTCTAGGTTAATTGATTTTACAATATTTTACTTTTTTTGAAATTCTTTTGACTTTTTTATGTTTCTTGGTGTCTTATAGAATCATTAACTTCCATTTGCCAAAATTTGCTAAATAATTTAAGAAATTGTTTTCTTTAGTGAGCTTTTGTATCTCTTTTTTCCATTTGAGATATTCTACTTTTTAAGAAGATATTTTCCTTAATGAAATTTTGTACCTTTTTTATTTGGTTATTTTGTCTTTTAAGGTGTAATTTATTGCAGATATTTTTGTGTCTTTTGAAAATCTAAACTGTTAATTCTCTTTTCTCCTTTTAATTCTCCTCCATTTATTATACTATTTCCCCTCTAACATTCTTATTTTATCTTAAAATAATTTTTAACTCTTCCAGACATTCTCTTTGGACTTGTACCCCATTCATATTTTTCTCTGAGGTTTTGCTTATAGCTATTTGGACTTAATTGTTTTCTTCTGAGTGTGTCTTGATTTTTCTTGTAACTATAGTTGAATTTTATAAACAAATTCTTTTTCATGGTTATTTTTATTTGCTCACTTTCCAAACTATTTCTTGACTTTAAAATTATGTTAAATTTCTGTTCTCTTCCTGACTTGGGGAAGAAGTCGCTGTCCCAAAATTCAAGCTTTTTACACAAGTTTTTTCAAAGCTATTTCTGGCAATTCAGAAGTTTTAGATACTTCCCAAAAGGTGCAATCTGGAAAATGGTGTTTTCTTTCTTTTTTTCTTTTTCTTTTCCTTTCTTTCTTTTATTTTTTTGCTAATTGATGTATTTTTAAATTATTTTTATTTTCAAGCAAAACATACTTCCATATTGTTCATTGTCATAAGAGCACATTCATACATAACCAAAACTCCAAAATGAAACCAAAAATACACTGGTGCAATAGATAACTCTTAACAATTTTTTTCTCTGGAGATGGATAACATTCCTCTTCATAAGTTTTTCAGGATTGTACCAGATCATTTCATTGCTGAAAGTAGCCAAATTTTCACAGATACTTATCATACAATATTGCTGTTATTATGTCCAATATTCTTCTACTTCTGCTTATTTCATTTTAAGTTCCTTCAGATCTTTCCAGCTTTTTCTGAAATCATCTAACATTCCTTATAGTACAATAGTATTTCATCATCAAAATGAACAACATTTTATTCATCCATTCCCCAATTGATGAATATTACCCTCAATTTCCAAATCTTTGCCAGTATAAAAAGAGCTGCTTTAAAAATTTTTGTACAAATAGATCCTATTCCCTTTTTTTTATTGTATCAGATGTAGACCCAGTAGTGCTATTACTAGATCAAAGGGTAAGCACAGTTTTATAGCCCTTTGGGCATAGTTCCAAATTGCCATCCAGGATGGTTGGATCAGTTCACACCTCCACTAACTATGCATTAATGTCCCAATTTTACCACATCCCCTTCAACATTTACCACTGTACTGTCATATTGGGCAATCTGATAGGTTTGAGGCAATATCTCAGAGTTTTTTTTAACTTGTATCTCTTTGATTAAGAGTGATTTAGAATTTTTATATGATTATTGATGGCTTTGACTTTTTTATTTGAAAATTGCTTATTCATATCCTTTGACTAGTTGTCAGTTAGCGAATGGCTTGTATTATTATAATTTTCACTTAGTTCCCTATGAATTTGAGAAATTAGATCTTTATCAGAGAAATTTGTTATACATTTTCCCCAGTTTCTTCTTTCCCTTCTAATCTTAGTTAGGTTATTTCTGTTAATACAAAAGCTTCTTAATATAATATAATCAAAATTATTCATTTTATATCTTATAATATTCTCTATTTCTTGTTTGGCCATAAATTCTTCCTTTCTTCAAAGATCTGTCACACAATTCTGTGTTCTGGAGAGGTATCTTCAATACTCTTCTGCTCTCTTTTCTGGACTTAATTCAAGAAGAGTCTAGATCCCTTAAGACTGAAATTGATACTGCTCTTCAGAGTTCTCACTTTCATAGGTACAGAAATTTTATTGTTCTTACTCCCTCTTAACTGAAAGTGTTCCTCTCCATTCTTGAACTGTTACTCAGAGGTAGGAATAGGCAATAGACATGCCAAATAATTTCTAGTCCTATGTCCAGTGCTAGCAAAGAGGTCCTCTATAATCTCTTTCTGATCCAAAAGAGTCTATTCAAATATCTTGAAGCCACAGTTGGGATAACACAAGACAGAAACTTCTACATTACAGGTTTAGAGGGCCTGGAATATCATGTTACAGAGAGCAAAGCAGCTAGGATTTCAACAAAGAATCACCTACCCAGAAAAACTGAGCGTAATCCTTTGGAGGAAAAATGGATAGTCAATGAAATAGAGAACTTCAAGCATTCCTGATAAAAAGACCAGAGCTAAATGGAAAATTTGATTCTTAAATACAAGGCTCAAGAGAAGCATAAAAAAGTAAACAGGAAAGAAATCAAAAGATATTCAATAAGGTTAAACTGTGGACATCCCCAAATGGGAAAATGATTTTTGTAATCTCAAAGAAATTTGTCTTAATTAGGGAAGTTAGAAGGAGTATATAGACAGAGGATTAGGGTGTCAATTGAATATGATATGATGATATAAATATTTAAATTAAATCAAATCAAATCATGAAGAAGAGGAATGCAATGGGAGGAGGGGGAAGAGAAAAATAGAATAGAGAAAATTATTACATATAAAAGATGCATGAGTGTTCACAATGGAAGGAAGATGGGGGAGGTGAGAATGAGAGCATGTGAAACTTACTCTCATCAGAATTGGTCAAATGAAGGGGAAACAAACACAATTAATTGGGTATAGAAAGCTATATTACCCTGCTGGAAAATAGGAGTTGAAAAGGATAAGAGGATGTGGGAATGCTGATAGATAAGATGTCAGATTGGGGAAAGTAGAGGTCAGAAACTAACAAGGGGTAAGTAGTTTGGAAAATAATACATAGCAATCATAACGATGCAAAATTTTTTGCAAGTCTCTTTAGTAAAGGCCTCATTTCTCAAATATGTAGAGAAAAGACATTAAAATTTAAGAATACACATCATTACCCAATTGATAAATGAAAAAAGGATATGAGCAGGCAATTTTTTAAAAATGTAATGAAAGTTCCCCTATAGTCATGCAAAAAGTGCTCTAATCACTATTATCTGGAGAAATGCAAATAAAAACAACTTTGAGGTACCACTCTATATCTATCAGATTGAATATTATGACAGAAATGTAAAGTGACAAAACTTGGAGGAGATATTGGAACTCTCAGACAGGAATGCACTGTTGGGGGAGTTTCAAACGTATTCCACCATTCTGGAGAGCAATCTGGACCTATACCCAAAAGGCCCAGTGCATATCCTTTGAACAAACAATACTATTAAGAGCTTTGTATCCAGAAGAGATACAAAAGAAACTCTTTGTGGGGAGGGTAAAGAATTGGAAAGGGAGTGGAGAATGACTTGGAGAATGACTGAGTGAGTTATAGTATATGATTGTAATGTTGTGCTGTATTGTGCTGTAAAAAATGACAAGAAGGAGGAGCTCAAAAAAAAAGCAACTGGAAAGTTTTACATGAACTGAAGCAGAATGAAATAAGCAGAACCAGGAGAATATTGAATCCAGTGACAGTAATATTGTACGACAAGCAATTTTGAATAAAAGATATTCTCAGCAATACAATGACTCAAAACTATCCCAAAGTACTCATAATTTAAAAAAACACCATCTATTTCCAGAGAAAAAGAACCAATAGTATATGTCCAGACCAAAGCAAGAATTTTTAACTTTCTTATTTTTTTTTGTTTGAATTCCTTCCACAGAAGGATTAATATGTGAAAATGCTTTATATGATTGTATATATAAAATCTATATAAATTGATTACTATCTCAACATAGGTGGAGGAGGGAGTATGGAAGGAGATAATATGAGACTCAATTTTCTTTGCAAACTGTTAGAAACTGTTGTTACATGTAATTGTTGGAAAATAAAATAATTTAATTTATAACTAAAAAACAGAAGTTGTTTAATGGGAAACATTTGGCAGAGATCAGCTAAGTGCTTCATATACTTGATCACATCATCTCCATGTCAATGAGTCCTCTTTGTTGTTTTTTTTTATTTTCTGAAATGAAGAAATTAAAGTTTAATGAGGTTAACTGATTTGACTAAGATCATACACCTCCTAACTGGCAGAGCCAGGACTGACATGGAAGGCTTTGCCCTCCAAGTTCAGTGATCTTGCTGATTTTACTTATATATGTTCTTATGTCAATATCAAAGAAGATATAGTCTTATCTTAGATAAAGACCTTTACCTTGTTCAGCTACCTATCTTAATCTTTATTGCAAGATTCTCAAGATATTTTCTAGTCCAACATCAATTTATCTATTTGTTTCTTTTTAATTTTATATTTTAGAAAAAAAAATCTTCCATGGTTACATAATTCATGTTCTTATTCTCTCCCCCAAAACCCCTCTCCTCCCATGGAGCCAATGCACATTTCCACTGGTTTCTTCATGTGTCATCAATCAAAGCCTATTTCCATATTATTGATAATTGTACTAGGGTGTTCATTTAGAGTTTACTTCCCAAATCATGTCTGCATCAAACCAAGTGTTCAAGTAGTTGTTTTTCTTTTGTGTTTCCACTCCTGTAATCCTTACTCTGAATATGGGTAGCATTCTTTTCCATAAATCTCTCAGAGGTGTCCTGGGTCATTGCATTGCTACCAGTACAGAAGTCCATTACATTTGATTTTACCACAGTGTATCAGTCTTGGTGTACAATGTTCTCCTACCTCTGCTCTTTTCACTCTGCATCAATTACTGGAGGTCATTGCAGTTCATATGGAATTCCTCCAGTTTATTATTCCTTTGAGCACAATAGTATTCCATTACCAATAGATACCACAATATGTTCAGCCATTCCCCAATTGATGGGCATACCCTCATTTTCCAGGTTTTTGCGACCAAAAAGAGCCTGGCTATAAATATTTTTGTACAAGTCTTTTTCCCTATGATCTCTTTGGGGTACAAACCCAGCAATGGTATGGCTGGATCAAAGGGAAGGCAATTTTTTAGTGCTCTTTGGGCAAAGTTCCAAATTGCCATACAGAATGGTTGTATTAATGCACAACTCCACCAGTAGTGTATTAATGTTCCAATTTTGCCAGATCCCCTCCAACATTCATTACTCTCCCCTGCTGTCATTTTAGCCAATCTTCTAGGTGTGAGGTGATACCTCTGAGTTGTTTTGATTTGCATTTCTCTAATTATTAGAGATTTAGAGCACTTTCTCATGTGTTTATTAATAGTTTTAATTTCTTATCTGAAAACTGCCTATTCATGTCCCTTGCCCATTTATTGATTGGGGAATGGCTTGATTTTTTTTACAATTGATTAAGCTCCTTGTATATTTTTGTAATTAGACCTTTGTCAGATTTTTTTTGTTATAAAGATTTTTTTTCAAGTTTGTTGTTTCCCTTCTGATTTTGGTTGCATTGTTTTTGTTTGTACAAAACCTTTTTAATTAAAAGTAATAGAAAATATTTAGTTTACATTTTGTAATTTTTTCTAATTCTTGCTTGGTTTTAAAATCTTTCCTTTCCCAGAGATCTAACAAGTATACTATACTGTGTTCACCTAATTTTCTTATAGTTTCCTTCTTTATATTCAAGTCATTCACCCATTATGAATTTATCTTGGTGTATAGGGTGTGAATTCTGGGAAGATCATGGCTTAGAAAGAGCAAGTCTTCAGACCTATGTACCCTTTCACACTGAGAGAGAAAACAAGGTGCTTCAAGAGGAAAGAAAAACAAATCTGAAAGCAGGACAGAGCAGGAAGACCCTACTGCTTGAAACCTCAAGAGGTACACCAAGAAAATGGCTTGAATTCTTGTGCTGTTGGGTCTGAGGGTATAGAAGGGGAATCCAAGGACCCCTTCCCCTCAAGCTGTGTAGAGTCTCCAGTGACCCCTAAAATCTTCAGGGGGGCAAACCTAACAGCCCTGAAAGAGGGCCTTGCAAGCTCCGGACTCAAGGAGTTGAACACAGACATCAGGGAGGTGGCTGGGAGAGAAAGAAAGAGAAACATAGAAAAAAAAACACTCTGATGATGGAGGCTTAGATGGATCAATACTTCGAACCTGTGTGCTTTACCACACTGAGATAGAGAACAAAGTGCTTCAAGAGGAAAGAAAGCCAAGTCTAATAGCAAAACAACTATTAGTGAGTTCATCCCATTCACATTCAGAGTTATAATTATCAGTTGTGTATTTGCTGACAATTTGGTATCCTCCCTTAGTTCTACCTCTTCTTCTTACACTATTTCCTTTTAAACCAGTGGTTTGCTTTAAGCCAGTAACCCTTGTCCCTTCCCTTGATTTACTTTTCTTTCTACCCCCTTCCCTATTATTCCCCTCTTTTTATTTTTAAGGCCTAATGAATTCCTTCCCCCTTTTTCTCCCCTCCCTTTTTTGACCTCCCCACTCCCCTCCTCCCCTTGGTTTATCCCTTCTGACTTTCTCTGTAGAGTTAGATAGAGACATATATCCCAATGGATATAGCTACTCTCAGGGTTAATTACACTGAGGGTAAAGTTTAAATGTTACCTCTTAATGTTCTCTTCCTCTCCTTCATATAATAGCATTCATCCCTTTCCCTTCCCATTCCCTCTTTGTGTAAAATAGAATATTCTATTTTTCTTATTCATTCAAGTTTCTCTTGGTGTCCTCTACTATTCACCCCCCTCTTTCCCACCCCCCATATCATCTTAGACCATTTAGTATTCCAAACTCTCCCTGTGAATAATTCTTCTAATTACTATAATGGTGAATACTATAATAGCGAATAGAGTTCACTACATACAAATATACATAACATTTCTCCACATAGGAATACAAATAATTAGATCTTATTGAAGGCCTCAAAGAGGCAAATTTAAAACATAAGAGTTTTCTTACTTTCCCTTCTGTTTCTTATTTACCTTTTCATATTTCTCTTGATTTTTGTAGTTGGACATCTAACTTTCTTTTTAGTCCTGGTCTTTTCTGTGCAAATACTTGGAAATCTTTTATCTTGTTGAATGCCCAAACTTTCCCTTGGAAGTATATTGTCAGTTTTGATGGGTAGGTGATCCTTGGTTGTAGACCCTGTTCTCTTGCCTTTCTGAATATCATATTCCAAGCCTTGTGTGGAGGCTGCCAGATCCTGTGTGATCCTGATTGTTGTTCCTTGATATCTGAATTGTTTCTTTCTGTCTTCCTGTAAAAATTTTTCTTTTACGTGGAAGCTCTTGAATTTGGCTATTATAATCCTGGGGGTTGTCTTTTCTGGGTCTAGTGTAGAGGGTGATCTATGGATCCTTTCAATGTCTATATTGCCCTCTTGTGGAACTTCAGGGCAGTTTTGCTGAATAATTTCTTTTAGTATGAAGTCCAAATTTCTATTAATTTCTGCTTTTTCAGGAAGACCAATGATTCTCACATTGTCTCTTCTAGAACTGTTTTCTTGATCTGTCAATTTCTCATTGAGATATTTCATGTTTCCTTATATTTTTCAGTCTTTTGACTTTGTTTTATTTGTTATTGCTGTCTTGGGAGATCATTGGTTTCTACTTGCCCAATTCTCATCTTTAGAGACTGGTTTTCTGCTATTAGCTTTTGATTTTCCTTTTTGATTTTGTCTATCCTGTTTTCCAGCTGTTTGATTTTGGTCTCCAATTTGCTTATCAATTCTTTTGATTTGGGGGCATCTTTTTCTAATTGCCCAATTCTAGCTTTTAGAGACTGGTTTTCCTTTTCAATCTAGTCATTTCTGGCCTTCAATTTACTTGCCTCACTTTCCACTTGTGAAATTCTGCCTTTTAAACTGTAATTTTCTTGCCCAGTCTCTTCCATCTTTCTCATCATCTCAGATTTGAACTCTTCAAGACCTTGTGAGTAATTTTCATTTTGGGGGGAAGGTTTAGATATGGTTACTTGTTTGTTTTCCTCTGCTGTTGGCTGTTGTCTGGATTTTTTCTGTGCAAAAGTTGTTGAGTCTTAAAGGGTTTTTTTATCTTTCTCTTCTGGGGTTCCTGCAGATGGCTTGCTATTGTGAGCTGTGTGCCCTCACAGTTTTATCCTCATACCCAGGGTCTGTCTGCGCTCTTTAGGTTCCTGAGATCTCAGGTCTACTTGTTCTCAGGTTTAAGCCTCCTGATGGTTCCCTTGCTTGTTCTTCTGCCTGAAGCTCCTTTAACAGTCTTAGGGCACTGCTTCCATAGTCGTGCAGGTCTCTGCACTGGGTCCCCATTCAAGGTCCACGCCTGAGTTCAAGATCCAAGTCCATGTCTGAGCTCGAGATCCAAGTCCGTGCCTGCTCTCAGGGTCTGTTTTTAAAGTCAGCATGTTCTTTAGCCTCTTGGGGTCTTAAGTCTTGCTGCTCTCAGGAGCAGGCCCTAGTGAGCTGCCAATGACTTAATGGCTACCCCAAACTTACTTGATCTAACTCTTTTGTTCTGGCTTTGGCACTGTAGGTGCTGTGTATGGGAGCAGGGGGCTGCTCAACTTACATTTTAGTGAGCACTGTTTCACCCCTTTATAGCATGGAAATGCCCCAATCCCACGTACCTTCAATGCTGTGCCCTGTTGTGGGTTCCCTTCGTTCATCTGGATTTGTTTTTATGTCTTCTTGCAGAGCCCTATATGTGTGGGTTAGGAGAGGTCAAGCAGCTGTTTTTTACTCTGCCTCCATCTTCACCCCAATATTCCAGGAATATTATAGCCAAATTCAAAAACTACCAGACCAAGGGAAAAAAATATTACAAGCTGCTATGAAGAAGTCATTCAGATACCAGGGAACCACATTAGGATAACACAGGATCTGCATCTACCTTGAGGGACCAGGAAGGCATTTAACATACTATTCTGGAAAGGAAGAGAACTGGGTCCACAACCAAGAATAAGCTATCCAGCAAAAGTGACTATATTTTTGCAGCGGAAAGTATGGTTATTCAATAAAATTGAGGACTTCCAAGCATTCACAAAGAAAAAACCGGATTTAGAGAGTTTGCTGCCGAAAAGCAGAAATCAAGAGAATCACCATAAGGTAATTAAGAGAGAAAGGGGAGGGGAATTTTTTTTTAAGGAACTCAATAAGTCCAATCAATTTGTATCCCTAGAAGAAAAGAAGATATTGGCAAATAGTAAAAATTGTTATTATCAACAGGGTAACTAGAAGAAGTTTACTTAGATGGAACACTGAAAAAGTGAATAGAATGATATATGAAGATACATATCTTGATATTACATCATTTCAGTTTTGTAAATATTTATATATATGTACACACATATATATCTATATCTATCTATCTATCTATCTATCTATCTATCTATCTATATATATATATATACACAAAACTAGAGGGAAAATAGAGATAATATTAAGAAAAATGAAAAAAAACAAAATGGAATAAATTAATATTCCATAAAGAAGCACATGGGGCAAACAGGGGAGAATAACAATACACTGGAAGGGTAAAGAGGTTGGAGTGAGGAAATATTTAATACTTAACTTCATTGAAATCAACTTAAAGATTGAAGAACAAGCAGATCCATTGGGGCAGAGAATTGATTCATACCTTATAGAGAAGCAGAAGGGTAACAAAAGGACCAGTGGGGGAGGGAAGCAAAACTAGAAAGGGAGAAGGTGGGGAGGGTAGCTTAAAAAGGCTTTAAAGAAGAATACCAGAGGAATAAGAAGGGATTGGGGAGAAATGGAAGTACAATAAGGGAGAGAAATAGGAGCACTGATTAAAAAGAAAACACTTGTATAGAAGGAAATAGTGAAAGAAGAAAAGCCAGGACAAGGCAAGAGAATCAAAATGTCTGAGAATACACAGTTGATAATTATAACTCTGAATGTAAATGGGATGAACTCGCCTATAAAATGGAGGCAAATAGTAGAGTGGATTAGAAACCAAAATCCTACCATATGTTGTCTACAAGAAGCACACATGAGACAGGCAGACATACATAGAATAAAAATGAAAGGATGGAGCAAAATCTATTGGGCTTCAAATGAGAAAAAGAAGGCAGGAGTTGCAGTCATGATCGCTGATTGAGCCAAAGTAAAAAGAGATCTGGTTAAAAGAGATAGGGAAGGTAATTACATCCTAATAAAAGGCAATATAAACAATGAAGAAATATCAGTACTCATTATGTATGCAACAAATGGTATAATGTCCAAATTTCTAAAGAAGCTAGTGGAGCTCAAGGATGAAATAGATAGCAAAACTATACTAGTGGGTGACCTCAACCTTTCCCTATCAGATCTAGATAAATCAAAACAAAAAATAAATAAGAAAGAGATAAGAGAGGTGAATGAAATCCTAGAAAAATTAGAATTAATAGATATATGGAGAAAAACAAATAGGGACAGAAAGGAATACACTTTCTTTTTAGCAGCACATGGAACATTCACAAAGATTGACCATGTACTAGGGCATAGAAATTTGGCAAACAAATGCAAAAAGCAGAAATAATAAATGCACCCTTATCAGATTATAATGCAATAAACATTGTCATTTGTAGTAATACATGGAGAGGAAAGGCAAAAACTAAAAACTAATTGAAAATTAAATAATATGATTCTCCGAAATAAATTAATGAAAGAAAAAATCATAGAAACAATAATTTCATTGAAGACAACGGCAATGATGAGACTTCTTACCAAAACCTATGGGATGCAGCCAAAGCAGTTCTAAGGGGAAACTTTATATCACTGAGTGCATATATTAACACATTAGGCAGGGCAGAGGTCAATAAATTGGACATGCAATTTAAAAAACTAGAAAATTAGCAAATTAAAAATCCCCAGATGAAAACTACATTAGAAATACTAAAATTCAAATGAGAAATTAATAAAATCAAAAGAAAAAGAACTATTGAAATAATAAATAAGGCTAGAAGCTGGTATTTTGAAAAAACAGACAAAATAGACAAAGTACTGATAAATCTAATGAAAAAAGGAAAGAAGAATCCCAAATTAACAGTATGAAAAATGAAAAGGGAGACCTCACCTCTAATGAAGGGGAAATTAAGGCAATCATTAAAAACTATTTTGGCTAATTATATGACAATAAATATATCAATCTAGGTGATATAGATGAATATTCATAAAAATATAAATTACCTAGATTAACAGCAGAAGAAATAGAGTACTTAAATAATCCCATATCAGAAAAAGAAATTGAACAAGCCATCAAAGAACTCCCTAAGAAAAAATTGCCAGGGCCTGATGGATTGACAAGTAAATTCTATCAAACATTCAAAGAACATCTAATCCCAATATTATTCAAATTATTTGACATAATAAGCAAAGAAGGAGTCCTACCAAATTCCTTTTATGACACAAATATGGTACTGATTCCAAAGCCAGGTAGACCAAAAACAGAGAAAAAAATAGAGACAAATCTCCCTAATGAACACAGATGCAAAAATCTTAAATAGTATACTAGCAAAAAGAATATAACCAGTAATCATGAGGTTATCCATTGTGATCAGGTGGGATTTATACCAGGAATGCAAGGATGGTTCAACATTTGGAAAACCATCCACATAATTGACTATATCAACAAGCTAATAAACAAATCACATGATTATCTTAACAGATGCTGAAAAAGCCTTTGACAAAATACATCATTTTAAAGAAAAGAGAACAGGCCCAGAAATATGAAGTCCTAAAAATGTTAAGATCCCCCAAACATACAAGTAGCTAAGTTGTAGAGCCAGGTTTCATGCTGGGCATTCAGATTCCAAAACTGTAATTTTTTCAGTGATCCAGAATGAAATAATATGTGTGTGTCTGTATGTGTGTATGTGTGTGTATGTGTGTGTGTTCACAGAGATCAAGAAGGCTTGATTAAGAAGCAACAACTAAGAGGACTGTAGGTGGCTCCGTTGATTGACAGACACACTTAGATATTAGGTCCTGAATTTAAATTTGATCCCAGATATTTTCTAGGTGTGTGACCCTGAGTAAGTCACTTAGCCCTCATTGACAAGTACTTATCACTCTTCTGCCTTGGAACCAATACATGTATTGATTTTAATAGAGAAGGTAAGGGTAAAAAGAAAAGCAACAATTAAAATAACATAATAAAATGGTGAACTGGCCAAATGAGTACATATATTTTTAAGGTTCATTTAAATTATTACTGAGAACCTAGGAAGATTACCCAATAAAATGATAAACATTCATCTTTTACACTCTACATCAAACTCTGATGCTGCAGAGGGAAAAAGGAAAACAATCCTTTTTTCTCAAGGAGAATAGAATTGCGATTAGGCAATCAATTAGCCAGTTCATAAACATTTCACAGATATCTACTATGTCTTCAGCCCTTGACTAGGTACTGTGAGAGGTGCAGAAATGGGAGAAATGGTCCCTTCCTATAAGGGATTTACAATATGATTTCATATAGAAAAACCTAATAATCATGATACATTTTGAGAATAATACAAGGAATCATATATTTAAATACTAAATTTTGTGGTAGGGAACCCTATGGCTTCACTTATCACTTACCTGCAGAGACCATTAAAATTTTCTCTCTCTGATTGAGTTATGTATTTCCTTCTGCCTCCTGGGCAGCTCTGCTCAGATATCCTGCTGCCACTTTAAGCTCAATATGTCTAAAATCTAGCTCTTTTACTATTTCCTTCCCACTTCCATAGTTGTTTGGAATCAGAACCTGGAAAAATGCAACAATAATAACATTCATAAAGCACTCTGAGTTCACAAATTATTTTACCCATATTATCTCACATGATCCTCATGACAACCTGGTGAAAGTTTCTATCATTATTATTATTCTCATTTTATAGAGGTTAATTAATTTCACCAGGATTACATAGCTAGTACAGTATCTGAGGCAGAATTTGTATTCACTTCCCCTACCGTGAATTCAGCTGTCTCCTAGGATCTCTTTTAGCCTTAGTGCTTCATTCCCTAATGTTCAGTCTCATCCCCCTTATCAATCCTGGATGCTAGAATGCTCCACAATGCTGCCACTACACTATGCCCTTGAACAGCCTCTGCCCCATTATCAATATACCTTTCTGTGTGTCTTCCTAAGCTGTGTTTACCATAATTTTTTCCTTTGCTTGTCCAATCAGAATTCCTGAGTAGTGCTAGCTTTGGGGGATACCTGATGGAAAACCCAAAGTTTAAGAGAATTGAGATGCAATTTATTCTAACCAGAGAAAGGGGGATTCTCTAGGCAGTGAGATCGTAACCAAAAAATATTTCTTGTCAACATGAACCTTGAGAGTAATTCCCCAAAAGGGGATTTAATGAGAATGGTGCCACTTGGAGAAAGACTATATTGCTTACATCACCTCCCTTCCCAACACACACATACACACATACACTCACAACTACTCTTCATGTAGCCATAGGAGCAGTAAGAGTTGAAACTAAATTATGGATGCCAAAAATTGGGTCCATGCTACCTTCCTGTTATCATTATGAGTTATTCAGGAAGAGTCATTCTTATGGGAAGTAGGCTGCATGTTCAGAAACCTCTGTCTTCTAAAGACTGTGCAAAAGAAGAATTTCACAGATATGTTAGAGTTGCCTTGAGTGAAGCTGATTAACTGCAGTAAGTGCCTTAAATATTTTCAATACAGATTTGTGGGCTCATATGCATCATTCTTAGCTTATGCATTTTGGGGAAATGAATAAGGATGGTCTCCTTTCCAATATAATGTTATTGTTCCATGAGTACTTGTACAGAATTTGGGGATTCCATTATCCACTTTTATGGAAACGTAGACTTGAACTAGAGCTACACTATATTTGGAGATATTTCCATAATTAACTATATACTATGGAAATCAGCTAAAGAGAAAAATGACCATCTGGAGTCAGAAAGGAGATCAGATCCCGTCAATGGGAGCCCAGAGTCTTGGGGGTCCATGAACTCTGAATTAGAATTTGGAGTCAAGCACAAACACTTCTTCTCCAAATCATTATTAGTTCCCAAGTTCCATGTATTTCTTCTTTTTTTCACAATCCTCTTTTTTGTTGTACTTAATCTGTTGTGTTTATTAAACTCAGACACATTTATTTGTGTATTTGTCATCTCTCTTCTACTATAGTAGATTGTAGTCCTTGAGAACAATCCCTAGAATAGTTCATTGTATGCAGTAATTCTTTGTTGAGTTAAACTGAAACTTAAAATACTTGGTCAGTTCGAGTTTTTTACAAGTCTTTTTATCCATCTCTTCATTTTCTTCTCTCCTCCACAAATGTTCAGTACTGCCAGTATTACCATAATTTGATCATGCTTCCTCCAATATCTTCTACCTCTAATCACTCTGTTTACCTATGAATATTAACTTTCCTAAAACTGTTTTCATCACTAATTGCTCAAAAAAATCTTAATGTTCCTCTAGATCAATATGAGAAAGTCTAAATTCCTTAGTCTTCAACGCTCAGTTAAAACCATATTTCTGCAATGGAGTAGTCTTTAAAATTATTTCTCTAAAATCTTAAAACATCTATTGTCTACCCAACTAATTTGAAGTCTTAAATTACTATATATTCTCTAAAGACCTATTCTCAAACCCCACTTAACATTTAGAGCAATGCCTTGTGCAGAGGAAATGCTTAATAAAATATTAATTGCAATAATGGTTGAACTGAGATGAATCATACAATATTTTGTAATTTGAACTATGTGCCCATATCTATATAAGGCATATATATATATATGTTCATATATTTATGACATATACACATATGTTATCCTTTTAGCTCAATTTTAAGTTTCTTTTACAGACGCTCTTTCTTATACTTTTTAAATATTATTAACATTTACCATAGCATCTTAAATTTTATAGATGTTCAATAAAAGTAATAATTGATAAATTAACTTGAAAGAGATAATGGAAAAAAGTGTTAAAATTGAAATCAATGGACCTGTGTTAAAAGAATATCTCTGACATTTATTGGTAATATGACCATAAATAAATGACTTTAATTCTGAGTTTCCTGTTTTGAAAAAATGGAGATAATATCAATACTAATGCTATTTATACATAATATGTAATATATTACATGAGATATGATATATAATACTATTATAATGCTGTAGAATTGATATTATCACGTGGATGGGTAGCTCTACTTACTTCATTAAAAGCCCTATGTAAACCTATTATCATACAAGAAATAAGAAATAGTGTTACTAGAGGAAGGGAATGAGAATTTATATAGTGCCTACTATCTATCATATATCTATGTAAAAAACTATTTTTTACAAATATCATTTCATTTGATATGTTAAGAAAAGCTCCATGGAAGAAGTGGTCCATGACATGCTTAGCAAAGTGCTCAACACATAATAAACATCATCTTATGCTCTTCCTGGCATTATGATGTTTATATAATTACAACCTTAACAAATATTTGCATGGGGAGGAAAATCTCTTCCTCAACTAGTTCCTGTACAAGTATAACATCTATACTTCATTCTATACTTCAAAAGAAAGTGACTTTTGGGATAAAATGGCTTCCTCGTACCCTGACCTTTCAATTCTTCAGATTGACATATAAGAGCCATCATCTTTGGCCAAAACAGAAAGCAGCTTGACTTTTTTTCACTCTAACCTAGCTATGGCTAGTAGACACTTAGCTTCTTATCTGCTTTGTTTGGTCTTGAGTAATTGTGAAATAAATGAGGATCTCAGCAAAAGATTATTTAGAGAATTTGCTTTAAAATATTAAAACCTCAACATGACAACTCACATTTAAAAATTTCATTTACATTTGACATTTATTCTATTCCAGGAATATCTCTACCTGTGTTTAAGCAAGAAAGTCCTCTTATATGTAGCTGCCCAGCCCATAGTACTAAGTGGGGCAAGTTTATATTCGTTAATTGTCTCAACATGGAAATCAAAGAATAAAGAGTGGTAACAGCTTTCCATGCTCCCATCCTATAAAAAAATCTAGATAATAGAGAAAAGATTTTTAAATGGCATATGTGTCTTCTGATTCAATACTAAAGTCATCAAAATGCCAGTCAGACAAGATTGGGAAAGAAGAATTTTTGTTCCTCAATTGAGACTAGATTAGTCTTTTTTTCCAACTGACTCCTTTTACTAGCAAGTTTACAATATGGTTAGCCATTGTTTCACTCTTGGGAGAAGGACTTAAGAGACCAATTTAGAGGTACCTCACTAAAAGAATAGGTTAACAGGAAATAACAGGTGAGTAAGGGCTCATGAGCATTCGCTCTTCATTATTTCTTTTTGTTTTCTTCTTTTCCAGTGGGCTATGAAGCATCATCAAATAGTCAAGCTGGGTATTAGAGACTAGGAAGCTTCTTGGTGAATAAAGGTACAGAGATAGCTTTCTTCTGGATAAAGGAGTTAATAGAATTTTTTTTTCTTTTTCACTCTTTGCTAATACTTGAGAAGTCTTCATGTCCAGGAATGCTAAACTCAGCCTAGGAGAGGAAATATGGTACATTTATCTTTTTTACAAAGAGTTGAGTGATTAAATTATTAATAACTCAATGTTCATCATATAGAAATAATTTTGATAGATTTTTACCCCATGGTGTTAATAATTAGGGTTTATGTCATGTACACTTGGTAGTTCAACTTTTTCTTGTTTTTCTTTTTCTAAATTTCACTTACTAGTTCAAATGTTTAGTAGGTCTCATTAAAATATTCTCTTTTTGTGCACAAATTATTTTTTCTTTATGAGATTCACCACTGCAGGTGCAGTTAGTTTACTATTGAGACCTGAATATTCTAGGACATTGAGCTAGTCCCTGGTCAATAGATGTGGGAATAGGTCAGACTAATTAACAATTGAGGTTAGGGGCTCCCTTTATTCTAACAGAGTGATTAAAAATGTGGAAATATTGATTGCTTTATACATTTGCATGTCTTTGGTTTCTTAACGTCTCTGAGAACTCCTATTAGAAAAGTGAAATGTGAAGGAGTCCAATGAGTGTGTGAACATATTTATAATAGCTCTCATGTTAGTCTTCCATGTGAATTTTATTCTAAAACATTAATAATGGGTATTTGCATTTTCTCTTGTAGGATTATTTTTATTTAAAAAAATTTTTGTTGCCACTGAACTTTTGCTTGAAATTATTAAGTGGAA
The DNA here is from genome assembly GCF_016433145.1 of Gracilinanus agilis. NCBI lineage: Eukaryota > Metazoa > Chordata > Mammalia > Didelphimorphia > Didelphidae > Gracilinanus > Gracilinanus agilis. Next base: position 321,776,444 of record NC_058132.1, on the reverse strand, counting down.
CCACAAAGCTATTATTTTTTAAAATATAGTATCCACATATGGCATGTTTCCCTTTTAGAAAATCCGAGATGACCTCTGTTTGCCCATAGATCTGTGTTAGCCAAGAGCAAGGTTACCAAACCTTGACCAATCAGATAATTGCTTCAGGCAGGAATGCTGCTGCCCTTAGCTTGAGAGGAGAGCGCATTACAAATGAACTGCTGGTGGCCTCTGATTCAAAGCTTCGACCCTGAACTTGAAAAAGCACAATGATGTATAATAGAGGAACCACAATGGGCTTTAAAAAAAAGAATGAAGAAAAGAAAAAGCTTTTGCTTTCCTTTTGAGCCAGACCTAGTTTTTTTTGAAAAGCCTCTGTCTGTATGTGGCTTTGTTCCACTGTTACAATGAGGGCAGGGAAGTTGCCCTTCCTGAGATAAGTGTAGGAAGTCAGAGTGCAACCCTTGTCATGTTTGCTGACATGTAGTATAGGTTCAGAGAATGATTAGAATTGGATTTAGGTTGGCTCACTCTCTAGTCCTTTGGAGCTGAGAGTTCCTTCACGTAGGAGTTCAAACAAATAGGCAAAAGTTCCAATAGGGGCAGGAGAGGAATCACAAGGGCTTGCAATGTTCATTCTGCCTCTCAATCTAGTGTGTTATGAAATGTGAATGGCTATTAATGAGTTCCTAATTCTGCACTTAAAAAACCATCACTTAGTGGATCATCTGCTATCCCTACTTGTGCTGAGATATAGATTTTCTTATGTTCAATAGAGCTGGCATGAGTATTCCAAGTCAGCAAATTCAAAACCTTTGTTTTGTAAATGTAAAAAGTGAGTAATATACTGGGTAAGGGACTTGTCCAAGGTCAAACAACTAAGGAACAGGTCCTGTGTCTCAAAAGTCAGCACTTTTCATTGTACCATTATGCATGGTAGCTTATAATGTACTTTATTCAAAAACTTAGAAGGTAGGCAGAGAAGTATTATTAATTTTATTTTGATAGAAGAGTAAATGAAGACTTCCACAGATTTAAGTGGCTTCCCTTGGTCAAACAATGAATGGGCCCAGTGTATGGGCCAGAATTCAAACCCATTTTTTCTGATTCTCAAGTTCAATACTCTTTCCCTTATATTTGATTGCTCCCAAGAATTAACTCTTTTACAGCTCTTTTGCAGAAATTCCTTTAACATTAGATAAAGTCTATCAGCCTGAAGTCAAGGATTAAGATTGGAGATGAAGACCCCACTCAAGGGGAGGAAACATAGTGTAAATGACAAAACATCAAAACACTTCCTGAGAATAGGTTCCCAAAAGGAAGTAGAAGAAAATAGAGGGCACTAGAAAAATAGAGAATCAAGACAGACTGAGGAACTATAAGGGATGGATGGGAAAAGGGTAATGAGAAAGGGGAGCTAGTTGTTGACCTGAAGGTCACTAAAGTAATGCTTCTCTAACTTCATAATACTTTAGTGAACATGGCTACAGGCAATCCCAAGGATCAGAATGCTGGGTTTCCTTTTGAGGTTTTTAGTTATAATAAATGCCTTCAGTAAAGAGAAAATTGTTAAACTAGGCCTGGATTAGCTATGTTCCCTGAATCCCAGAGATCATTTTAGACCTCAAATTAGTAGCCAGTGAGTCTTAGTGTGTTCAGTGTAGCTAAGATCCCAGAGGCTGGGCCACTTCCTGAATTATTCATGCTTTTTCTGATTCCCACTGAGGCTTCTCTGCTACATTCCTGCTGTATAGGAAACTTGAGAATTGGCTGGTGGTTTGGGATTTAACAGGTCCTTATCAAGTCCTCTTGGATTTTTCAGCCCACTAGAATCACAGAATATCAGAGGTAGAAATTGATTACTCCAAGTCATATATGAGCAAGTACCTCCTCTCCAAACATCCCTGATGAAGGGCCATCATTCAGCCTCTACTTGAAGATTCTAGAGAGGGTTATCTCACTACCTCACAACACCCTATTTCATTCTGTGATACCTCAATTTTAAAAATTCATCTAATTTGATAAAAATCTATCTCCTTATGACTCCTCCCCAATGAAGCTAATTCTATCCACTAGAAAGAAGAAAAAAATTCCAATTACTTTTACGTGAAAATTCCTCAAATTCTTGGCCATAATTGCCTTATCCTTCTTAAATATCCCTTTTCTTCAAACGATCCTCATGTGCAATGGTTCCTTTCTACTCTTCACCATGGTCATTCTCCTCTGGATGCTCTTGGATTATAAATGTCTTCTCTATATATGGTGTCTATAATTGAGAATAGTAGCCCAGATATAGTTTGACCTTACATTTATAGAACTCACACGTATAGAGCTCTGCTTTTACCTTCAGCTAGGTGAAGAATGACTAGGTGTTCTTGGCAGGATATGTGATTATCTGAACAAATACACCAACCCCACCTCTTCCAGTTATTGGCTCATTTCCTTATTAAATCACTATCTGGGTTAAAAAGCAGTCTTTCAAAGTAAGGATAGCTCAAAGACTATGTACAGTACAGAAATTCTCTTTTTAATCAATTGTCCCTGACCAAGGCCTGCAATAAGGAAAATCTCACACTTAGATTACTATTCCCTCTCTGAATCTCAAGCCCCATACTTTCTGGTTTAGATTTAAATCACTGTTAATCATGATATGCTTTAATATAAATTTCAAATAACATAGGAAGACAAACAAGAATTTAAAGGAATAGATTTCTATTTATAATCAACAAAGGCTACAAAGAGAAGGCTGAACCTTTTCCCTTCCTTTTCTCCTCCCACTGTATGGAAAGTAAATTGTAAGTAGTTGAATGAGTAAAGAGGACTTAGGATTTTTTCTCACTTCTGGATTACAAGACACTTACAATATCTCCATGGCAGTGTCTCTGTGGGGGAGAGACCATGACATTTTCACATTTTCCTTATACTTTATTTTTATATGTGATAAATCATGGACTATATGCTTCTTAAGGGTAAGAATTATATTGTCCTTAATCCCATGACCTCACAATAAAGTCAAGATTCAAATTCTACTGACTTCAAGTCAAGGACTCATTTATTATGCCATTTTAATTAAGTAAATATAGGCAACAGAGTTTGGGCTTAATGGGGTAGTCATTAATGAATCATTTTAAAGTCTTAAACATGAAGCTGAAATCATCAAAATCAGATTAACCTGGCAGGTAATTTCCAGGGTAAGTTGGAGAGGAGAGAGACTAGAGGCAGAGTGGTCTGTGAGGAAGTTGTTAGCAAAAATCTGGACACATATTTATAGGATCTGGGCTGGCTATATAGATAAAGGGTCAAAAAATTAGAAGATAGCTTCCTGGAGGAAGTGGGCTTTGTGATATACCTTGGTGTAAAGACAATATCTGGAGAAGCAAAGAGGAGAAAGGACATTCAAAGCAGAAAAGGCTATGTAAACAAAAGACTTGAAGGTTGTATTAAGCCTGAAACATGCTGGAGAAAATGAAGAAATTAGTCTAGTTGGAATGACTAGAAATATTTAATCTTTGATTAGAAACTATGTGAATGCTTATTTGAACAACTCTGAATAGAAAACTAACCTTTTAGTGGCTGAATGAAAAAAGAACTCTCACTTCATATTATCCTGTTGTTCTTCTTCTCTTTATGTCTAAATTCCTTTTAAAAAGATTATCTATGACATGTGTTTCTGTTTTTTTCTCCTCTCACTCTCTTCTTAACCCATGGCATCCACTATTATCATTCTCTCTAGGTTTTCAGGACACCACACTCTCCTCATTCTCCTATCTATCCGAGTCTCCATTGGTAGATCTTCATCTAGATCACACCTTCCAAATCTAGATGTCATCAGGATGCTATCCTTGGTCCTTTACTCTTCTTCTTTTATACTATTTCACTTGATAACTTCAACTCCCTTGGATTTAATTATCATCTTAAGACTGATGATTATCAAATCTACCTTTCTTGCCTCAATTTCTCTACTGACCTTCAATATCACATATACAATTGACTTTCAGAAATCTCAAACTCGATGTCTAGTGAACAACTTAAAATCAACATGTTGAAAACAGAACCAATTTGCCTTTTCCCTTTAAGGCTCGAAGTTCAACCTTTGCTATTTTTGTAGAGGCCAACATCATTCTCTACTCCCACAGTCTTACAGCCTAGTTGATATCCTGGATGCCTCACTATCTCTCATGCTCTATGTCTAATCCATTAGTAAAGACTGCCTATTTCATTTTTTTTACCATCTCAAAAATATACTGTCATTGTTCTAGAGCAGTGATTCCCAAAGTGGGCACCACCGCCCTCGGTGGGTCCTGCAGTGATCCGGGGGGGCAGTGATGGCCACAGGTGCATTTGAAGGTGGTGAATAACTGTAAGGGGGCAGTGATGGTATGTGACAGGGGGCGCTAAGTAATATTTTTTCTGGAAAGGGGGCGGTAGGCCAAAAACGTTTGTGAACCACTGTTTTAGAGTAAGCCTTTGTTACTTTATAACTAGAGTATTATAATACCCTGCCAATGGGTTTTCCTTCCTCAAAACCCTTCCTACTCCATAATACTCCATAATACGGAAATAGATCTTGATCAATAACACATGTAAAACTCAGTGGAATTGCTTGTTGGCTATGGAAGCAGGGTGGGAAGAGGGGAGGAAAAGAATATGATTCATGTAACCATGGAAAAATATTCAAAACTAATTAATTAAATAAATAAACTTTAAAAAATCTTCCTACTCCAACCAGCCACCAAAATGATTTTTCTAAAGTGTCCATCTATGTCATGCTCCTACTCTATTTGGCTCCCCTTTACCTCTAGAGTCAAATACAAAATCCTTTGCTTGACATTCAAAGTCTTTTAAAACTTATCCCCTTCCTATCTTTTCTATCTTTTTACACCTTATTCCCCTCCATGCACTATTCAATCCAGCAACAATGGCCTATTCATTCTTCCTCAAGGAATACATTTTCAGCTCCCAATATTTCCTTCACTTATCTCCCATTTCTAGAACACTCTCCTTCAATAACTTTGCCTATTGATTTCCCTAGCTTCCATCAACTTACATGTACAATATTGTCTTTTATTGAAAGGTTTTGCCATCTCCTCTTAAGAGTTGAGACATCCTTCTGTTAATCATTTCCTATTTATTCTCTATATAGCTTTACATATATTTGTTTATTAATTGTCTCCATCACTAGATTATGAGCTTCTTGAGGATAGGGACAGCATTTTGCTTCTTTTTGTATCCTCAGTATTTAGCACAGTCTCTTTCACATAGTAAGAGATTAATAAATAATTATTGATCTAGGGACTGAATTGTAAGATTTCTGAAATTAGGAATTATGTTTTATTTACCTTGGTAGTCCACCAGAGGCCCCAAAATGAAATGGTCTCTCAATTAATGTTTGTTGAATTACAATGAAAAGAAACATCTAAGAATTCAAATAAACATTATACTTCCTTTGCACTTTAATGCATGTTTTTATTGCTATTTCGGTAAAAACAAACAAGCAAACAAAACTCTACACTGATATAAATGAATCTCTTCACATTTAGCTATTCTTCACATTTAGCTACTTGGGTGATTTGCACAGGACTTGTGAGATTGAGTTTCATTTAGGTTATTTCCACATTGCCTGCATTTGACAAAACTTATGATCTTTTGGCATGGCCTTCAAATATTGTAAGTCATTTTTTTCATCAGAATGAGGCATTAAAAAAAGTGAAGGTGCCAGATAACATATTACCTTCTCTGAAAGATTGTGCATAAAAAGCAAGAGAGGGTTAATTATTACTTAGCCACTATAATAGATAAGGATCACATTAATTTTTTTTAGAAAATAAAAGATTAATTAACTACAAAAATTACATATCAGGAAGATGACAATCAGGCATCAAAGTTAGAATCCTGGCCTCAGTTAGGAAAACATGCGGTTTTTATCCTGTCTCAGACATTTATCTATGTGTTCTGGGACAAGCCATTTAACCCCTCTTAACAACAGTTTCCTCATCTAAATGAGCATAATAATAGAATACACATCCTTGGATGTTGTGAAGAACAAATGATGCAAATATTAAAGCTTTGTTATTATTAAAGCTTTTTCATATCTTAAGAATTGTTGGTGTAACTATAAACTAATCCAACTATTATGGAGAGCAATCTGTATTTGTATTCATAGGGTTATAAAACTGTGTATAACTTTTGATCCAATCATACCACAATTAGGTTTATTCTCTAAGATTTTCAGGGAAAAAGGAAAAGAAACTATGTGTTCTAAAATATTTATAGCAGCTCTTTTTGTGGAGCAAAGTACTGGAAACTGAAGGGATGTGCATCAATTGGGTAATGGTTGAACAAGTTATTTTCTATGATTGTGACAGAATACTATTGTACCATAAGAAATGATAAGCAAGATATTCATGCACACATAAAACAACAAGAACAACAACAAAAAACTTCGAAATACTTATATGAAGTGATGCAAAGGGAAGTGAGCAGAAACAGGAGACTGCTGTACACATATATAATGATTGACCGTGACTGACTTCACTTCACTATTATTAACAAGGCAAGGATTCAGGATATGCAATTAGAATTTTCTCCCCAGAATTCTCTTACCCATCACCCCATTTTTGTGCTCACTCTGAGTGCTCACACTGCGTGTGTATGTCCGTAGGGAGCATATATTTTGGTGTAGCTCCTCCTTCTCTCTCTTTTTCCCTGATCGAGGCTGTGGAGGCAGTGGGGAGAACTTGGAAGGAAAATTTATTCACATGATCATACTTAAGCTTTGTACTTCTGTTTTGTTATTTCTTCTACTTCAAGTGATTACTAATAAATCTTATAAAATATAATACTTGGAGTTATTGAATACTAATTTAAATCTTTCAAGGACAAGTCCAAGAGACACATGATGAAAAAAGGATATCCACCATCTTAGAAGAAACAGACAGAGTCTGAATGCAGACCGCCACAGACCATTCTTTACTTCACTTCTCCCCATGAATTTTCCTCTAATGTAAGCAATAAGCATCTTATTTCACAACATGACAAACAGGGAAATATGTATTATGTGATAATATTTGTAAAACCTATATCACACTTCCTGCCTTCTTTAAGAGGTGAGTGTGGTGGGAAGGAGGGGAAAATAAGACAGTGTCTTTAACATAACTAATATGAAAATTCATTTCTCTTGGATAAGCATATTTATTATAATTTATACCAAATTATATATATTATATTATGTAACCTTTCCTTTTATTATAAATTTTTAAATGGTAACTCAAAAAAAGGATCTTATGAAATTAAATATATTTGAGTTTTATCTTTTTATTTGTTGCATGGCTAAGAGATGACAGGTGTCTACAGGAAAAAAAACCTGTAAGCATGCCAGCAAATGCCTTTCTTATCGAATTTAAGCTACAATTAATTGTCAAGGTCCTAGGTGTTCTCAAAAGAATTTTTTTTCAGCAATGACATTCATGGCTCAATGAAATCAGTACAAATGATCCCAAGCTGCTCAGTGCTGCAAAAGCTCATCCTTTTCATATCAATAATCTCCAGGTGATACTACCTGACTGTGAATCATATAATATCATGATCTCAGAAGGAACAAAACTGCAGATTACCCAAAGGCAATAGAAAGACATGAATAAAGTACTGACTATATCTAACACTGAATTAAGGACTAGATATAAAATTAGAAAAAAATAAAGTCTCTGATTTCAAGGATTTTACATTCTAATGGAAGAGACAAACATATGGAATGTTTCAGCTACAATTCAGATGGAATAGTTCCTTTGTCCTTAAGGTTCAATGTCAAAGGAAATTGTAATGCCTCTTTTTAAAAGGCATTTCCACTGATAAAATGCTATTAGTTTCTAAAGTTGAGCCTTTTAATATTGCTAAGGACTTTAGTGGCAAGGACTTTCTTTTCTGGGTCTTTAGTAGCTGTGGCTACCACATGTGTAGGAGCAGTTGCCATACTGCATGTTCACAGGAGTTAATGTCAAGGTGATGGCTGAGGGCATTATGCTTGAAGCAATACTATTTCCAATACTTTCGGGTTCAGGGTTCTAGATATCTGCATCAGAATTTAAGGGTAGATAGTTGATTGACATCAAGGTAGTGATGGTGGTTGACTATCCTGACTCATGCTGCCCCCCAACTTTTTCCATAGGGTGCCCTTTTGCTTTGACTCTATTGACTTGCCTGCCCTGTGTGTGGGTTATGATTGGGGAAAGTAGGCTTCAGAACATTATAAAAATGAAGAATAACAAGTAGTCTAAAAGACATCATCAAGAAAAGACATGCATTGCCAAAATATCAATTTGTACTTATATAAGCCCTTGTGATAGTTTCCTTTTCAATTGTGGGTTATATCATTCCAGTAATATTTCAAGATTCATTAGAAATGTACAGCATTTAATAATACCTTGTCTTCTTTCTTCTAGATTGAAGGGTGAAGTGTAAAGAATTGTTCAGAGATAATTAGCACCTCTGATGTTGAAATGAGAGCCCTTTGCATGACTACTCATCTACCTTTGGTGTCTTCTGTTGCCTACCTCCCACCTCCAGCTGCAAAAATCTGTAGCATGCACAGAGGTCATACCTTAGTAAAATCATCTTGGCATAGAAGCTAAACCAGTTTGAGAATAATGATATGCCTTCAACCTATCATTGAGCTAGGGGCATGTCTGTCTCAAGCCCATAAAAACTTCTTCTGGTAGAAAGGGTGGATAAGAAGAATTTTTTTCAATGGTAATGAAGGTACGTGAAGCAGGCATTGTGGAGCATTTAGAGTTTGGTCAAACACTGGAGACACCAAGGTCATCTACTGCATACAGGGACATCACCAGTCATCTTGACTTTTTCCTGCCCCTTAACTTTGATGACTTTTGAAGAGATTGAGGACAATGACTCTGAGAAACTCTTATTCAACTTAAGTCCAATCCATATACAAGTTAAGGCATCACCCTATGATACCATTAGTCTTCTTTAAAAATGAAGGAAAAGGGAAGCTAGATGTCTTAGTGTACAGAAATCCAGGCTTAGAAACAGGAGACAATTCAAAGTGGGTCTCAGACACTTCCTAGCTGTAATTCATTGGGCAAATTAATTACCCCTCATTGCCTAGCCCTTTACTGCTCTTTAGCCTTGGAACCAATACAAAATATTGATTCTAAGATGGAAGGTAAGAGTTTTTTTAAAAAGAAAGAAAATGAAGGACAACCAAAGGTAATATATAAGGGTAGAGATATGTCCAGTCCAAATTTTCTGTACTATTTGTACACATTTTGCACAGCCTGACATGAGCAACAAACTGGCTCCCTCCTTTAGCTTCTCTGTTCCTGACAGTCTATTTGAATAATATTAAAATCAGAAATGGTCTCTAGATTTCCTATTATGTACAGTCTTGTACTTGCCACTAAAGGGTGTAAAATGATAAATAATAAAGATAAGTAAATAAGACATGACTTTATCTTTATTTCCCAGATAATTACATCTACTGACTCATAATAATTATTTCAAAACTCACTCACTGCAGATCTTTGATCTTCTTTAAGTAATATACTTCCCCTTAGCACTTATATACACGGTCTTATGTTTCATACTTGTACCATGTAAAGTACTTTCATACTTTAAAATTATTTTAGTAATCTCTTAATTATTCTATCTAGGTCTTCTCTTTTCTCCAATATAGTTTGTATACCATTGCATTAACATTTTTATTTGGTCTTGTAACTCTTTTACTTAAAAGTCTTCCTTAGCTCTCCATGGGAAATGAATAAAGCCCAAACTACTTAGACTGTTATGCAAATCACCTAACAATTTCAACCTTTTCAATGCTATATCACTCCATTCCAATATACATAACTACTGAAAAAAAACCGGACTAGTTGTTTTTCCCAATCATGTCTTGTTTTTCAAACCTTTGCCCCAGTTTTAATGCCTTACCCTTTACTCTATTAAAATCTACCTATGGGTCTGAGCTCAAATACTGCTTTCTTCATATCATTCCAGCTAAAATTGATTTTCATTATCTCTCCCCTCTCCATAAAAATTATTTGTACTTATCATGCTGATCATTTTCTTACTTATATTCAAATATATGTCTTCTCTCTTGCTAGCTGAGTACATTACTAGAGCTACTAAACTGCTTTGCACATAGTAGAATTATAGATTTAGTGACAGATGGGATCTTAGAAGTCATAGAGTCTAACTTACCCATTTTAGAGTTAAAATAAGGGATAGAAATTAAATGACTTGCATCTTGTCACATTGCCAGGGAATCAGAGGTGGGTACTCAATAAATATTGAAAAATATATTAATACATAGGTGAATAAATTAATAAATATATGGTTTTGCAAATGTTGTGAAATTGCTTTATATATTTAAATGTTATTTCCCCAACTAGTCTGTGACTATGTTCCTCCTTATTTTCCAGATGCTCCCTAATGGCTAGTACAGTGCTAGGCAATCAGTAGTTGCTCCATAAATGCTCTCTAAATCACTGAGTAAATGGTGCATAATCTCTGTTATTACTGGACTGCTCAAATTCATCTGTCTGTTTTATAATTGTTAAAGCTTTTGGCTGACCTTACAGCTATATAGAAAGACTGCTCTCCAGTTCTGGGCACCACATTTTAAGAACATTGACAATATGGGAGTACATCCAGAAGAGGGTGACCAGAATTGAGAGGGAATTCAGGACAATGAGATACAAGAAGCCCAGGATATTTTGGCTGGAAAATAGAAGTCAGTAGTAATATGATAGTAATTTATAAATATTTGAAGAGCTGTAATAGGAAGATGAATTAGAATTGTTTTGCTTGGCACCAGAAGGCAAAAAGAACCATTAGAAAGAAGTTCTATAAGGACAAGTTTTGATTTCATATTGGTTTTGTCTTCTTAACAATTGGAGCTATGCAAAAGTGAAATGGGCTTTCAATGGAGGTACTCTATTCCCTTTCACTGAAAAGCAAACAAAGGCTAGAAGACAACTTCTCTGGGTTGTTATAAAAATTATTCTTCTTCAGATATAGGTTACTCCAGAAATATTTTGGAATACCTCCCCAAACTATGATATAATATACAACTAAAGGGTGCCAAAATATTACCTCTGTTTAATTTGCAATTAGTTTTCCATCTATGAAGGAATGACAACTGATGAACACGTTAAAATAACAATACCTTTTATAAATGTTTAATAGTATTCAATGAAATTTGGGAACAGGACAGATATTTCTTAGAGGCATTATTTCTCAGAAAACTATCTATAGATCACAGGGCTGCTGGTGCTCAGTACTCGTCATTGCCCATAAATATATATTTCTCTCTATATATGCAAATGTTGGTCACTGGCTGTTGGTTCAAATTGTGTCTATTTTGTCTGTCATGGGTAGTTAGATGGAGAAATGGCAATGGAAAGAGCACCCAGATTAGATTGAGAGGACTGGAATTGAAATCTGGCCTCAGTCAGGAGCTCTGTGATTTTAGTTATTACATTAACCTGTTTGCCTCAGTTTCCTCACATGAAAAATGAGGATAATAAAAGTATTTCCTTCCCAGGGTTGTTGTAAGAATCAAGAGATAATATTTGTAAAATACTTAACACATTGACTAGTATATAGTAAGCATTATACAAATGCTGAATTACTATTATTATTTTATCTCATGGCCTTCGAATGGACAAGAGAAATAAATGTATCACACTTTATTAGACTTTTAGCATTAGGAAAGATCAAAGATGCAGTGAACATTCGACTATACTGGGGATGATAGGGTAATGTTAGAAGTCATTCTACAATGACATATATTTGACTTCTCTTCCTTTTGGGAGAATTCCCACCTTTTATAGACATTTGGTAGAAAAATCTCAGCAAAACATATGATGGGGAATATAGTTCTTGCATAACCAGATGGTAGGACATAGATAGTTGTTACCTGGAGCAAATAAGAGCAATTAGGGCTCAGAGATGTGTAGAGAAAGTAATTAACAAATGTATCCTGAACAGCAGCTGAGGACTGGAGGGCACAGATGGGCCAGGACTGTGAAAAGAGCCTGAAGCATCCTGTAGGTAACTGAAAGGATTATTTAAGTACTATTTAATAATAGTAAGGTTAGTGAAAAGAATATTCATTGTGTACTTCAAAGTTTGTTTTGTTTTTTAACTCATCATTGAGTTATTAGTACTTAGTGCTAGAGAGTAGAAGTTCTAGATAGATATTCTGTTTTTGAAGTGAAGATTATATACATACAAGCACACATACATAAAATACTAAACATCTCAATTTCTTGTATTGCATGGTTTCTATTCCTCTCTCCACCTAGTTCTAAAGACTCACTTTAGCTTATCAATTTCTTCTTTCCCAAAATATGGTACCTAGAGTTTCAGACTTTTTAGGAGAGGTGTGTTCCTAATTCTTCTGGCTTCTAGCTTCAGGGAAAAACACAGTGGATTCTGTTTCAGACTCTTCAGGGAGTGATTCTGAGACTGGAGAATTTCAACTTAGGAGAGATAAGGACTATTTGTCTCTCTTCCTTGAGCTAAAATATCTTTCCTAATGAAAGAGCTCTTCACTCTGTGTATTTTCTGATATATTCTAATTTGTATAACTTCTTTGATTTCTTTTTTTGTTATTGGCTGACATAAGTTCATTTATTTGCTATGTGTAGCTGGCATTTGGTATAATGGCTTTGGATACTGCTTAGGATATTCTTTCTTTATTAAAGAGATAGTGACCAAGAGCACAGATTAAATCTAAAATTATTCTCACTAGACTAATAATTTTTAAGCAAATGGGGCAGATAAAATGCGAGTCTAGTAGCTCCATATCTAAGGAGAAGAGTGGTTAAAAATAACTTCTCATTAACACTAACCAAAAAAATTCAGTTCAACAAGTATTTATTAAATGCTTACAAGATTCAAAATGTTCTGCTAAACAAAGTCTAAAGTAAAAGCTAACATCTTCAGGGAACCTGTGTTCTGCAGGAGCAAGGAGGTGAGGAGATATAATGTGCATATCACTAAGGAAATACAACACAATTTGAGGAATTTGAGAAGCAAGAGAGCACTAATAAGTGGGAGAAGAAGTAGTTAGGAAAAGTGAAGGTTTCATCTGAAGTCAAAAATGGAATGGCAAGTCTGAGGAACAGGAGGAAGGACATTTCGTTTGAATGTGAAGGTGTATCGGTCTATTTATCCCCAACTAGTTCTATATATAGGACTAGTTGTAGATAAATTTAGAAAGGTAGGACACAGCTTCAAGAAATAGGATTTTAATAAAGAAGCATTTGGGAGCTACTGAAGCTTCTTGAAAAGAGAAATAGAATTGTCAGACCTGTGTTTCAGTAAAACACAGGGACTTATGGCAGCTGTGTGAAAGTTAAATGGGAGAGATGCAAGACTGGAAGCTGAATGATCAATTGACAATTTTAATGGTTCAAGGAATAGTTAATGAGAGATAAGCACGTATGATGGCTATGTGAGCAGAGAGGGGATATACGAAAAGGTTGTTGTCAAGGTATAAACCTCCATGACTGATTAGATATGGGGTGTGAGGGTTAATGAAGTCTGAGTTGTGAAACTCTATTAAATCCCCCTTAACAGAAATGGAGGATTTTGAAGAAGGGTGAATTTAGAAAAGACAATACTATTTATTCAAAGTCTGTATAACTTTTCAGGATTGGGGTGCAGAAAGGGAAGTTGAATTCTATATTCATTTGCATAAATCTTTGTCCACTTTGACACAGTGGAAAAAGCATGTGGCCTAGAGTCAAGGGGTCTGGGTTCAAATGTTTGCACTAAAGCTTATTTTTACCTTTGTAACTAGGGAAGCCACTCTACTCTCCCTGTTCTGAGATTACTCATATGAAAAAATTAGGGGGATAGACTTCATGACCTCTTAGGTCCTGCTGAGTTCTATTTAAATTTATGATCCTATTAACTTATTGAACCAAGCTTCTGGTTAGGAAATAAAAATGGAAGGTGGGGGTTGTAATCTTTACCTATACTTCAGCTTGAGTTACTCAGCCCTCCCTAACACCCTACCTCCCCAAAGTGCCAAATAATCTCTTTTTTCCAACTACAACATAATGATGTACTGTGGGTAGGGAATAGGTATTAATTCTAACACCATTTAGATGTTATTATTCTTTGTGAAAGCAATGTGTATTTTAATAGAAGAGGTGAGAGCATTTCACTCTCAAGGCAGCTGTCCTAGCCTCCACCTACCTCCTCCTTTCCTTTCGAAAATCTCATTTTGTATTGCACCCACCAATTATATTTCTGTGTCCAGGCTCAAATCCTGTATGTGCTGAGTAATAAATAGTCAGGATGTCAGGAAATTAGTGGGTAGAATTATCTACAAAACTGCAAGAGAAGCATTGTTAACAAAATCTGAAGTCCCACCCTATTCTTCTTCATCCCCATACCTCCTTTCATTTTTTGGGGGGCGAAAATGTCCAATAGCAGATGAATGTGTCCCTTAGGAGAAATATTTGAGTGGAAAACATGAAGGACAAGGAAGTTGAGAGAGCTGATGCATCAATATCTTACTTGTTCAGCCTTAGATAAAATTATAAAGTAGACAAATTTTGTCTTTAGTGGCCTCTTAGCTACATGTTCAATTCGCTCTTCTAACTCTTCACTTCCTTGCACCACAATCCCATCCAACATCCAGTGTCTGTCCCAGCCTTTAATGTTAACTTTGTATTCTTTATATAAATAACGATGTAGTCTTTGACCCTTGGAATATTCACTCTCTGTACCTATCCTCTGCCATATAACATTCTCACCTAGCATTTTTTACTATTTAAAAATATCTATTTATTTATTATTTAGTCATCTCCAGCTAGTGTTAGCAGTGATACTCTCTTATTTTATGAGTCAGACAGTAAATGGTATAGCAGGAAGTAAATAGACTGAATAGTCAAGGTATGGAGGGAGAAGAAAAAGTGATCTGTATTTGTATGGAGTGGGAGAGAAAAGTAGATGTTTTAAGGGAAGGTAGAGAGAATGGAACCAAAATGGTCTCAGGAGTTGTCAGGTACCTTAATTGTTCTGGTGTAGGTTGTTATAGGAAGTGTACTTCATCCCACCTTTCCATTATGGAGACAGCAATTTTGCTTGCAGGTCTCTGCAGGTCCCTTCTCCTGCCAGGACTAAGCAGCACATCTATATGGCTACTATAATAATTGTTAAAAAGAGGAGAGGAGAGGAAAGAGGAGGGAAAAAGAGTAGTGGGGAGGGCAGTGGAAGGGAGGAGAGGTGAGGAAAAGACAGTGGCGAAAGGAGCAGATTGTGGAAAGTGGAGAAAAGAGAACTATTTTGGTATTAGGTGATTTTGAAGAACTGTTGATCTACAGCTCTACTATGTTAATCACATTTATAGTTTGTGGAAGAAGGTGAGAGTGGAAACCTACTGTCCCAGAAATAAGTACTAAAGGGAATCAAATCCCACATCACTTTTCTTTCCAGTTTTCCTGACCTAGTTTGTTTATCTTGCCAGTGATTGGTCTATTTTCCCGACTAGGTACTGGATAGAGATCTATTACTTCTTCTTAGCACCTTTTCTGGGACCCATTCTTGTTTAGCTCTTGTAAACAGATCATGATTACCCTCTTCCTCAATAGTTCCTAGTCCTCACTAACATTTAGACAATATGAAACATAGTAGACTGAGAATTAATGGTGTTTAGGGGAGAGAAGCTTGATTATAAAGATCTTTAAAACTAGGCATTGATTTCTAGACTTAAGCTGATTGAAATAGTCATTGCTGTTACTCATCTACCACTCATTCCCTGCCCCCAAAAGCTGAGTCATTGTGAGAGTAGAACCTTTGAAAATATTCAATGGAAGATTGAAAATGATTCAGAGAATTCTGTCTATTGATATGTTCTCAGAAAGTTTCAGATTTGGAATTCTACATGTTTCCTGTATGCCACCCCTGTGCTACTCATATGTGCTATTAGGAAGTCAAGAAGAGAGGAAACTCATGCCCTCTTTAGTGATTGTGCTGAGTGAACTGGATCAGGAATTATTTTCACAAGTTCTGCTAATGATATAGCTGACTGTCTTGTGTCATCTTTAAAATCTCACTATTCCTTTTGGATAAGTGAGAAAGTGCTTTGAGATCTTGGGGAAAAAGATAGATGAATATGTTCTTTGGGCTTTAGGACCAGATAATCTCTATTAAGATGTTTTTGAGGAAGAGTTGGACTTATGGTACCCTCTAAATAGAAACATGCTTGAAAATACTTTAAAAATGCTGAATTAATAGTCTTTTTAAATAGCTAAATATATAACAACAGTACAAGTTCACCTTGAGAAGGAATATATTATTGCAATTCAGCTACAATTATCAGATGTCTTAAAATACTATTTCATCTCATTATTTTTGAACTCATTAGGCAACTCAACCTATGCTGGGCACAATCCATGTTTTGTAAAATAGCTGTGCCCTGAGTCTTGTTCTCCATACCCCATAAGAGAAAAAGCTGGCCCAACTAGAAGAAAAGAGTTGAGAAAAGCATGAGTGACTCTCAGCTGGACAACCCATTAACTAAGGAACCCTAGGTGAGTCATTAAATCTCTCTATTAAATCTCTCTAGGCTATTAAAGATTCATAATCAAAATGAAGAGGGGGATTTTGCACCCTGGGAGAACACATTTATCTCAGAGGACAAGAATTGTATTTCCATAACTGAACTTCATCAAAGATGGATATTTAGTTTTGGTTAATATTCACAATATCATGAATTGTAAGAGACTATTATTCCAATTCTGAAATAATCAGGAAGCAATTTATAGTGGTATGCCACCATAACTTGAAAGAACATTTTCTGCTGTCTGATGGACAATAATGTCACCAAGATAAATTTGACAAAATTAGTTTTGAGAGGTCCCTTACTTTTTCTTTTGAATCACTTTAAGAGCTCCAGGTATTCATTCTCTCTTTTGAAGATGAAAAGATCTTCAATGTTTTGACCAAGTGGGAACTACCCTTTCTCATAATGCCAGACATTTAAAAATTGCTAGCCCCATCTCTTTTCAATCAAAATGGCTTTTCTGGGGAAAAAACTAATTTCAGTTGCTAGTAGGTCAGAAATTAAAAGATTCAGTTTAGTTCAATGGAATGAACACTGAACTTAGAAACACAAAACCTAATTTGGAAATCTTTCTCTGACATTTATTACTTGCCTAGTCTTGGACAAAACATTTAAACTACATGAGCCTAAGAATGCCACTAAGTAAAATTAGAGAATTGAATTGGATGAACTTTCAGGTCCCTACCAAGTCTAGATCTATGATTTTTTGTTTACTACATATCATTTAAGCAAGTTAAATATTAAGGGAGAAGCCCTTAAATATTAAGAGAGAAGTGTATTGACACTAAAATAAATACCTAATTGAGGGAACATGAGAGAAACCTTGCTATATAGCAAATCCTTTCTAATGTCATATACTTTATATATATATATATATATATACATATATATATATGTACATATATGTGTGTGTATTTGAATTAAATTATTGAATCACTTGTTTAAACCCTTAACTTCCATATTAGAATCAATACTAAGTATTGTTTCTAAGGCAGAAGGATACTCATAGTTAAGCATTTGGGATTAAATTAGTTGTCTAGGGTCATACAACTAGGAAGTGTCTAAGTCCAGATTTGAACCCAGGACTTTCCTATCTCTAGGCCTGGTTTTCTAACCACTGAGCCACCTAACTACCTCTAATAAATCCTTTCTTTTGGGTACCTATCTATAATTTGATAGCCCAGGCATTTTTCAGGTTCTTGATTTTAATGGTACCTTGAAGATAGCTGTGAAGTATGTAAAAATGTAAGAAGAGGGAAAAAACAGTCACTTCTCCCTTTTTAAATAATGTCATAGGAAACCTAAACTGACAGTCAGCAGAAGATCATTCAACAAGAGTCCTAATGAGTTTTAATACCATAGCTGATTGAAGAAATAATGCTAAATGATCACTCAGTCAATACGGGACAAACAATGCTTAGATTTTCTTGGACACTGGATCAATACAAGAAGAAAATTCCAGGAAATAGTCTGAGAATACAAACTATCTGTTACTATATTACAAATATCTTTTAAGTTTGGGACGCCCCCAATATCTAAAAGAAGATGCTCCCCCAACTCCCTTCAAAATCAGTGCTATAAAGATAGGAGTCCATGGCCAAGTATTTGGGTAATCAATTACTTAGAAGTCAAATGTGAGAGCTCTAAGGCAGACAACATCTAAAAGGCTAGAATATATAAATGTACAGCATGGATCACTAGTTGCAAAGGCAGAAGAAATGTCTCTTTCACGAGAAGGAATAGAATAACAATAATAACTACTTTATATATGGTACTTAATAAATACCATCTACCTTGAGAGTTGGTTAGCTCAACATGCAGAACTAGACATACATTTTTGAACACTGTCAGTGTGAGAATTTGTTTTGCCTGACTTCATCTGCATATTTCTTTTTTTAAATTTATTTAATTAATTGATTTAGAATATTTTTATATGGTTACATGATTCATGTTCTTTTTCTTCTCCCTCCTCCCTCCCATCCCCACCCCTGCCCCCAACCCCCTGTAGCCAATGAGCAATTCTGCTGGGTTTTACATATGCATTGATCAAGATCTGTTTCCATATTATTAATATTTTCATTAGGGTGATTGTTTAGTGTCTACATCCCCAATCATATCTCCATCAACCCATGTGATCAAGCAGTTGTTTTTCTTCTGTGTTTCTACTCCCACAGTCCTTTCTCTGCATGTGGATAGTGTTCTTTCTCATAAGTCCCTCAGAAATGTCCTAGATCATGTTCTAGAAATGTCCTAGATTGCATTGCTGCTAGTAGAGAAGTCCATTATATTTAATTGTGCCATAATGTATCAGTCTCTGTGTACAATGTTCTCCTGGTTCTGCTCCTTTCACTCTGCATCAATTCCTGGAGGTTGTTCCAGTTCACATGGAATTCCTCCAGTTCATTATTGGAGGTACATTTTCTGAACTCTTCTTCCAGGCAAGCTTGGTTATTATTTGTTTTATTTTTTTTCGTTTACACTGTTGTATTTTTTTAAACCCCTTACCTTCCATCTTAGAGTCAACACTATGTATTGACTCCAAGGTAGAAGAGCAAAAAGGGCTAGGCAATGGGGGCCAAGAGACTTGTCCATGGTCACACAGCTAGGAAGTGTCTGAAGCCAGATATGAACCTAATATTGACTGAGCCACCTAGCTATCCCCAAGAAGACTTGGCTTTTAATGCTACATCTGAATCTTTGTTTTTTAAACATTTATTAATATTTATTTTTTGAAAAGTTAACTTGGTCACATAATTCATCCTCTTACTTTCCCCTCCCCCCCCAACTTTCCCCTCCTCCCCATGGTTGATGTGTATTTCCACTGGTTTTAACATGTCATTGATCAAGACCTATTTCCAAATTGTTGATAGTTGCATTGGTGTGGTAGTTTCGAGTCTACATCCCCAATTATATCCGCCTCAACCCATGTGTTCAAGCAGTTTTTTTTTTCTTCTGTTTCCACTCCTGTAGTTCTTCCTCTGATTGTGGGTAGCATTCTTTTCCATAGATCCCTCAGAATTTTCCTGGGTCATTGCATTGCTGTTAGTACAGCCTTTCTTTGGGTGAGTTCATCCCATTCACATTCAGAGTTATAATTATCAGTTGTGCATTAGCCAACATTTTGGTATCCTCTCCTAGTTCTACCCCTTCTTCTCACACTATTTCCTTTTAAACCACTGGTTTGCTTTATGTCAGTAACCCTTGTCCCCTCCCTTGATTTACTACCCTTTCTACCCCCTCCCTTATTATTCCCCTCTTTTTATTTTTAAGGCCTAATGAATTCCCTCCCCTTTCTTCTCCCCTCCCTTTTATGACCTACCCACTCCCCTGCTCCCCTGGGTTTTTCACTTCTGAATTTCTCAGTAGGGTTGGATAGAGTTTTATATCCCAATGGATAAAGCTACTCTTCCCTTTCAGGGTTAATTACACTGAGAGTAAGTTTTAACTATTACCTCTTAATGCTCTCTTCCTCTCCTTCTTATAATAGTATTCATCCCTTCCCCTTCCCATGCCATCTTTGTGTGTAATAGAATATCCTATTTTTCTTATTCATTAAAGTTTCTTTTGGTGTCCTCTACTATTCACCCCCCCTCTTTCCCACCCCCATATCATCTTAGACCATTTAGTATTCCAAACTCTCCCTATGAATAATTCTTCCAATTACTATAATAGTGAATACTATAATAGTAAATAGAGTTCCTTACAGAGAATTATACATAACATTTCTCCACATAGGAATACCAATAATTAGATCATATTGAAGCCCTTAAAGAGGCAAATTTAAAAAAAATATGAGTTTTCTTTCTTTCCCCATTGTTTTTTTTATTTACCTTTTCATGTTTCTCTTGATTTTTGTGGTTGGATATCAAACTTTCCATAGTCCCAATCTTTTCTTTGCAAATACGTGGAAATCTTCTATCTTGTTGAATGCCCAAACTTTCCCCTGGAAGTATATTGTCAGTTTTGATGGGTAGGTGATCCTTGGTTGTAGACCCTGTTCTCTTGCCTTTCTCAATATCATATTCCAAGCCTTGTGTGGAGGCTGCCAGGTCCTGTGTGATCCTGATTGTTGCTCCTTGATATCTGAATTGTCTCTTTCTGTCTTCTTGTAAAAATTTTTCTTTTACGTGGAAGCTCTTGAATTTGGCTATTATATTCCTGGGGGTTGTCTTTTCTGGGTCTAGTGTAGAGGGTGATCTATGGATCCTTTCAATGTCTATATTGCCCTCTTGTTGTAGAACTTCAGGGCAGTTGTGCTGAATAATTTCTTTTAGTATGGAATCCAAATTTCTATTAATTTCTCCTTTTTCAGGAAGACCAATGATTCTCAGATCATCTCTTCTAGACCTGTTTTCTTGGTCTGTCACATTCTCATTGAGATATTCTAGATTTCCTTCTATTTTATCAGTCTTTTGACTTTGTTTTATTTGTTCTTGCTGTCTTGAGAGATCATTAGCTTCTAATTACTCAATTCTAGCCTTTAGGGACTGGTTTTCAACTATGATTTTTTGGTTTTCCTTTTCAATCTGGTCATTTCTGGTGTTCAATTTGATTATCAATTAATTTTATTTCTGATCCTCACTTTCCAATTGCAAAATTCTGCCTTTTACACTGTTATTTTCTTGCCAGATTTTGGTTTCCAATTTGCTTACCATTTTGTTTGATTTGGGGGCATCTTTCTCCATTTGGGAGTTTCTGTCTTCTAACCTGTTTATTTCATTTTGAGTTATTTCCCACTTCTCTCACCAAATCTCTTCCATCTTTCTCATCATCTCAGATTTGAACTCTTCAATAGCTTGTGGCCAGTTTTCATTATTTTGGGAAAGTTTGGATATGATTACTTGTTTGTTCTCCTCTGCTGTTTGTTCTTTTGTCTTGTCTGTGTAAAAGTTGTTGAGTGTTACAGATTTCTTCTTGATGATCTTTCTCTTTTGGGGTTCTTGTCTCTAGCTTGCCATTGTTAGCCCTGTGCCCTCTCAAGTTTATCCTCACACTCAGGGTCTGTCTGCACTCTTTAGGCTCCTGAGGTCTCAGTTGTTCTCAGGGTCAACCTCCTGGTGGTCCCCTTCCTCTGCTTAAGGCTCCTTTAACAGTCTCAGGGCATTGCTTCCACAGTTGTGAACCTCTTTTGCACTGGGTCCCCACTCAAGGTCCTCTTCTGAGCTGAATATCCGAGTCCTCGCCTGTGCTCAGGATTTGTGTCTCTGCTTGTGTCCTTGCCTGCACTCGTGCCTGTGCTCAGGATCTGCATTCAAAGTCCACACATGTTCTTTAGCCTCTTGGGGTCTTAAGTCTTGCTGCTCTCAGGAGTAGGCCCTGGTGACCCCAGGTAGCTGCCAAGGATTTAAGCCATGCCCCAAACTTGCTCTGACTCTTGTGTGCTGGCTTTGGCACTATAGGTAGTGTGTGGTGGGGGAGGGGGTTGCTCAGCTCCTGTTTTAGTGAGAGCTGTTTCACCCCTTTATAGCATGGAAATACCCCGATTCCACGTACCTCCAATGCTGCGTCCTGTTTTGGGATCCCTTTGATCCTCTGGATTTGTTTTTATGTCTTCTTGTGGAGTCCTGTATGTTTCGGTTAGGAGAGGCTAAGCAGCTGCTTTTTACTCTGCCACCATCTTAACCAGGAAGTCCTCTGACTGCATATTTCTTAGAAAGGTTCTATTTGTTTTTCATTTGGGGAGTTTTCAAGGTAGAAGAACAAAGGATAAGACTTACCCACAAATAAATAACACGAGCAAAACAACAACACAACAATAACAATAATGTTACAGAAAAAAGAACAGAAGGAGGGACAGAAAGAATTATAAACAGTACTGTATTGAGTATCATTTGCTGAATTTCCTAGATAACTTAAAGGAAAAACAAGTTTCACGTTGTGAAGTTTCAAGTTTTGTGTAAAAATTATATTTTTCTACAATGTATATGTAAATAGTTGGTGAGGTTCAGAATATTTTAAAGGGAAAGTTTTTAAAATGAGAAATCAAAGTTTAGTTTGTAATATATTGTAGCCTGACAAGCAACACGTTTTCTTGGGTAGGTGGGATTTGAAGCATGTTCTTGGGCTTCTCACTGGATATAGTGAACTTTGTAAATTGGCACTCATTGTTCAACAACCAGTAACATACAACTCAAGGACAGAGTTCCAAAATTGAGGTTATTAAAAGGTAGGACATTAAGGAGTACATGATAGTAGTCTTTGGTAGAATGGTTCAAGGGGTTCCATTCCAAGAGAAAAGGTAGACTTTGCAATGACAGGGCAGATTTGATCTCTTATACTTTCTTTCTTTTCCAGTTTGTCCAGAGGTCATATGTAAGAGAATATGATAAAAGTCAATATCTTTCTTTACAGATTCTTTCCCAATAATTCCAGAAGCTTTAAAGATAAACTATTTATCAAGTGTACTCTTCAGTACCTCCCCAGAGAGTGGACATAGTAAACTGCACTATTTGCATTTCAAGTTGTATGCTAAGCAATATGATCATGATCTGGGAGTGTATAATATAAGGTCCAGAAGGGATCAGAAGACAGCCTAAGCCATTATAGTGGCAAGCCATGATATCAAACATTTCTTGCTTCCAAAGCACCCTTTTCCTAAGATCTTCCCTTAAACATATTAAGGGAAAGGAGAGACTAGAACAGCAGACACAATAGTTTGCACTTCATGAATCCTTTTAATAAACCTAGTCTATTAGATAATTGCCAATGCCAACAATAATACATGAGACATTTTAGTAGCTAAACCTGCAAGATTACATAATAGATATATCAGAATTAGAAGCAGCTTCAGGGATAATTAGAAGTTACCAAAGTGTGGTTCAAAGACACCTGAGAGTGCCCAAAACCCTTTCAAGTAGCCCAAGAGATAAAAACAATTTCATAATAACTCTAATTCTGTATTAAAATATTAAAATACTCTCCCGTCAAGCTACATATATGAGATAAATTTTCTTCACATACTTCAACCAAAACAATATATCCTATTCAACAGATCAAGTGCAAATACCAATATGAGAATTTAGCTGTCTTTTTTCTACCAGAACTTAGATCTGAAAAAAAAATATGTAAAAATACTGCCCTTCTCAATATGATCTGATTTTGTTACAGTTGCAGAAACTGAGGCAGGTAGTGGTAAGGTGAATGACCTAGTGTCACATAGCTAGACCAGATTTGAAATTACGTCTTTCTGAATGCAGGCTGTCCTTAATACTACCTAGCTTCCCATAACGTCTAATATGATAAATGTAAATATGAGTAGATGTAAAAGATGCAAAAAAATCTCTTTGGGATCCTCAGTAATTTTAACAGCATATAGTAGTTTTGAGACCTAAATAAGTGAAAATTAGAGAGCTGGAGAGATTTAATCAAGGGAAATATTTGTCTGATTGCTAGATTCTCAAATTCCAAATTCATAACTTTTTCTACTTCACTACCTAGAAAAATGGCAAAACATCAACACAGGGTACTGAATACATGAACACACACATACATGCATCTATGGGTGTATACATAGACATGCATTTATGTTGTTGTGTATATACGTGTTGTGAAAGTGGGACCAATTAGCAATGATGTTTCAGTAGGCTCCAAAACCCTGGCTAGAAAACCTCTAGCAAGAGGGATGGAAGTGGGTGGATGTAATTCTTTCTCTTCTCCCTCCCTTGGCAGTTGAAGTTTCTGGTAACTGCTATTAATAGAATCCCTTTCTGACCAGAAATGGAGGCTATCTGACTTAGCTTTCACAGGGCTGAATTGACTGGCAAAAAAGGGAATAATCCCACAGAAATTGGCAACTTGCACTGTTTGAGGCTGATTCCCTAAGCCCAAGATACGTGAAGTGCTCAGGATGTTTTCAAGCAACTTTCTCGATCACTGGATCTCAACTACTCTCAGGATCTGCCAAGATGAAGATTTGACTTAGGTAAAGTATGAATTAGGGTAATATAGCCTGAAACACAACACCTCACTCTCAGAGACTTAACAAGAGGAGGGATTTATTAATCCAGGGAAACAGGGAAGGAGGGAAAGATCTAGTTTTGAGAGTGAGGTAAAATCTATCTATGATCTTCAAGGTACTGTTAGAATAGTTATCTCCCCAGAGGGGAAAGCCTCTGAATAAAACTATTTCTCCCTAAACTCCCTCACAATCTAGACTATCTCCTAAAATCTAATAATAACAAGACCAAGGTGGTAGTGATGGTCTTGATCATAGATCTGTAGTCATTTATGGATTGGCTGGGACACTGTTTACAAAGGTTTTGTCAGTGCTCACAGCCTTTGGAAAATAGTCTGGTTAGAGTCTGTAAGGAGTATTTGGCAATGAACCATCCTGCTCTCTGGGTTAGAGATAAGCTAAGCTAAAGAGAAGTAATCCTACCCCTTTCCAGCCACCAAGCTCCCTCTGTCCCCCAAAGAGTGAGTTTGCCAAGCTGGGTGTCTTGCTTTTATACCCACATTCTTAACTGCCCCCATCTGCCCCCTCTTCTAGAGTTCTGGGGGTACTGTGGAGTTCTGTGAGGCAGTTCCACTCACTTAAGATTATTAATGTTACAGCATACACACATATATGTATACATATTATCATATACCATATATACATATATCTATGTGTGAGTGGTGTGGACTAAATCTTTTGATTTTGCATCACCTTCATATCCAAATATATACTCCTTTTCTAGTCTTCCCTTGAAAGAAAGAATAAAAAGAGACAAGGAAAGAGGATAAAAGCTGGTAAGCAAAAAACATGGATATATCAACCAAATCTGGATTATATATAAAATGTTTCATTCACATCCATAGTCTTCTACTTTTTCAGAGACAGGAAAAATATGTAGAAGTCTCATACCAATGGCCAAGTTTAACCATTCTAATTACACAGTATTGTTTTATTTAATTTTTTTATCCTCAATACTTAGTTCAGTGGATATAGCATAATAAGTGTTCAATAAATTCTTTTTCACTCTTATTCCCTTATTCACTGATAATTTTGATTGTTCGCTTTATACTGTTTTATTTATGGTATATATTATTTTCATAATTCTAACTCCATTTTGCATCAGTTCATATAAATCATCTTATACTTCTCTGTATTTTTCAGATTCATTATTCCTCATATTTTAGTAATATCCCATTACTGGATGAGTTTTGTTTAGTCTTCTACATCTATCAAGACTTGTTACTTAGGATCTCTTTGGCTACTTATATCTAAGACACTGGGTTTGTCCAGCTTGGTCTCGTTAGTTTCCAAATGTAACCTATGCATTTGTCATTAGAGCCCATTGACACCCACTTTTGAAAAAGTTTAAAATTCTTCTCTACACAAGAACTCGCCTGAGTGGTAGTGGATTATAGGATCGTAGATTTAGAATTTGAAATATCTGGAAACCATCTTGTCCAACACTCTTGTTTTACCAGTGAGAAAAGAGACACACATAAAGGCATTACAAATGAGAGAGTCAGAATTGGAAGTCTTCAAATTCCAAACCCAGTTACATAGGCTCAGGTACTGGAATTTCCATTTTATAAATTCTTTTTCCCAACATTGTACAAAGCAATAAGAACAAGAATTAGCATTTCCAAATGAGGCCAAATTGCTTTTGCTTTGCTCCTGTCTTGTAATTATACTTTTAGAAAATGGAAAGCTAACTTAAGTGAGAGGTGAACCTATACCACTCCACTGACATTTTCATCTAGTATCCCTCTAAATCATGGCCAGCTACTGTTGTTCTATGCCTCAAGATGGTTGCAGCTATTTTTGACCCAACTCTTTCTTGGTCTATTGGCCCAGATTACTGAGTTTAGGTGACCTGTTGCTTCTCAACAACAAGCAGAGTGAGGAAATGGCTACAAGATTTCTGGTGACCCTGAAATCTGCACCAGGAGAAAAAGAGTATCAAGATGAAGAATGATCCTGGGGGCACTTCAAAAAAGTAGTGATAATAATGACCATTGAGCCTATCTACTTCAGGCCTTGCACTAAATGTTACTAACAGTGGAAAGAAGATTATTGAAACCAGAAAGGCAAAGTTTTTCTTCTCCTTATCAACTCAGACAACATTTTGAGCTTTAAATATCTTGAGTCTATTCACTTTGTGTCGGGGTTAACTCCTGGTTGTTCTACCTAGTTTCACTCTCCCTAATACATTGTCTTCAAATTAAGCAGATTAAGCTCCTGAAATGTGGCTTTCAATCCTTCCATTCCTTTCTGAAACACAGAAGTAAAACAACCACTTGAACACATGGGTTGATGCGGACATGGTTGGGGATGTAGACACTAAATGACCATACCAATGCAACTATTAATAATATGTAAATAAGTCTTGATTGATCACACGTGTTAAAACTAGTGGAAATGCATGTTGGATATGGGGGGTAAAAGGGGGTGAAGAGGAAAGTAAAAACATGAATCATGTAAAAAAATAAAAAAATAAAAGTCTATGGAAAAAATAAATAAATACATAAATAATGGTTTCTCACAGATTACAAGATAAAATCCAGAGTTCCTCTAGAATAAAAGATTCTATACAAATTAGTTCCCCTATTCTACTACCTGAGCTATTTGCAAAGTAGACTGATGTCTTCCAAACTTTTTTTCATTTTGTCACCTACGTACTTATGTTTATCTATAATAACTCTCCCCTTGACTTTTGCAATGTAACCTAATCTTTCAAGGACTAATTCAAGTCTCATCTCATTAAAACTTTTTTTTGACCAATACACAGCACTTTCTCCCTCCCTTGATTCCTATAGATTGCATTGTATATTTCTTAGAAGAAAATGTATGTTTTACAATCTATAATGTGAAGTTTAAATTCTTTTGAGAATAATTTCAGGATAAGGATCTTGCCATTTCCCCAGAATCCAGACAACGGACCTATTTGATGAAGGCACCAAAAGATGCCTAAAGACCCTTCACTGGACCATGAAGATCAAAACTGAACTTTGGGGTACAGTTGATTGAACTATGGGGAGTGGAAATTGAGTTGAATGCAATTTGTTTTAATTGTACATGTTATGCCAATAAGGGACTGCCCCCAAATTGGTTTTTTGTCAATGTGGCTAATTTTATCCATTCGTTCATCTATTTCTTTTATCCCCAAATTCCTGAAAATTAGAACTTGTCTATGTTTACAGATCCAGCAAAGAAAAAAGGGCCAATCTTTTTTTTTGCCGGATCTCAGGGGGAATTGTATAATTGGAAGTTGGGAGAGGCCATTTAAAAGTATATATATTTTTTCTATGGACACATGGGGACCTTAAAACGACATTTCCCGTGGTCCAACGGGTTTCCTGTTTTGGATTACATATTCAAGGTGAGGGACAGCTTTAAATAGGGGGAAGTGACTTTGAACTCTCTCTTAGCTACTAGCCGTGATACAAAAGGTAAAATGCTGAGGCGGCAGTTTAAATACTTACAGGCTCGTGATCTAATGATTTTATCTCTATCGGCATGGCTTTAATTAAAATACTAATTTCTATATTTATATCAGTCTTTATAATTTTTAATCGTAACAGCATTCACTCGACTGCTATAGTTATACCTATAAGACATAACATATGTGTACCTACCCTAACCAGTGTACTTACTGGAAAGATCACTGGATTTGGAATCAGAGACCTGAGTTCAAATCCCAGCTCTTCTGCTTACTTTGTGTATTATTTGATTAATTGTGTCACTTCACTGAAATCCAGTTTCCTCATTTCTTTTAACACAATAAGGGTTTTAACTAGATGTCATTCATTCATTTGACAAACATTTAAGTTCCAACAAACATTTAAGTGCATATACTAGTCCCAGTGCTGAGACAAAAACATGGTCCTTCCCCAAACCTCAGGAGGTTCTAAATTTATTATCTCTCTAACTTCTTTTAGCTACTAGTTTCACAATATTATGATCTCAACAAAATTCTTCCTCCCCTACCTGCCATGATATAGCCATTTTCAAGATTTGGAGAGAAAACTAGTATCTTGGTGATCATGTATGAAGTTGAGGATTTAGGAAAGGTCTTCTGAGTATCTAGAGTGATTCCCCAAAAGATAAACCTATATTGTTTTCTACTATATTCCAAAGGTTCACAGAACTGAAGTAGATTCCTTTCTTTTCAAGTGCCATCTCCCAGGGTTACTTGTTCCACAGGAATGGTTAGCGATCCTAAAGGGTAATTGTCTTGTTTCTTTCTGAGATCCCATTTGGCAATAATTAATTAGATCTGTTTATGGATTTTCATTATCCAACCTGACACACATGTATGTGTATATAAAATTTTTATAGAACTTAAAGTGAGAAACAAATGTTACTTATTAATACAGCATCATACTCTCTGTATACTTGTATCTTTGTACCAGAAAAAAAAAAGTATCTGGAGGATAGAATTCAATGGGACAGTTGTGCATATAAAAAACCAGTCCATTTTTCCCCTCAGCAGAGTAGACAATAATTTGATGGGATGGCATATTCTTAGAAGTGGGCTATTAAACACTGACAGATGCAATTCACTGTAAGAGGAGGGACAGAAGAATATACAGGAAGTGTAAGAATATAATAATAATAATAACTGACATTTATATAGTGCTTTAAAGTTTGCAAAGCATTTTACATATATTATGTCATTTAATACAGTTATAGCCCACAAACGGGCCTAACAAACTATAGCCAGATGGGATCCTGGAGCACTCAGAGAGAACCAGGCTGATAGTAAAGTGAGTAATGTCATAATGCCTTTGGTTAAAAGGCCATAAATGCAGACTGAGGCTCTACCTGAATCCAGATGTCAATTACCTCATGCCTAGATTACTGGAATTTCTCTGTTTTCAGTCTTTTCCATTTCCACTATATTCTGCTTATCACTTCCACATCAATTGTCCCCAAACACCACATTCCTGATGTCACTCCTCTTAACAAATTTTTAAATGTTTTCTTTATTGTCTATTGGGATTTTCTGGTTTTTAAGATTCTCCACAGTCAAACCCCATTTTGCTTGTTCATCACTCCCAGTTTCTTCATGTTTACATACTTTTATAGATTATATATATAATATAATTCTAGAAGTGAAAAAGACCTTAAAGGTCACCTACTTCAATTTTGCAGGTGAAGAGAGTAAGAATGACAAAATGACTCACTTTAATTCATACGGTTAGCTAGGAGTGGAACTGGATCAAAAATTCAGATTTTTTGATATTGATTCCAGAAAAATGTACTTATCTATGTGCATATATACCTATATTTATATTATATAAATGCATGTGTATTTATGTTATATGGTGATATGTATTCATAATGTACATGTATGTTCATAGATTAATTGAATAGTTAGACTGCTGATAGTTTAGTTGTTTGATCTATACATCACACATGCATTTATGCACATATGTGACCATATGTGCATACATACATATGTGTTTGTAGTTATATGTAAGCAAAATGTCCTAGAATTAAATGACGATAGATAAAGAGAGGAAAGGGAAAGGGGGAGAGATATAGAGACAGAGACAGAGAGAAAACAAGAGATGGGGATGGAGATGGAGGTAGAGATAGAGATGGAGATGGACACAGCAAGGCACTTAAGAAGGCCATTCATAAATAGGATAGAATCTTTTCTACCTCTCTGCCTTTTTTTTTTAATCTCTCCCCTACTTCCCTTTCTCTTTATGCAAAGCAAAACCCACCCTTAAAGGCCTTGGCTTAAGTCATTCCCCGTCCATATATAACCTTCTTTGAGTTACTAATCTCATACTGACCTCCCCCTGCCCTGGAAGTCTGAAAGAATTTGAAGTCTGTCAGAGACAAGTAAGCTCTCAGGCCTAGAGACTAGAGGCTCTAGGTTCAAATCCGACATCAGACACTTCCCAGCTGTGTGACCCTGGGCAAGTCACTTGACCTCCATTGCCCACCCTTACCACTCTTCAACCTAGGAGCCAATACACAGAAGTTAAGGGTTTAAAAAAAAAGAGAGAGAAGTAAGCTCATTCATTCATTGTCTTCTAAATATTCTACATGTAAGTCTTTTCCTTTTTCATATTTTAATACATTTTATTTTCCCAATTGCATGTAATAATTTTTAAAATATGTTTTTTTCCGAAATTATAAGATTCAAATTCTCTTCCTCCCTCTCATCCCTTCCCTTTTATTAGAGATTGTAACTAATTCAATTTGGGTTATACATATATTAGTATGCAAAATATGTTTCCATATTGGTCATTGTCATACAAGAATACTCATATAAAACCAAAACCCCAAAATAAAATTGTGAAAAAATAATTTAAAAAGATAGTATGTTTTGATCTGCATCTGATTCCAATAGTTATTTCTCTGGAGGTGGAGAGCATTCTTTGTCACAAGTCCTTCAGAATTGTCCTGAATAATGGTATTGCTGAAAGTAGCTAAGTCTTTCACAGTTAATCATTGTACAATATTATTGCTAATATGTACAGTGTTCTCCTGGTTCTGCTTATTTCACATTCATCAATTCATGTAGGTCTTCTCAATCTTTTCTGAAATCATCCATTTCATTGTTTCTTATAGCACAATAGCATTCCATCAATATGCTATATCACAATTTGCTCAGTCATGCCACAATTGATGGCCATTCCCTCAATTTCCTGTGATTCTTTTCTCTTCAATAAGATTATCAGTTCCTTGAGGAAAGTAGCTATATCTCACCCATATTTTGTATCCTGAACAGCATTTAGCACATAGTATAAAATTTGTAAAGTCCTTTGGATTGATTAACTGAATAAGGTAAGTATCAATAGAAACTGATCAAAAGAATCAGGAAAGACAGCAACAGGAGGTAATTTGTCTAGACAACTGAGCATTAGCCTTGGAGTCTAGGATTTTCTAGTGACTTCCTGTTTGGAAGGAAGATGATTTTAAATGTTTGTTGTTTTCCCCATTATTAGTTTGAGATTAATGAAGTTGAACTGAGTTCTCTTTCATGTGGTCTCTGGAAGGATTACTCAGATCATATCCATATTGTGCAAATCAAATACTTCGAGGAAGCAGGCTTTGAAAATACAAGTTCTTATTACTTTGTTATGACTATGGTAATATTAGGTCAAGATTCTCAGGGCAAAAGACAAATTCCAGTCCTAGCAGGCAAGGAAGCTCAAAGCCACAAAGAAGCTGAAATATTACAAACCAGATGAGCTAATGTGATTCGTTGAGAGGGGAGAGAGGGGACTGTTCAGAGGTTTTGAAAGGAAAACTCAGCTTGGAAGCCAAGTAAAGCAGAGTCCAGAAAGGGAAAGGATAAAGACAAGTGTATGATCTACTGGAATTCATAAAGGGGAATGTGAAACATTGGAGTTTTGAGGTCATATCTCCTATTCAGCAGCAACCAGACCTCTATTTCAGATGTGTACTATTTTAGTAACTGAGGATCATCTGGAAAAGGGCAAACAAAACAAATAAAACAACAACAGGATTTGTCCTGATATGTATATATAATAGGGTTTTGACTATCTGGTGTAATTTGAAGGTTGTTGCTGAAATGACCCACTACTCCCAAGCATTTTACCCCATCAATCTGAGAGGTATTTTAGCTGTGAATAAATAATGCTGCTTACTCTCTATGTATACTCTATTACATTGTTCCTCTTGTCAAAGAATTTGTAGTCTAGCTTAGAGATGAAACTAACACTATTTTAATGTTTCAAAATAACTGTGATTTTATAACTGTCTGTATTCTTTCTTCCAGATCCCTATTCTTCCACACCCTTAAAAGCAAGTATTCAAGATTTGCTGGGTCCCACAATAAAAAGAATGACAAAAATAACAACATTGAGTGGCCACTCTGAGTTCTGTAGCTCTCTACATTTGGCAAGGTTTATGCTTGGAGAATGGATATGTATTCTGTCACCACAAGCAAATCACTTCACTGATATGAAACTTCATTTCTTCAGTCTGTAAAATAGGGATGACAATACTTGTACTACATGGTTCACAGAGTTATGAATAGGGAAACTATTTTTACGTTTTAAAATGTTATAGAAATATAAAAAATATTACTTTTTCTGGTTTTCCTTCTCAACAGATTTATGAGTCCATTGAGGAGAAGAGGTAGTTTACACTCACTCTGACACTAAAGTTTGTTGTCACCAAAGCTCCCAAAAGGAGTGGATTGTCTACTCTAGACATCAGGGACTCAGTTTCCCTATTTTCCCCATTCAGATGTTTCGGGTAATAGTTTGGTGGTCACATGATCAAAATTTCAGCAGGGGAAAAGAATAGATGACTTTAAATAATTTGGAAATTCAGAAAGGTTAGCTGATATATAGATCACAGAATCAATTCACATGACCAAAAAGGCAATAAAAGTTTACAGTTTAGATAGTCCCCAAAGAATGAATTGCTAAATAACTTTATCTAGTTAGCCTAAAAGAGAAAAACAACCTTAATAATCCAGTGGCAGCTAATTGGAAAATCAAGAGGATTTAGTCAGTACAAAATGGAATGGAATGTAGGTGATCAAATACAATATAATATACTCTTCAATCAAGATGTCTCCCTTAATTTTAATGACATTTAAAAGGAATAACTTTTGCTTAATTGGGGGATAGTTACATGTCATGAACTAGAAGCTTAAGGAAGCAAGGATTTTCTACTGTTCAGAATTTATTTTCAATACTGACAGTTATTCTCACCACCCCAATCCACAGACTTAACACATAATATGCTCCTTTAGGAGAGAAGCAATTTCTATATTCATGGACCATAATACATTTCTTTTCATATAATGGTCATTTAAGTAGAAAGAACAATAAGGGACAGTGGAAAATCATAGGATCTGAGTTTGAATCTCAGATATGATATTCCCTGACTGTGAGACCATGGAAACTCTATTTCACTTTTAAAGCTTCTAGTGCCTTATCTATAAAATAAGATGGGGTTGGGAGGAGAGAGAAGAGGTTTGAATTAGTTGACTTCTGAGGTTTCTTTTAATTTTATTTCATATTTTGTTGGAGGAAAATAACTCTGATGTAGAGAGTTCTACAGTAATATTCTATTAAGTACAAATAAAAGGCAAGGGACTATGCATGCTTCTTCTCTTTGATACTCCACAACCATAGCATGGGATTGGGTTCCCAGCAGGATCTTAGTAGACACCTTATTAGACCCCATGGAATACAGGCCTAAGGTGGGCCTGAAGTGTGAAATGATGGTCTTTTCCTCATTCTCAGTACTGGTAGTGTCTCCAAGATGTTGGGCCCAGGAACTCAGCATTATTTCATTTTGTATTACTTTCTTTTTTGCAATTTTCTTCAACCTATTTTATTTGATTTTTTAAATTCCTTTTTGTGTTCTTCCAGAGCTTGTGACCAATTCCTATTTTTTTTTTAAATTTTGCATGTGTTTACTTGAATCTCACCACTTCCTGTTGCTTCTGTTCTTTGCTCTTTTTCCCTGTAGAAATTTTTGAGGGTCAAGAGGGCTTTTTTTGTTTGTTTTTTGCATGTTTGTTCGTTTTGCTGCTGTTTGCTCATTTCTCCCACCCCCAGTTGACTGAGAAATCTCCATAGTACTGACTGTTTCTGTGTTAGCTTTTGGTTCACAGGGTTTTGCCCTGGCCTTGTCTTTAGGGCTGTAGAGGAGGTTTGAGAGCACCCAGCACTATGGACCTCCAGACCTCACTGACAGGGCCTGGGGCTTTGAGGAATAGGTCTGAGGTGTTCTTTTGTTGGTGTAGCCCAGTGGTTCCCAAACTTTTTTGGCCTATCGCCCCCTTTTCAGAAAAAATATTACTTAGCCCCCTGGAAATTATTTTTTTTATTTTAATAGCAATTAATAGAAAAGATAAATGCACCTTTGGCCATCACTGTGTTCTTGGATTGCTGTAGCACCCACCAGGGGACAGTAGTGCCCACTTTGGGAATCACTGGTGTAGCCCATCATCTAGGATCCTGAAGTTGCCTATGCCCTGGTTTTGAGTTTTGGCGCATTAAGTGGGGGGATGGTTGGACGGCCCTTTTCCAGTTCTCAGTTTTGCTTCCTATTCCCCCTTATATTGTGGAAATCCAAACTCTGCCTACCTTTCACATTGTGTTCAGTGGGAGAGCCCTTTCACTCATCCTGCTTTGACTCCTGTCCTTTTAGGACACCTTTTAAAGATTGGTTTTGAAGGATATTCAGAATAGTTTCAGACTTTCACTGCCACTAAGCTACCATCTTGGCTCCACCTTGCTCAGCATTATTTCAAAACTTCATCATTGTTCTTCTACTTCCTATTAATAACTGCCATCTCTGTGACCACAGGATTCTTCCCTCTCAGGGACTCAGGGTTCCTGGGAGTATAGAACTCCCTCAAGAGGCTATGAAGAAGTTAGGCTTTACGAGTTTTTCTCCAAGGAGGCAGAGTCTATGTATCTGTGTCTCTACTTCTCATCTCTCCATCTCATATGTTTTATTTTATTAGTCTTTCAGCTCTGTGTGTGCTGTTCCTATTACTTTTTTTTAAGTTTATTAAATTATGGACATTTCTCAATACATCATCCTCATTCCTCCTGAACTGAAGAATTCATAGACGATCATCCATAAAGAAATAAATGAGTGTGTTCTTTATAAAAAGTACTACAGTAATATTCTGCCTGAGGCATATCAGAGGCAATGTGATGAGATGGAGAGATAACCAACCTCCAAACCAGGAAGACTTGGATATAATTACTATCTATCTCTGATACATCCTGGCTATGTGACCCTAGACAAGTCACATAACTTCACAAGGCTCTAAGCAGGTCTCTCAGATTATAAATTGCAGAGAAAGACACAGAAGTTGAAGAGTTGTCTATAATCTAGACCTGTGGTCTAAACATGTGGTCTAATAGGCCATATTTCAGCTTACAACACTCATCAGGGAACCTAGAAACAGGTTAAAATGTAATTGTGAAATATTTAACAAAATAATTAAACAATACATATAACATAGATAATGTTATTTGTAGTTTTCTAATTTAATGTGTGGACTGCAAGTGTCATTACCTGCCTTTTATTTGAATTTGACACTAAATTACACCCCCTTCCCTATCTTTATGCTCCATTCATAAACTACAGTTTGTTCAGCCACTTCTAAATGGGCACTTTGTTACTTCCTTGTAGCCTTCCTTCCTTCCTTCCTTCCTTCCTTCCTTCCTTCCTTCCTTTCTAGACTATAGAAGGAAGAAACCAGAAGCTGTGTAGTAGGACCAAGATTTCTGTTTGAACCTGATAAGGCAGCTTCCTGGTCACCTAAGAGCAAAAAAAAAATCCAAAACATGTGGAATTGGGGTCACTCTGACTGGGATTCCTGAAGTCCACACAATTCACCACATTCTGCCTTGCCAAGGAGAAATGTTTCTCTATGGATACAATAGGGTCTATATCAGAAAAGTTAAGTGCCACTGTATCCTTGTTGCATATCCTTATGGAATCAGAGCAAAATAAACTTTCTTTTGTTAGATGTTCAATTTTTTGAATTCTTTATTTCACCAAAACAATTAAAGTGAATAGGGTCCTAATATTAAACATGCCCTAACAGGCAAAGAAACCAGTTAGGAATCTATTGCAATAGACCAGGCATATGATAATTTTTGCCTAACTATTTAAGTAAAGGAACTAACAAATAAGACATTTATATGAACTATCCATGGTATGAAAATTGCTTCCCTCTATTGATGATATGAATACAATTACATATCTCTTAAAAGAAGAGGTGAGAGAGAACTGATGAATTCCAAGTGCATTGAAGCATATTTTTGTGTTTTATTTTGCAGACTCGCTAATATAGAAATATAGACTACATGACATTACATGTTTAATTGATATATTGCTTTTGCCTTCTCAAGAGGTGGGGATGCAGTGGGCAGGAGGGGGATAAGTTGGAACTCAAGTTTTTAAAAATGAATGTTAAAAATATTTTAGAAGTAATTGGGAAATATTTAACAAAATAAAAGACACATTGAAAAAAGAGATGAGTTATTTGCTTGAGACAGGTGATTTTACTCTAATACATGTGACTTGATAGTAAAAAACATATTTCTCATTTTCCTAGGAGAGTCACAGTTAGGCATGATAATAAAATATATTTATTTAAAACAGTAATTTAAAACTTTTTCTGCTTCCTTACTCCAATAGCCCCATTCATGTTGTGCTCTACCAGTCACTTACTTTGACGACTTTTTTGTGGGCTCTGTGTAGGGGGGCTAGCAGGTGCTAGAAAGGGAACACATCATGCTTACACACTCAAAAGTGAATAAGAGGAGAGAGCAGGGCAGTTTCTTCCATAGAAATTTTCAATCATGGGATTTCTCAGGGGAAAACATATGGGATGCTTCACTTTCTATTCCTCCCATGTGGATTATCTAAGAAAATAAAAACATCTATGTCTAGCAAGCACACTCAGCTCCTTCTAGAGACAAATTCCTAGTAGTCAGTCAGAATTAGAGGAAATATAGGAAGGAAGAACAGAAAAATCCAAAGCACAATTTGTTTTGAGACAATTGTCTAATTTCTTTTGAACATTAAGCAGGTTGTTTGGACATCAGTTGTTGGACATTGGTCATGTCCAATTGTTCAAGATGTCATGGACCATAGACAATACCGTCCATGGGACTTTTTTGGCTAAGAAATGGGAATGGTTTGTCATTTCCTTCTTCAATAAATTATAGCAAAGTGACTTGCCTAGGATCACATAGCTATTAAGGATGTAAGGTTGGATTTGAACTCAGATCTTTCTGACTCTTTGTCCAGTGTTTTATCTACTGAGCCACCTAGCATCTCATTGAGTAAGTAGATGAATTCCAATTTTAATGACTCTTTTGACCTTCCATTTCCTCCCTTTGTTCCCTTGTTCTTATCTAAATCTTATTCTTCAAGTTCTGGAACAAGTCTCTCCTCCTCTTTGAAGTATTCCCTGCTTAATCCAATCTAGAGTGGGACTTCTTCCTTTGAACTCAGAGCATTTATCATCCATACTGCCTTGTGTCACATAAGAACTGTATTTTAGGAAAATAATTCTGGCAGAAGTGTGTGAGAGGAATTGAATGTAGAGAGACTAGTAAGGAGGCTATTTTAATAGTTCAGGGAAGAAGTAATGGGAGATTGAATAAGGGTCAAGGGAGTGGAGAGAAGAGGGCAAATATGAGAGATATTGTGGATATAAGCAAAGTGTCATCACAATGGGCCCACAGGGAGAAGTAAAACATGAAACTTTATGACCAGTTTTTTTTAAAGTAAGTTTACAATGCCAATTATGGATGCATGCATTGCTCAAAGTTCCAAAATTCTTGCTGGTAAGATAATTTCTCTTTTGTTAGCATCTGGGGATACTAATGTTGAGCTTCAGTTGTAATCTGGCATGTTCTTAGTTTAAAATGCCTCCTTCTATATGTAACAGAAAAATCACTGGATTACACGAAGACCCTGGGTTTAAATTTTGACCCTGTCTCTTATCACCTATGTGATTACTCAAGCATCTCTGATCCCCAGGTAATTCTATGATAAAAAAGAGATATGAAATTTTTAATCTTTGTATATTTAACACTTAGGATATAGCTTTAGGCAAAGTAAGTGCTTAATACATATTTGTGGAAGTGTCTTGTAATCTTTTCTAAAGACATCTTTATATTAAATGTGTATATCTTATTGTATATATTTATTGTGTGTATTATTATTTGTATTTAATGTGTGTATATCTTATATGATAAATAACCTGTAAGTTTCCTGAAGACAAAGTTAATATCTTTTGTCTCTGTCTCTCTATTTCTGAATCACTGCTTCACTGTCCCTTCTCTCTAATAAAACACATTTTATTTATAAAAACCTCACTGGGATGTTGTGGAATCAAATGAGTTAATATCTGTAATGCACTTAGAACAGTGCCTGGAAAATAGGTGCTATAGAAATGTTGTTGTTGTTATTGTTATTATTATTATTATTGTTGTTATTATTGTTATTGTAAGTGTTCAGCAAATATTTGTGTAATAATTGACCTTTTACTCACTAAAAGAAAGAAAAAGGAAACTAAAATATACAAAATAGTTATTTGGCATATAAATAAATATTCTATTTTTATAGCACCTCAGAGTGCTTTTACATTACTGAGATTAAGTGGCTTTTGACATAAGTTAGCAGAGTGAATTTATGACTAGAATCTTCCCTTTTCTATGTTGCTTCTTCAACCAAGCAACCTGAGTAAGAAAAAAAAAATCTTCCCCTGGAGGAACTTGCTGGAATATACACCAGCATCTAACATTCTCTGCCGTTCTGAAGATCCCCTAAAAGAATTCTCTATCTTTTCTCATTTGCCCAAACCAGGCAATTCTGGTCTCTGTGGACCAAAGTGCCACACTTTCACTGTAATGGGAAGGGGATGCAATTTTGTACCTTAATTTTCAGAAATTTTTTCTTCTGGGTTGTTTTGTGACCCTTTGGCTCTATAAGATCATGGACAAGAGCATAAATACAAAGTTCATCTTTAGTGGTGCCACATACTACAATGACTGATATATTCATAAAAGCACTGCCCAGAAAATATTAAGAGGAATCATCAAACTTCTCATTTTTCAAAGAACATGTTAGGAATGGTTTCAATGACTTCTCAAATTCTGTGGCTACCCAAAACGTACCTGATTTGATTTCCACAAGGAATACTTTATGAAAACTTAATAGTATGTAGTCAAGGCTGACATATAATATTTAGTAGCATAGAATTCATTGATTATAACTTCAACACTTTTTTCTCTCTCAGAGAGATTCCCATAAAGGTGGAAAGACCAGGTTGTTCCATATTCAAGTTACAAGGACCATGTTCGCATCTTTCTGAAAAACTTAGATTTCTTCAAGGGCCACTTAGAATCACACCGTAGAGGAAAAAGCAACATTAGAAGCACTAATTCGAAGTTGCCTACTTTACAGATAAGAAAAGCGGGAGGGGGGGGAGGGGGGGCTGGCTGGGTGGCTGAGTGGATTGAGAGCCAGGCCTAGAGGCAGGAAGTCCTAGGTTCAAATATGGCCTCAGATACTTCCTAGTTGTGTGACTCTGGGCAAGTCCCTTAACCCCATTGACTAGTCCTTACTGCTCTTCTGCCTTAGAACCAATACACAGTAGTGATTCTTATATGGAAGATAAGGATTAAAAAAAAGAAGAAAGAAAATTGAGACGTGAGAATATTATCTTCCTGATATTAAATTCATCACTGACTTCTTTGAAGTGGAAGGGTTCCTAAATTCTTTTTCTGTGTGGATTTGTTATAGACCCTTTGGCAGTCTAACGAAGACTATGAACTCCTCAGAATAATGTTTTACTTTATAAATACCTGAAAGAAGTGCCAAATTGCAATTAGAAGTCAGTGAAAATAAATGGAAATTATTTCCCCAAATTTCTGGAATCACTGAAATCTATCCATGGAACCAAGTTAAGAATATTTGCTCAGAGCTCTCTCCCCTCTAACTGATCCTTAACATAGCTGCTAGAATTATTTTTTGAACGTACAACTAGAATTGTTTCTGTCCTATCAAAAACATTTCATTCTAAATTTTCTCCCTTTCTGCCCCCCAATACACACTAGCTATAGTGTAACAATCAGACTCCTTAGCCTATCATCCTCCCTTTTCAGTGAAGTTTCCTACTTTTCCCTCGATAAATCGTATTATCTAGTCAAACTGAACTATTTTATTTTCCCTGATAGTACTCTGTTCTGTCTACCTTCAACACTATTTCCTACACCAGCAAAGTATTTCTCAACTTCCAAGAATTTGTGATTTATTGAAATTTTCTCTTGTTAGAGCTTGATCATTTCTTCCTCTAATAGTACAGAGAGATTGTAGTCAACAGGTTAAAGAGGTGAGTAAGCACTTCAGAGAATAGCAGAAAAGAGGAGCTTTGGGGCCAAATATAATAAACCTTAGGCTGTTTATACAGTCATGAAGGTTTACTAAACCAAAGAGGTCCCAGAATATTAGATATTGTGCTTGCCAGGACATATATCCTCTTTGCAGAGGAAAACCAATGGAAAACAATGCATCAGATCCAAAGTCAAAGAGGACAGTTTAATTTAATCCTAATTTGAACAAGTCCTAGCTTGAATTTAAGGAATCCAATGAAACTGCAAGGTAAGTTGAAAGGAAAAACTGAAACTAAAGGAATGGTAGGTCAGAGTCATATAGAAAACCGAATGGGAAATTTACAGATCAGTTACTACAAGGCCAAAATGTCTAGCCATGAGGTGGATTAGAGAGCAAGTTCCTTCTGATAAGGTTCCTGCAGAAGTGAGCTAACTATACAAATGTCTCTAAAAGCCTATGAATGATTGATGAATGATCTCAATACCCATTCTTCAGAGCCCAGCACAGGTGTCACATCCTTTCTGAAAGTTTCTTTAATTCCTTCAGCTTAACATAGTCTTTTACTAGTCAAAGATTTAATAGAATTCTACAGCTCTTTTGTGCAGCTATGACATTCTGATTTGTATTACATACTTACTAAATGTGCATCATCTCCTTACCTGAACTGATAATTTCGTGAAAGTTCAAAGAACTGCCCTGCAAGACTCAGAAGAGTTCATTGCACATTGTATATGTAAAATCAATGAATGCATGAATGCATTTTCTGTTTTCTCTTTTAGTAATTTCTTTAAAAACTTGTTTTCTCTAAGATTTAGAATCTAATGCTCTCAAAAGAAACAAGCAACTTAAATGAAAAATACATGAATAACTGAAGATGATATATATTCCTGGAGCTGTCAAGCAACATTAGCTCTATAAGTAAACTTGGATAAGTGACAGGAACTCTCTTGCCCTTTGTTTACTGATCTGTAAAATTATGAGGTTGAAAAAACGTCCTTTCAGGTTGTAAAATTCTATGACTTAAGTGTCCCAAGTGCCAACTTTTCAAAGCCAAACTTCAGAATATACCTTATAATGAACACAATTTAGATTTACCTCTTTCTGAAAAGGTTTGAAAAAGAAAATTGAAGTTTCCAAAAATATTTGGATTTTTGTTCACTGAGGATATTGGTTGTGTATTACTAAAAAGTATGTATGTGGAAGGGAGGTCAATAAATGCTGAGATTTTCAGGAAGATAACAGGAAATAAAACAGGAAATATTCTGCCCCTCCCCTCTTTAAATACCTCACCTCTTTTTAACAAAAGCATGTTGTATATGCATAAGGAATGCCAAGGATTATTTTGAAGTAGAGAAGGAGAGAGACAGGCCAAGAAAAGGACATTAGCCAAATTTATAAAAAAGCATGCTGCAGATAGAAAAGTACAGAGGAGGGCAAACAGGAGGGAGAGGAGAGTAGAGAGAATATCTTACAATGACCAAGGTGACTGAGAATGTTTTGCATGTATAACCCAGTGGAATTGCTTGTCAGCTGGGGGAAAGGAGAAGGAAGAGAGAAGAGAAAAATCATGAATCATGGAACCATGGAAAAATAGTCTAAATAAATAATTTTTAAAGACAAGTATTTGTTATATAGGATATTTCTCTGGAAGGAAGAGGGGAAAGTATAATGAGGGATATCTGGGTGATTTAAAAAAGACATTACTTAAAAACTTATTTTAAAAATAAATGCAAAGTAGTTCAGGAATGAGGAAAACATTTAAAAACTTTGGAATCAGGACTTCCAGGCTAAGATGGTTGCAGAGTCTTCTTTTCCTCACCGCTGCCTCAAAAGGACAAAAGTCAAAAACAGATGAGTACAGGAGCTCTACTATAGGGCACAGACTTAAAGGTTTAGGCATTTCCATGCTATAAGGGGGTAAAATTACTCCTAATAAAGCACAAGCTGATCACACCTCTCCCACTCGACCTAAAGCACCTGAGTCAGAGCAAGATTTGGGCAATCTCTAGGTTCTCATGGAGGGGCTAGCTGAAAACACCATACACTTTCCTTTGAGGATAGCAAGACTAGGGACACTAGGAGGGTGAGGAATGCAGAGCTTGAATGCAGAGATTGGGCAGAGAGGCACTGCTCACAGCAGACATGGCAGAGACTGAGAAATAGGCTCAAGACAAAAACCACTCTGTAGTTCAATACAGAGAGAGCTGCCTATACTCCACACTCAGATTTCTGGCTGGGAAGAGAAGAAAAAACTAAGACATCAGTGGCCACAAAGAAAACCAAGAATTACAATCTACAACTATAAAAAAATAAGAAAAAGTCTCTGACCCTGGATGACTTCTATGGTGAAAACCAACAGACTACAGAGGAGCAGCAGAGGGAGACAAACAAACACTTCCAAAGTTTCAAAAAAAAATGGAAATTGGTCACAAGCTCTAGAGGAACTCAAATTTTAATTTAAGAACCAAGTGAGAAAGATAGAAAGAAACTTGGCAAGAAATATGGGAAATACTTCCAAAAGAAAATAACAATTTAAAAAACAGAATCTTACACTTGGAAAAAGAAGCCCAGAAATTACATGAAATGATAAGCAAATTGGAGAATAAAATTGATCTGCTGGAAGACAAGAAAAGCAGGAGAGACCAAACTGAAAAAGAAAATCAAAATATTAAAGAATGAAAACCAGTCTTTAAAAACTAGAATTAGACAAATAGAAGCTAATGATCTCACAAGACAGCAAGAATTAATAAAGCAAGGTCAAAAGATCAACAAAATGAAAGGAAACATGAAATATTTCATTGAGAGGATGACAGACATGGAACCCCCCTCCCCCATGAGAGACAATTTGAGAATCATTGGTCTAACTGAAAACCTAGAAAAAAAAAACAGAAACCTTGACAGCATATTACAAGAAATTATCCAAGAAAACTGCCTTAATATTTTTGAACAAGAGGACAAAATAGACATTGAAAGAATTCATAGATCACCCTCTATATTAAATCCTCAAAAGACAAATCCCAGGAATGTAATTGTTAAATTCAAGAGCTTCCAAGCTAAGGAGAAAATATTGCAAGAAGGTAGAAAGATAAAATTCAAATATCAAGGAGCACCAATCAAGATTACATAGGATCTGGCATCCTCCAAATTAAAGGACCACAAGACTTGGAATATGATAGTCAGAAAGGCAAGAGAATTAGCTCTACAACGAAGGATCACCTACACATCAAAACTAACTATTTATTTACAGGGACAAGTATAGATATTTAACAAAACAGAAGATTTCCAAGTATTTTTAAAGAAAACATCAGAACTAAATGGAAAATTTGATGTATAAAGAGAAAATTCAAGAGAAACATGAAAAAGTAAATAATAAAAAGAGAGAAAAAACTTTTAAGGGCTACAGTAAGGTCAAAATTTTTATATTCCTATATTGAAAAATGGAATTTGTAACTCTCAAAAACTGTATTTACTCTCATAATAGTTAGAAAAATTATTCATAGGCAGAGGTTGAGATACTAAATGGTTTAAGATAATATGTAAAAAAAGGGGGGAGGAAATAGAAGGTGACACCAAGAGAAAATTAAAGGAAGAAGAAAAGGAAGTAGTGGAGTAGGGAGTACCAAAAGGGAAGGAAAGAGAATGAGTTTAATAGACCCTAAAGAAAAAATAAGAGGGAAATAAGAAGGGAGAGGTTGGAAAGGGAAGTAAAATAAGGGTGATAAAAGGCAGTATAGATAATGAGGAAATATCAGTATTCAACATGTATACACCAAATGGCATGGCATCCAAATTTTAAAGGAGAAATTATTAGTTTCAGGAGAAAATATATAGAAAAACTGTACTAGTGGGAAACTTGGACCTTCCTCTATCAGATGTAGATGAATCAAACAAAAAATAAATAAGAAAGAGGTAAGAGATTTGAATGAAATCTTAGGAAGAGTAAAGTTAATAGATATGTGGAGAAAAATAAATAGATACAAAAAGGTATACACCTTCTTTTCAGCAGTATATAGTATATTCACAAAGATTGACCATGTATTGGGGCACAAAAACATTGCAATTAAATTCAAAAAAGCAGAAATAATAAATGCAACCTTTTCAGACCATAATGCAATAAAAATAGTAATTAGTAAGAGTAAATGGAGAGACAAATAAAAAGTTAATTGGAAATTAAATAATGATTCTTCAAAATCAGTTGGTTAAAGAACAGATCATAATAGTAATTAATGCTTTCTTTGAAAAAAATGACAATGAACAGACATCATATTAAAATCTTTGGGATGTAGCCAAAGCAATACTCAGAGGAAAATTTATATCCTTGAGTGCATATAATAACAAATAAGAGAGGGAAGAGGTCAATGATTTCATTGATTTAATTTAAAAACTAGAAAGAGAACAAATTGAAAATTCCCAGGTAAATTAGAAATCCTAAAAATAAAAGGAGAAATTAATAA
Source organism: Gracilinanus agilis (assembly GCF_016433145.1). Classification (NCBI taxonomy): domain Eukaryota; kingdom Metazoa; phylum Chordata; class Mammalia; order Didelphimorphia; family Didelphidae; genus Gracilinanus; species Gracilinanus agilis. The sequence goes on along the minus strand of NC_058132.1, from coordinate 321,731,599 downwards.
AATTGAAAGTGAAAAAAAACTATTGAATTAATAAATAAAAATAGGAGGGAGCTGGTAGCTTGAAAAAGCAAATAAAACAAAATAATCTAATTTAAAGGAGAAAAGAAGAAAGCCAAATTAACAGTATCAAAGATGAAAAGACTGACATCATCTGTAATGAAGAGGAAATTAAGGTAATTATTAAGAATTGTTTTGCCCAATTATATGGCAAAAAATAAGGCAATCTAGGTGATATAAATGAATATTTACAAAAATATAACTGTGTAGGTTAACAGAAGAGGAAATAGAATATTTAATAATCTAATATCAGAAATGGAAATTGAACAAACCATCAAAGAACTCCCTAAGAAAAAATCCCCAGGGCCAGATGGATTCACAAGTGAATTCTATCAAACATTTAAAGAACAACTAATCCCAATACTATACAAACTATTCGATAAAATAATCTAAGAAGTTCTCCCACATTCCTTTCATGAAACAAATATGATACTGATTCCAAAGCCAGGCAAACCAAAAACAGAGAAAGAAAACTAAAGACCAATCTCCTTAATGAACATAGATGCAAAAATCTTAAATAGAATACTAGCAAAATGACTCCAGCAAGTGATCACAAGGATTATTCACTATGATTAGGTGGGATTTATACCAGGAATTCAAGGATGGTTTAATAGTAGGAAAACCATTAACATAATTGTTGTATTTGGGAAACTGTAAGATGACAGGAGTCTGTGGCCATGTAGTCTCCTTAATCCTTTGGTCTTTGGAGGGACAAACACACACGAGCAGGCTTGACTGGAAGGGAGGGGCAGGATCTTATGAAAGTGCTCCTTCACTTCCCCCCTCCCACTACGCAATTGAAAGTCAGTTACAGTTTGGTAATGGTGGACAAACAGATTTGTTAACTCCTGGGCCAAGACAGTAAGAAAGGAAAGGCCAAACTCCTAAAGATGATAACTTTCTTTGAATTATTTCCCCACAGGATAGGGTTGGTGAAGCTTGATGTCTTAGAAGCTCACTGGCTCAGAGAATTAGGATTAACTTCAGGGCTACACTTAGGAGGAACTTGGCTTAAGGATATTGTGAGTAAAGCCTATATATTTATATACACACACTGTTCCCAGTTGATAAAGGTTTAATGATAAGTAGGAATGGGAAGGTGTGAGATGGATTAGAATTGATAAGGTAAGGGAAACTCTTTAACAGTCATGTCAAAAGCATTCCCTCCCCCCAAAGGGGGTAAGGTATTTTGAATGGCTGATCTGCTCTCTAACCCCATAATTATTCTTCTTCTAAATTAAGATAGCTAAACTAAGGTAGACTGTGATATTGTTGAATGTCTAACCAAAGTAAAACAACTTGGCAGTCAGGAACTGAATGGCTCAGCTCAGAGCCACTCAGATTGCAGAAACAGCCCCCAGACTCAAGACCCAGAACCCAAGTTTAGCAAGCAGGGTGACCTGCCTTTTTATACTAGGAATCTAACTGCCTTTAACTGCCCCCTCTCTTAGAGTTCTGGGGGGCACTATGGAATTTTGTGCTGTAGCCTGAACCCCTCCTCTGCAGCTTGAAGCCCTCTCAGCAATATGGATCTCACATAATTGACCATATCATAACACTTATTCCTATTGAAAACACTAAAAAGCATAGAAATAGTTGGGCCTTTCTTTAAAATAATAAACAATATATATCTAAAACCATCAGCAAGTATCATCTGCAATAGGGATAAGTTAGAATCCTTCCCAATAAGATCAGTAGTGAAACAAGGATGCCCATTATCACCTTTATTTAACACTGTACTAGAAACACTAGAAGTAGCAATTAGAGAAGAAAAAGAAAACAAATGTATTAAAATAAACAATGAAGAGACTAAACTATCACTCTTTACAGATGCTATGATATTCTACTTAAAGAATCCTAGAGAATCAACTAAAAAGCTAGTGGAAATAATCAATAACTTTAGGGAAGTTGCAGGATACAAATAAACCCACATAAATACTAAGCATTTCTATATATTTACAACATGTATCAGCAGCAATGGTTATAAAGAGAAATTCCATTTAAAATCACCCTAGACTATATATAGTATTTAGGAATCTATTTGAAAGACAAACACAGTCATTATATGAACACAACTACAAAACACTTTCCACACAATTAAAACTATATCTAAACAACTGGAAAAACATTAATTGCTCATGGGTAGGACAAACTAACATAATAATGATGACAATCCTACACAAATTAATTTACTTATTCAGTGCCATATCTATCAAACTATCAAAAATATTTTTACTGAATTAGAAAAAAATATAACAAAGTTCATCTTGAAAAACAAAAGGTCAAGAATATTAAGAGAATAATGAAAAAATGTGAAGGATGGGGGCCTACAAGTACCAGATCTTAAACTGTACTATAAAGCAGTCATCAAAACAATATGATACTAGCTAAGAGATAGAAGGGAGGATCAATGGGATAGACTTGGGGTAAATGACCTCAACAAGACAGTGTACAATATGCCCAAAGAGCCCAACTTTTGGGACAAGAATCCAGTATTTGGCAAAAACTGCTGGGAAAATTGGAAAACAACATGAGAGAGATTAGGTTTAGATCAACATCTCACACACTACACAAGATAAATTCAGAATGGGTGAATGCCTTAAATAAAAAGAAGGAAACTATTAGTAAAATAGATGAACATAAAATAGTATCTGTCAGATCTATGAGATAGAAAATAGTATAAGATCAAAGAAGAGACAGAGAATATTACAAAATGTAAAATAAATAATTTTGATTCCATTAAATTAAGAAGTTTTTCTATAAACAAAACCAATGGAACCAAAATTAGAAGGGAAGCACCAAATTGGGAAAAAATCTTTATAATAAAAACCTCTAACAAAGGTCTAATTACTCAAATTTATAAGGAGCTAAATCAATTGTACAAAAAATTGTCATTCTCCAAATGATAAATGGACAAGGGATATAAATAGGCAATATTTAGATAAAGAAATCAAAAATATTAATAAGCACACAAGAAAGTGTTCTAAGTCTCTTATAATTAGAGAAATGCAAATCAGAACAACTCTGAGGTACCACCTCATACCTAGCAGATTGGCTAATATGACAGCAAAGGAAAGTAATAAATGTTGGAAGGGATGTGGCAAAATTGGGATATTAATGTATTGCTGGTGGAATTGTGAATTGATTCAACCATTCTGGAGGACATTTTGAAGTATGTTCAATGGGTTTTAAAAGACTTCTTGCCCTTTTATCCAGCCATATCACTGCTGTGTTTATACCTCAAAGATATAATAAGGAAAAAGACTTGTACAAAATTATTTATAGCTACTCTCTTTGTGGTGGCAAAATTTTGGAAAAATGAGGGGATGCCCTTTAATTTCGGAATGGCTGAACAAATTGTAGTATTTGTTGGTGATGGAATATTATTGTACTCAAAGGAATAATGAACTGGAGGAATTCCATGTGAACTGGAAAGACCTCCAGGAATTGATGCAGAGTGAATGGAGCAGATCCAGGAGAACATTATACACAGAGCCTGATACACTGTGGTACAATAGAATGTAAAAGATTTCTCTACTAGCAGCAATGCAATGATCCAGGACAATCCAGAGGAACTTATGAGAAAGAACATTTTCCACATTCAGAGAAAGAACTATGGGAGCAGAAATACAGAAGAAAAACATTTGCTTGGTCAATTGGGTCGATGGGGATATGATTGGGGATGTAGACTCTAAATGATCACTCTAGTGCTAATATTAATAGTATGGAAATAGGTCTTGACACATTTAAAACCCAGTGGAGGGGGCAACTGGATAGCTCAGTGGATTGAGAGTCAGGCCTAGAGATGGGAGGTCCTAGGTTCAAATCTGTCCTCAGACACTTCCCAGCTGTGTGATCCTGGGCAAGTCACTTGACCCCCATTGCCCACCCTTACCACTCTTCCACCTAGGAACCAATACACAGAAGTTAAGGGTTTAAAAATACTCAGTAGAATTGTTCAATGGCTATGGGAAGGGAGTGTTAGGAGGGGAGGTAAAGAACATGAATCATGTACCCATTGAAAAATATTCAAAACTAACTAATTTAATTAATTAAAAAAAACTTTGCAATCATAAAATATATATGGGAGGTGGCTCTTGAACTAATCTTTTTCATGACCTATAGATTCTAAAAGGTAATGCTTAGGAAGAAGAGAATTCCTAATATTGGAATAGCCTGTCAAATACATGGTGATTGGAGATGGAAGGTCATGTATGGTGAAAATCAGGTATGCCAGTTTGCCTTGAACACTGTATTGATCAGTCAATGTTTTAAGCAGGCAAGTATTGATTAAGCTTCTCCTATGTTTCAAACATTAGCCTAAGTTCTAGAGATAAAAAGACAAAGGTAAAATTATTTTTGTCCTTGAGGAGTGAAAAAAACAACATTAGCAATAGTTGATATTGATTACTTTTATTTATTTTTATTTATTTTAGGAAGTCTTTTTCTATCTGTTGGCCTATGAGCTAAGTCAAGTCAATATAGATATTTTATCACAAATTAAGTTAATTCTAGCAAAAACACTCAATTAATCATTTAAGTAAATAAATTAGTTATAGAATAACATTGAAAGAAAGAATATATTTTATTATATTCTGAAGAAAAGTGTAACTTAGAATGTAATTTCCTTCTGTGAGGAGCTCTATGCTTAAACTCTGAAACCACAAGGCCAAAAGGCTCCCAGTATTGCTAACAAAAAACTATGATATAGGCCAGTTGAGCCTAATCTGGGGCATATTGCAGACTATGGTTCAAATCTTGTGAATCTTCAACTTCTCTGCTTTTTTGAAATGTGTACATCAAACCTCTTAATGTAATTTTCAATAACACCATCTATTTAAGCTCTGTGAATAAGTCATTTATATCTGACCTGATTGGGAGGTCAGATAGCTACCAATTTATTTTAACAGCCAGCTTATATTAAGTCATTTATGCTCAGAAGCTCGTCTTTCCCAGTCTTTTCCTTTATAAGGAAATAAATCTAATTTTAACAAGAGTTTATAGTCTACTTGAGGCAATAATGTCAATCAGTTTGGAAAGACATGATGGTACCAGATTGTGAGGGACTTTAAATTGCAAAGAGAGGAACTTACGCTTTATCCTAGAGGGGAAAGAGATTCGCTGAAGCTTCTTGAGAACAGAATTGATGTGGTCAAACCTCTGTCTTGATGATGTCAGTATGACAGGTGCATTCAGGATGTATTGTTGAAGGACGATGTGTGAGTAAGGGATTCCAATTAAGAGGCTATTGGAATAGCCATGTCAAAAGTGATGAATACCTACTTGATGTGATGACTAACTACTTGCTCTTCCTGTTTATTATGTCCTATTGCTGATGTCTATATAACTATTGTTGGACTAATCCTGACTCTGCTGAGCAGAACTCTTGGGTATATTCAGATAAATGTGTTTGACTCTCATTCATTGAATTTAAGCCTCAATTTCTATAGTGTTTGACATTCTTGCTTACCTTTTTGGATCCCATTCCATATATTCAACTACAAATATTGTTTTCTCTCTCCCTTTAGTACCACTTCTCTAGATGTTCAAAGCCTCAGTGGCCTCAACTGACTGCATCTAACTCCATCAGGATTTGTGATATCACCGTGCCTATCTCAGTTTCAGATTCCTAGAATGTCAGTGATCTTCACATGAGGCCTGGACCACACTTCTGTGTTTGATCTGACAAACTTCTTTGTAATTTTTTTCTTCAGACTCCCATAGTAATGCCACATTGGTAATTATCCATGATCTAAGTTACTTTTCAAGGCTGAGCCTCCAATTAAAGAAGAAAAATACTACAAAATAGAACTGCGTATTAGGAATTTTTCCAAAATCTCTATAACACAACTCAAGGTATTATTATTAAGAGCAATAATTTTAAAATCTTTTTATAATGTTTTCTAAAATTCTTAATATTTCTATATCTCAGCAAAATTATACAATTTATGAAGTTTGTATTTGGTGTCCCCATCTCCCTTTCCTGAGATAAATTATTCCCCTTTGAAAAATACCTCCTTTTAGTGCCAATCAATTGGAAAATGGCGAAACAAGTTATAATATGTGAATATAATAGAATACTATTATGCTGTGAGAAATGATGAAGAAATGGTTCAAGAAAAACATGGGAAGGGGGCAGCTGGGTAGTTCAGTGGATTGAGAGCCAGGCCTAGAGACAGGAGATCATGGGTTCAAATCTGGCCTCAGATACTTCCTAGTTGTGTGACCCTGGGCACTTAATCCCCTTTGTCTAGCCCTTACCACTCTTTTGCTTTGGAACTAATAGAGAGTATTAATTCTAAGGCAGAAGATAACAGTTTAAAAAAACTTGGGAGAGATTTATGAATTGACTCAAACTGACATGAGAATATATTTTTTAAAATAACAATATTTTAAACTAAAATAACTTTGAAGGCTTAAACACTCTGATCAACACAATATTCAGCCATAATTCCAGAGAACTGATGTTTGGAACATGATACTTATCTCCTGATAGCAAGTTGAGGAAATCAGAATGTATACTATGATTCTTTTTCTTTTTCTTCTTTTGAATAGACATGGACAGTGCAGAAATTTGTATTGTTTGACTATACATGTTGCAATAGAGATTAAATTTTTCTTCTTTTGTTTTTTGTTTTTTTATATGACAATGGAAGAGAGGTAGGGAAAGAACATTTTTTGTGAAAATAAAATAACACTTAATGTACAAAAAAAAATTAAACCCCCTTCCCCAAATTTACTAAGATAGCTTCAGATTCACCTTTTAGAGAGGTAAGTGATATGGTAAATCCATTCACATTATGATATTAGGGATTTTGTGTATCTTTCATATCAGAGTGACTTGTATTTTGAAAGAGATGTCTAAAACCAAAAGACTTTTTCTAAAGGTGACATTTAATGAAATTGCAATGGAGGAGAAACCTGCCTTTGGAGCAAGTAGTACTACATCTAGTACTAGAGTAGCATCCCAGTACTACTCATATCCTTCACCCAAATAAGAGATGGCCTATGCTGCCTACACATAATGGCAGCTTGTCTGAAAGAATGAAATTATAACTAGATTTTTGTCACTTCTCATGATCCCCTAGGACTCCAGAGAAACCTAAAACAAGATAACTCAGAGCCAAGAACTTCAATCTGAATACCTTGGGCAGAAAATAACAGAAACAGATATCATGCTGCAGGGGGACATTGCCGTCACTGTTTATTATCAGCTATAAAAGTTTCTGATGGCAGTCAAAATTTACTTCTGTGTACTGATTGCAACCACAACTGCAAAGAGCAGGTTAGAAGACTGACGTTCCCAAATATTTATGGACCCAAACATTCTTTAGAGTGGTCCTATTTCTTCAATCCTCAATCCCTGATTCTGGCTAAAGTTGCATATTGCCAAATGAGGCTGTTCTCTGCACTGCTGGAAAAAAAGATGACCAATCATCTGTATACCTCATTTATATATACAAAAGTCCTATGAGCTAATAACCAGGCCAGCCAGATTAGTCAAATGGTGATTCCAGCAGAATGGATAATTTGGTCAAGTTAACTCTTCTTAACTGAAAGTCAGTTATTGGAACAATCTCTACTTGTCCTTCTCATAAAGCCAGGTTATATGTATTCATACATATGTACTTATATATGTGCATATATACATATATATTTGCATATCTGTGTGTGTATGTGTGTGTGTACAACTAGAAAACTGCTTTCAGGCTACTTCTTTATTCTGAGAGCTGGCAGATGAATTTTTGTTCATGGAATCTGTAAATGTTTTTGACTTCTTCAACCATTTAGAAACTCATCTATGATATATTTCCAACTAACCTTAGTCAACTGTAGGCAATGGATTGGATAAGTTTTATTAGAAAATAATAGTTCACTGATGGCAAGGTAAAATATTCTCTAGTTTTGTGCAGATTTTGATAACAACATGCATTTAGTAATAGATAAAACATCAAAAAAAAATCACTTCAGCATTGTCTCCCTCTCCCAAGAGTATGGAAGCAACCTGGTTTCTAGTAAGGTTTCCCTGGAAATAGTCAGTGCTAAGGTAGGTTAGCAAGGAGATTGTGAATGACCCAAACATAAGGACCTTACAATGGCTGAAGTCCAAAGAAGGGAAAAAACAATGAAGAAATCCATGCATTTTGTTTAATTTTAGCCTTCTTTTCTCCGGGCTATTTGTTTATTTAACTTAAAGAGTCTATCTTAATTGGGGCCATTAGGAATGAAACTGAATTTGCTAAACCTAACTCTCTGGTAAAAAGTGCAAGTTACACAAATAGCTAAGCATATTAGTTTAATTCTGCTAATGTCTACATAATGAAATATAAGTCTAAGGGCCATCTCACTTAGTCAAGAAACTTTTCTGGCTGCTGCCCGGATACTTGGGAACAACTATGCCCAGAAAAGGTCTCTAGCGAAATGAAGTTGTGTTACATCTTAAACATCTTCAAGGTGCTTGGTCCATGCATTTCAGTTATTTGCTATTTCTTTCTATTCTATTACATAGTAAATCCACTTTATCCCTTCCAAGTGTACAAGGAGTGCTTTACAATACCTTATCACATTCGATCATCACAGAGTCCTTGGGAATCAGGTTCCGTGTCCATTACTCCACATTTTACAGGTGAAGTAACTGAATCTCAGACTCAAGTGATTTGCTAAATGTCAGAAGGAAGGAAATTAAATAGAATCAGGATTATCTCAGGTCTTCAGTCCAATTTAATTAATTAATTTATTTATCTATCTATTAATTTGTTTGTTTGTTTAAATTAATTTATTTGTTTATTTATACCCAGGTGATAATGTCCCTTTTATTTTTATTAACATTTAATAATATTTATTTTTTTAGAAAAGTTAATATGGTTACATGATTCATGCTCTTACTTTCCCCTTCACCCCCCCACCTAGATGCCCCTCATGCAATAAAGGGGTGAAACAGCTCTCACTAAAACGCAAGCTGAGCAGCCCCTTCTCCCCATACCAACTACAGTGCAAAAGCCAGCTCAAAAGAGTTAGAGCAAGTTTGGGGCACCCATTAAGTCCTTGGCAGATACCTGGGATCACCAGGGCCTGCTCCTGAGAGCAGCAAGACTTAAGACCCCAAGAGGCTAAAGAACACATAGATTTTGAACATGGACCCTGAGTGCAGGCACAGACGCAGGCTCGGATGTGGATCCTGAGCACAGGCGCGGACCTTAGGTGAGGACCCAGTACAGAGGGGTGCACGGCTGTGGAAGCAGCTCCCTGAGACTGTTAAAGGAGCCTTGGGCAGAAGAACAAGTAAGGGGACCACCAGGAGGCTTGACCCTGAGAACAACTAGACCAGAGACCTCAGGAGCCTAAAGAGTGCAGACAGACCCTGGGTGTGAGGATAAACCTGAAAGTGCACATGGCTCACAATGTCAAGCCATCCATAAGAACCCCTAAAGAGAAAGATCAACAAGAAGAAATCTTTAACACTTGACAACCTTTACACAGAGCAAATCCAGACAACAGAGCAAACAGCAGAAGAGAACAAACAAATAATCGTATCCAAACCTTCCCAAAATAATGAAAACTGGTCAGAAGCTATTGAAAAGTTCAAATCTGAGATGATGAGAAAGATGGAAGCAATCTGGCAAGAAAATAACAGTTTAAAAGGCAGAATTTCACAATTGGAAAGTGAGGAAAATAAATTGAAGACCAGAAATGACCAGATTGCAAAGGAAAACCAGTCCCTCTTCTTATGCTAACATTACACTTATCTCTCCAGTGATGAAGAGTTCCTAAGAAGTGCTACCAAAGGACATAACTTTTCCTCCTGCCAACCACTTCTTTCTGTAGTGCCCTGGAGTCAATTCTTCTAGACTCCAAAGAGTACATAGTTGAATTTTTATTGTTAGTATTTATACCAGAGGAATTAGAAATCAGTAAATGCCATAAATCAGGGCATAATTTAGTGTTTTGTTAATTTTCAAGACTTAAGAGAGTGATGAAAGAAATGTTAATGAGGCAGGTTAAACTTAAAAATCTGTCATGCACACATTTATTTTTCTTCCAGAGAGTCAGTTGTTAAATATTTGCCGGGATACCCCTAGCTCTTCTCCTTCCTGCCCCTTACCCTTTCTTTGCCCTAGGTGCAAAATAATTTCCACTTAGATCTCTAACTCTATTAAGAATAATCCAAAGTGCATAGAGGCAATAGAGAAAGCTAATAAAGCCATGTGTAGAGAAAAGGAAACAGGAGGTCAAAGAATATTAGAAAATAGAAGCATATAGGAAATAGGCTAAATACTAAATGCTTTGGAAATTAAATAAAGGTCTGAACTCAATGCAACGTGAAAGAATAAGAGTAGGCAGGTGTGTACATAGGAGAGCTTAAAAGAAAAGCAAAGGTCCTGAGTAATGAGAACAGAAGGTTAGAAATGGTAAGTTAGGGTTTAAAATATATGAAGTGGCAATAATGATAATGGTCTAAAATATATGAAGTGATATGAAATGTAATAAAATGTAATGAGGATAGACGAAGTATCAGGAATAACCTTAAACTGGAAAAAATTATAGATTCCACATAAGGGGAAATTAAATTGTGGGAACAGTTAAATATCAGAGCAAGTTAGTGAGTGATGCCTGCTTCAGTCATCACTGCAGTTGCAGAGAAGTAAATCTGACTGTTTGGGGAAGTTTTGTAATAATGGCTTCATTATTTATGAAAGTCCAAGTCTAGTATCACTGTATTCCTTAAAGTTCTCAGCTCAAAAGTCCATGATCGAGAAGTGGGAAGAAGAATTCTTTCTTCCATATACAATATGGGTAGGTTTTTGGAAATCTCCACCCTCAAGAGCAAAGAATATATTACAAGAAAAAGAATTGAGGTAGGTAATCTGCAGTGATGGTAATTGCTCTTCACAAAGATTTCAGTGATGTTTTTCAGTGTTCTGGACTCTTTTCTTTAGACCTAAGTCTTTTCTTCAGTAAAATAGAGATGATACTTTACTTGTCTCAAAGTAAAGTGATGAATTTATGTTTTCTAATCTAAAAGGCATTTTATTCAGTACTTTCTGAGCACAAGGCACTGTGCTAGGCACCAAGGATACAAAGAGGGGAAAAAAGGAAAACTATGTATTTTGAAGGAGGTTTACATTTAAGAACTTTGAGAGTGGGAATGTGTGTCTTGTAGTTACTTCTTATTCTAAGATTGATGATTTTGTAAGAAAAGAGTATTTCTTATGGTGTCCATCTATTGCCTAAATTATACAATTCTATGAAAAATATTCACCTCCTATATGTTGCTAAGAGCTAGGGGCTAAAGAAACTAATATTTGTTCTCCATTTAGGCCTAATAGCTCAGTCCAATTAACTTTGTCTTCACTTCTACTTATTCCAGTCCGCAGCCTGATTTATAAGTGCAAAACCAGTCTACCAGTTTAACACTCACAAAAATCTATATCATCAATGAGTATTTTGAATCTCTGAGTAGTATTTTGGATAACTGGTGAATTAATCCTAGGGTTGAAAGATGATATTCCTGTCACTCTGTCATGATTTTAAGAGTACCAGAAGTTCCATAAGCTATAATATTACCTCAGTGAACTATCAGCTAAAGCCTGAAATTCATTGCTTTGAGTTAAAATTGCCTGATTTCTCTGGTAAAATCTCTTTTAGACTGCAAAAAAGTCTTTCACCTAGAGCACACTGGTAGGTAAAGTTCACTGAACCTTTTACACAGTAATGAATGATCAAATAAAATTTCTTGAATTTACCATTTTACAAAAGGGCAATCCTAATATTTTAAATCATCAGAAATCACATACATTTAATATGCTTTTATCAGAAAAAGTAAGTGAATTCTAAATTAAGAATCTTAATTTAAAGAAATCCTTCTCCTACTTCTGTTACATTCATTTAACAGCTATTCATTATGCCTAGCACTAAACATGTTGCTTTTAGAAATACAGTAGATTATGTTATGGTTGCTGCCATCAATAAGCTTGTTTTCCAAAAGATGACCACTAAAAATTTAATAAATGAGTTTTTAAAGGAAGGCTTAAAGAAATGAAATATTAATACTAGGAATTGTTTTTGAATTGTACAGAAATGTGGTTGAACATTTACAAAAATAATCTATTGTTAGAAAGATGACTTGATTCTCAGGCATGAATCAGGACAATGAAATAGAGAAATATGCCAGATAAACTTTACTCTTAAGTTATATCAAACTTGGTTGATATCAGAAAAATTCAGTCTAAAACATATATTCCAGGAGGAAGTCTGAGGTTTTTGTGGTCCCTCTGTCACACTCAGTGTCCTTGGACAACTCACTTAATCTTTTGGGGTCTCAGTTCCTCCATTTGAGATCTTGAGAAGCCCTAAAATTCTACAGCTCCCCTCATTGAGGTATTTATGCTATCCCCTTGCCACACCACTGCACATAGTAGGGATTTAATAAATAATTTTGAGCTTTTAAAGAAAATACTGTTTAACTAAGTTGACTTGCAATTTCAGAGTGGTTTTTAGCACAAATAAATTAGTCTGAACATTAGTATTTTAATGACTATTTTCTGCAGATATCTAAAATTCAGTGGCTCCTAAGGGATGCATAACAACTGAGGTAAACTGACAGACTTCCTAGGATCAGTGAATATACTGGATATCAGTCCTTACTCTCATCTGCTTACTCCCAATATAACCCATTTTCAGACTTGATTTTTTTTGTTCTTCATATTAAGCCTGGAATCTGACATAGGATTGAAGCTGGGAAGGGAGATAGCCATTGTTTCTTCCCTACAAATGTCAAGTGAAGCAACAAAAGGGGAAGTACCTACTTCTTCATTATTCTTCTTCCTTGATCTCTTGTCTACTCACCTTTGAGTAAAGTGTCTCCCTAGCCTGGAATGCAGGTGTTTCTCATCATCACCTCTGAAAATTCCTCAATCCTTTCACAACTCAGGTTAAAAGTCACCTTCTTCATATTTTCTGATCCTCTTGAATGAATTGTCCAAAACAATATTATCTTTAATTATTTAATATTTTCAGATCACCCTAGTTACTAATTCCTCTTTCTGAGACTAAATTGATTTTTAATACATAAATATATATAAATGTATATATAACTACATATAATAAAATTATATATAACTATATATAAATGTATATATGTGTGTATGTATACTGTTGTTATTGTTGTTATTAATTTGATTCAATTGTGTCTGACTCTTTCTGACTCCATTTGGGATTTTCTTGACAGAGATACCAGAGTGTCATTTCCTTCTCTAGCTCATTTTACAGATGAGGAAAATGAGGCAAACAGGCTTAAGACACTTGCCTCAAATCCCACAGCTACTAAGTATCTGAGGCCAGGCCTGGCTCTCAAACCACTATGTCACTTCGCTGCTCATATGGACACATTCATACACAAACAGACACACAGAGTTTCTTTCTCTCTCTCTGCCTCTGACTCTGTTTATCTGTCTCTGTCTCTCTCTCATTATTCAGTCTTTTCAGATCATCCTAATTACTAATTCTTTTTTCTATGCCTGAATTGATTCTAATATATAACTGTTCATATAAATAAAATTCTACATAATGATAAAACTATATGAACTATATATACCTAGTTATATATTTTATAGTCATGTATATAATTTTACTAAATTATATTTATATAAAGATATATGATTTTATAGTTATATAATATATGAATATATATCTATATATGCAACCATATATATATACATACAGAAATATATATGCATATATACATACAAATAAAATTTACTGGTACATATACTGTTGTATATTTCCCTCCAGGGAACTAAGTTTCTTGAAGGCAGATACTTTGATTATATTTTATATTATTGAGTCTATCTCTGTTCCTTGAACACAATAAATGCTTAATAAATCATACTATTATAGATTTAACATTGGAAAGAATATTCACGTATCTGCTCCAACCTTGTTTTTTTCTTATGGCTCCATGCTACTTCCTGGGCATCTCTAAATCATGCGGCCTACGCATTCTGACCTTCCTCATTTTTAAACTCCAGATTCATCTGTGAGAACTGTGGCTCTGAACCATGAGTTTTCTCTTTTATAATCCAAAAAATTACCAGGCCATTTTCTACCATTACCAAACAATGTTCTCATGTGTATATTTTCATTCCTCTTTTCAAACCCAGGACTCATTTATGTTTGATTTTCCCCTCCTGGAATGTAATATCCTTGAGGGCAATGGCTATAGTTTGCTTATATTTGTTTCTCTGTAGACCTTAGCTTTATTGATGCCCACAGAAAGCACTTAATGTTGTGTTTTGTTTTTTTTTTTCATTCATTTAGGCAGCTTGGCAAAGGTTGTAAAGGTAATAAGTGATAGAACTAGAGTTTGAATCCAGGCTTTCTGATTTCAGTTTCACTTCTTCTTCTCCCAGAGGTAGCTAAGGGACAGAATATTGAGCCTGAAGTCAGGAAAACCTGAGTTTCAAATCCAGCCTCAGATACTTATTAGGTGCATGAGAATAGACACATTTTTAATTCTTATCTGCCTAAATTATACAATTAGGATAAAAATATCACCTACATCCTGTGAAAATCAAGTGAGATAACCTTTGTAAAGCATTTAGCACAGTGCCAGGCACATAGAATACTCTCTATAAATGCTAATTCCCTTTCCTACTCTTCCCTCTCTACCATCATAACATGACATTTCCCCCAATAGTTTATTTTCACATGCTTTAGGGTTTACTTTAGACAGATTAACCATTTTTTACAATTCTAAATTTTTACAATTTCTAAATTCCATTTAGAAATGTGTGAAGGAAATTTACCCTATGATGATGATCTTGTGACTTTATGACCATCTGTGATCTTGACCTCTAGCCTGAATTTTCAGTCCATACCTCCACTGCCTGCAGAACATCTCCATTTTGATTTGGTGTTGCTATCACTACAAATCAGTTTATCCTAAACTAATCTCAGTTCTCTGCCCAAACCAGCCACCCCTGCAGACATTCTCATTTCTGCCAATGGTTCCTCACTACTCTTGGTTGCATTTACTGGTAAAAGAAGCAGTTTCTGTTTGAGGTTGGGGGTAGTCGGGATAGACAGGATCATGAAAGAAATCCCTTAGCTCTCTTGAAAACTAGACTCTAATTGTTAACAGCAATTGCAAATGGTGGCAGAGCTTGGAGAATTCAGGCTATAAGTATTAGACACCAACTGATTATAAAATGCTGTGTTTGACAGCTCTATTACTTAGGATTGTAAAGCTACAGTGGAAAAGAACCTTGGGGGTCAGTTAATCCAACCTCCTCACTTTATAGATGTAGGACATGAGACTCAAGATGGATAAGTAACTTGCCTAAAGCCACACAAATAATGAACATTAGAAGTAGGATTTCAACTTTTTAACCCCCAATCCAGAAATTTTTTCCTTGCATTTAATTGAAATCTGTTTTTTCTACTTTCTTTCCTTTCATTATAAGAGGGGGAACTATTTAGGAATGAGAGCTAAAGAAAATGTCATAAGCAACCTTAGGGGCTACTGAGCAGAGCCCTAAATAGTAACTTTTATAGCTAAAGAGAGAACTAAGCAAGGAGAGAAGCTCAACTGGAATAGGTCACTGCAGTGAGAAATGCACTCCAACATGTCCCAAGGTTTTGGTTATTTGGAATGGTGCTGTCCTCAACCTCTAAATTTCCCAGGAATAGAAATTTCATGGCAGTTGCAGGAGGTTTGAGCAGTGGAGGAGAAAGACTAGGAGGAGGAGGAGGAGGAAGGAAGAAGAGGAAGAAGAGAAGGAAGAGTGATAAGGAAACATGCCTCTAGATGGTGTTTTCTGCCCTGCTATATCCCCACCAAGAGTTAAGGTCCTGATATACCTCCCTTATCACTCTGCTTTTTTTACCTTGCTATAATAGTGAATTTTCTATCACTGGAAGTCTCTATAAGAGGGAAAATTATGAAATTGGTCATAATTAATACATTTATTAAATCAAAAGTAGTAGGGGGAAAAGATGGAAAAATAGGAGATAGAGATATTGGTTACTTTCTTTGCTGCTCCATTTAGCTTGCCATAGCCACAGGGAAGTCCAGTTAGCAACAAACACAGAAGAGAAAAGAGTGAAATCTGCTCTTGCCTCAGTTTATCAAATTTTTTCTCTGCCCACTAACACTCACACATCACATCTCAGGAACTAACTGTGGCTTTCTATTTTGCCTGGGCCACCCAAGGGGGCAGTCTAGGGGGCAGTGCACGGGACATCCACCCTGCTCCCTGTCCCATGATCTTTTTACTCTATTGGTGACTTTTTCCGGCTGCCATTCTATCCTGGTGACCCAATCCACTCTGTGATTTCCTTCACACAATCCTTTCCTCCAGGTCAAGTTCAGGCTCATACCAGGTATGCTTACAGGTAGTCTACAGGAGATGATGTCACCTGTGGGACCCCAGAAAGGTGGGGTGGGTAAATTTCCTTTGCACATTTCTAAATGGAATTAGGATGACCACTTTTTCAGGGATATCATAAGTAAAGTCCATTCACTGAGTGGAATTGGATTATAGCTGGAATAGATAATTCTCAAGGTTATTTACAACTCTAAGAGTCTAATGTAATTCCAAACAGTCCTGAATAGCAGGTTAAGAAGGCTGATACGCAGGTAATTAAGCAAGTCTATAATTTTATTTTTTTAGGGGGGAATGAGTGAGGTAGGGATAGTAGAATTTTTTTTCTTGAGCCTAGTATATACTGACTCCTATTTCCTTAAAAAAAGAAGAGGAGTGGTGGGGAATCACCATTCCAATCAGAAACATAATTTTAGGCATGATGTAGCCATGCCATTCACATTTGCTATTTTCATTTGAATCCAAACTGCTTGTCCAGTGACATAACATGTTTTTGCTAAGATTTCTTCTTATTATAAATATCTTTATTTCTTAACCAGGGTCTTCCAAAATCTTCTTACACACTAAGGAGATTGTCATATTTGAAGTCTGAAACTGAAGTTAGGCAAAAACAAACAAACAAAAACAACAATAAATAAACAAAAAAACAGAACAAAATGAAAAATAAGCAAACAACTAAGAAATTCACTTGGACAAGGGATAAACAGTTTCCACCTTTCTTAACCAGATTAAGGCTAAAGGAGTTTTCTGTAGTACTTCTCAGAACATAACATATACTTAGAGGTGGCAGTTGAGGATAAAATATTGTAGAAGATTGTCAACTCATTTATCTAATTTAAAAGGAATAAGGGAATAATGTCAAATGACAAATAATCCTCCAGTGGTTTCTTTTAGATGAGGAATGTTTCTTACAATGAAGTATCTGTACCATAGGGATAGGGGCTGGCCTATGATTTCACTAGGCTTAGAAACTCTTTGGTGGTGGTGGTGGGGAAACTCCCCTTAACCACTGCAGGTCACCACATACTCATCAACATATAGCCTTAGATGGTGGCCTAGGGCACTAAGAGGTTAAGGGACATACCCAGGGTCTAAAGGTCCCTGTCAGAGTTGGGAAGTGAACGTAGGCTTTTTGGCTTTGGAGCCAGGGATTTTTTTATGCCATGTTGCCTCTAGTCATATATTAAAAGTATATGAAAATAGAACTCTGGGCAAATCACTTTAGTTTCTTGGTCTCCTAAGGCAATTTTCTACGATTGAATTACTGAATAATCTTTCCATATTGGTTGAAAGAGTATTTATATAAAAAGGGCCCAACACAGATAAAATCATAGGAAAATAAAAAGGATAAAAGATAGACACATTTTAAAAAATGAAATTGAGAAATATTGAAAAATAGACAAATATATATTCTTGGTGGGTGGGAAGTTAGAGATTTTAATGTCTCTAACAATTTTGTATATACAGGGAAGCTGGAGAAGTCATTTTAGCCTCTTTATAGCCCAAGGCAAAATTCTAAGACAATAAATTACAGCTTCAGTGAAGGATGTTTCCATACAGGAAGCTCTCACCATGGGGGAAATAGCAAAGGAGGAGAAATCATCATAATTTTCATCATGTCTTATAATACACAAATTTAAAAATTTATCAATTTTAGCTGATTTTTCTTATATCAAAAGTCATTTAAAATCTTTAAAGACAGTATAAAACCTCAAGACTCAAAAGCAGTACATTCTCCTATAAAGCATGAATTACTTCTTCTGACCATTATATCCAAGTCTTGTTCTATTGCCTCATGATGGGAAGAAGATCATTGGCTTCCTGAGGAAATCACAAGTGGCAATTTTCCAAAAGAGAGAATGGCCTTGGTACTGACTTGGCAACAGATAGTGTGTTTGTAGTCTTAAGACAGTTCAGATAATCACAGAGGCATCTCTCGTTAGAAGACTGGTTACAAAGTGATGATTTAGTGGGGAATATAGGGGTGCTACTTTATTTATAAAGACTTTTTTAATTGTTTGAGGAAAGAATGCATATAAAACCATGGACATTCTAGGAATGAAGTTTTAATTTCACTATAATCCTTTAAGATAAATACTATGGCTACTCAATACCAAATACATTAAAAAACAAAACAACAAAAATCATTTCTTCAACTATAGGTTTTCTTAAAAAATGTTGACAAAAATTTTGATATAACTGGTCTTCTTTATAATTTTCTGTATTTTTTTCATCAGAAGTCTTGTTGGAAAATTGTATTTGTTCATTCCTTAATTCAACAAACATTTTTGAAACATCTGTCAAGTATTTGGTTAGATAATAGGTGTGAAGTAAAATGTAGTGAAATACGAAGCTGTATTTGCCATTAAATTTAATGGAATTAAAGGATGTCTGAGTTAGAACTCAGAGGTCACCTAACCAAACCTTTAAGTTAAGGGTGAATTTTTCTCAACAAGTTCCTTGACAAGTGATTACATAGTGGATTTCAAAGTTAGGCTAAGGAGTTATAGTTTTCTGTATTAAGATATCCTACTTTTACCTGATGCAAAAGAGCAAAAATCCATTCTGTAATTTGTTTCATATAACCATAAAGTACTGGATAAGGGGTTAATAAGCTCTGTGTGAGTGTGTGTGTGTGTGTGTGTGGTGGGGATGGGGGTGTATCTGTTTGTCTGTCTGTCTCTATGAATCCTTTTGGCAAATATGTTATATACGGGATAAGTAGGAAAATTAAGAAAGGAAAGGCAATATAATTAAGAGGAATTAGAAAAGGATTCCTTTAGAGGCTATAATTTTAATTGAGACATTAAGAATATAAGGGAAGCCAGGAGGCAGAGATGAGGAAAAAGAGAATTCCAGATGACAGAGCCAAAGAAAATGCCAGGAGAGTGTGGCAAAAATTATTGATCAGCATCAAAACAATATGGTACTGGTTTAGAGATAGAATGGTGGATCAAAGATCTCATCTTTTGGGATAATAAACCATTATTTGACAAAAAATGCTAGGAGAATTGGAAAACAGTATGGGAGAAATTAGGTTTAGATCAACATCTCATACCCTATTACACCAAGATAAATTCAAAATGGTTAAATGACAAATATAAAGAGTGAAATCACAAACAAATTAGGTGAACATAGAATCGCATACCTGCCCGATCTATGGGATAGGAAGAAATTTAAGACAAGGTTTATTGAGAAAAGAGCAGTCTCACAATAATGCTTGCTCTGGTCTAGACCAAAGACCTCAAGCACTGTGAGTAGTCTCCTAATATACCTAAAAGTTTTACCACTCCTTATATATTCAGCTAAAAATGTCAGAAAAAGGGAAGGAAAGTGAGAGATACATGGATGTGTTTGAACGATCTTACCTGTGTGGAAAGTTTTACTGGCAGTAAGATTTTTACCATACTAGTTAGACAAATTCACTACACTGGTAAGCTAGGAAGGAAAGAAGAGCTGATTCCCTGGTGATGTTACTGTAATCATGAGGGGCTAGGAAATTTCACCACAGTCGAGAAGGATGCACAACTTAGCCAGCTTAACATGGCGAGGTCAATACAAAATAACTATAGAGTATTACAGAATAGAAATGGTGAAGTGAAGTTCAAGCTACACTAGTTACAAGGCATTTTTGATACACAGAACAAGACGGCCACATCCTTAAGATGACAAGACACACCAGAAGTACCTGAGCATCCTCAAAAAAATCAATCTTGTGATAGATGCTCAGAAAACAAGTTTACAAGTTCAAGGCCATATTCACTGGATAAAATACTAAAGGGTTGATTACTTGGCTTAATGCTAGCATTCATTAACTATGCTAGAATTACAATTTTAAAAAAATAACCAGAAATAAAGGGGAGTGGGGGATTTTTCATTCACAAAAAGACAAATAGAGCATCTCATTCTTGGGACTAGAAGGATGCCAATGTCACTAGATTGAAGAATATGATCAGTTATGTCCTATTTGCCAATAGTACAGAGAAGAAAGGGAAGAACATACACATTTATAGAGTCCATACCCTTTTTATACCCTCTTTCAGGCACAAAGTTAAAATATTTTTACAAATATTATCTCATTTGGTACTTACAACAACCCTAAAATATAGTTACTATTATTATCTCCATTTTGAAGTTGGTGAAACTGAGGCAAACAGAGGTTAAGTGACTTGCCAGGATGACACAGGTAGTAAATGTCTGAGGCTCAATTTGAACTTAAATATTTCTGAGTTGTAGCCCAACACTACAGTGCTTGGCATCTATTAAGTATTAATAAATACTTAATTGACTGACTTTCTGACAAAGCATGAAGTTGTTATCTTTATTTTTTAAAGAGTTAATAGATGTTCTGGGTTTAAATCTGGCCTCATGCACTGCCTACCTTTGTGACCTTGGCCAAGTCACTTCAGTCCAGTTACCTAGCCCTTAATGCTCTTCTGACTTGGAACAGATACATAGTATAGACTAAGCCAGAAGATAGGATTTTTTTTTTAAAAAAGAGTTAATGGAAAAAGGAACTCCACCGTATGAGCCCATAGAAAGTAATAGTACTTCTAAGTATACAATCTTCCTTTCAGAAACACACTCTTGTACATTTACTGTCACTTAGGTAGTATTTGTTGTTCCTGTGCCTCTTTGTTCCTTTCTATGACTTCTCCACTTGCTTCATGGCTTGACTTTCAGCTTTTCTCTCCTGCTAATATTAATCAGGCTGCTCAAGTCATTTCACCTTCCTGGTTATTACATTGGCTCTGCCCCCTCTCCTAACTGCTGAGCCCCTGCTTTTTACTACTTAGTTCTCACTTTGATATTATTTTCTGCTGTTCATGTATCTATTTTCAAATGGTGTTCATCCTTTTCCCAGAGGCCTTACGCTCTAACCTGGGCTTCATAGGACAGGTCAATAAGAGTTCTTGAAAAAAAAATCTAAGAACTAATATTTTTTTAAAAAGGATTCCTTTGTTCACATTTTCACAGAGAATCAAATCTCACAAGAGGATAACTGGAAAAGAACTGGGGCATGGAAATTCTTAGGTGGCACACTGGGATACACGTCAGGAAGAATCATCTTTCCTGAGTTCAAATTGGACCTTAGACAATTACTGTCTGTTTGACTTCAGGAAAGTCACTTAACCCTGTTTACCTCAATTTTCCTCATCTGTAAAATGAACTGGAGAAGAAAATGGCAAAGCATTTCACTTTCCTTGGCAGAAAAACTCCAAATAGAGTGACAAATATAGAAACTATTGATATAAACTGTTTTCTTCAACCTCATTAGCATGATAAATTAATTCCTCTTTCCTCCTATGTCCCTAGTACTTGAGAGGTACAACCTTCCTCACTAGGTCTCAGTTTCATGGATGCTGGCTTATTTTTATTCCAATTCTACCTTCATTCCCTGTCTATCTGTTGGAAACTGTGGTAGGGTATACAAAAACCTTCTACTGCTGACAAAGAAGGAGGGAGAGGTGGCATCATTTCCTTCCAATATGGGTGCCTGGAATCTGGGTAAAGGTAAGAATTTGTTATTCTTGCTCTGTGCATGTGTGCCAAATAAATATTGCTATTTTATAGTTGCCCTGCATAAAACCTAGCTTGCCTACCCCACAGGACTACTATGTGAATTCAATGAATTAATAGTTATGAAAGCAAAATGAAGAAATAGTGTTAGTATAATTTACTCACTTTGGGGAAAATAATTCAAAGCAAATGTCTTCAATAGAAGATGAATCTCCAGTGCTATCCAAAGGACAGCACATTGCTAAGCTACAAATAATAATGAAATGTATTATTATAGCTGACATTTATCTAGCTCCTTAAGGTTTGCAAAACATTTAATATATATTAGCTTATTTGATGCAAAATAATTCTGGGACACACGTGCCATTATCAAGCCCATTTTTACAGATGAGGGTACAAAGTTCCAAATCTTTAAGGACTTGCTCATGGACCCACACTTCTTTAGTATCTTAGTATTTGCAGGTAAATTTTTCTGCCTCTAATACAAAATTTTAACTACATAAACACTGGAAGCTTTTATTCTCTTCAGCCTCCATCCAAATAAAACTGACATTATTCAGACTGCTTTGTGATGGGATCTGGCAGAGTTGAAACCACCCAAAGAAGTGCCATAGGCAGGAATAACAAAGCATAACCTCGAAGTACATAAACAAACAAATAAATAAATGAGTGAGTAAACAAACAAAAAATGAATGAATGAATGAATGAATAAATAAAGACAAATTTGGATGTTGGTAGGAAGAGACCCTGACATACTGTCACCTATAGATAGAAACATTTCTCAGTAGACCACTGCAAGTAGGCAAATTATTTCCATACTCAAAAAAAAAAAAAAAGTTTACCTTATGTTGTCAGGTTGTCTGAGGAATGAAATTAATTTAAGATTAATTTGATTTTACAAGTTATTTCTTTTAACATGCTAAGTAGAGTTAAGGGACTTTCTGTTATTCACACTTTAGTTTAATCAAATTGCTTTTTTCCCCTTAACACTGTAGCTGAGATTAGCCACATTGAAGGAATGTGAATTTTACTAAGAGAGGGGGAAGGAGAGTGATTTAGTAGTACATGCAGAGTACAGAAGTGAGAAACTTTATGTACCAAGAGGATGGGATATAATTTTTAGGTATCTGAGAGAAGAGAGGTAAATTGTGGCTAGGAGCTAGAAAGAGGTCAGTATCTCAGAAAGGAGGTGAGAGTTGAAATGGTAAAAATAAAATAGATTTGGAGTCAGAAAGCTTGTGTGACCATGAGGAAAATGACTTGACCTCTCTGGACCTTCATTAACTCAACTGTAAAATAAGATAAGTGAATTTCATGACATTTAAGGCCCAAATTAAATACATTTTTCCCCAGAGACATGATAGAACCAAACTTGGAGTTAGGAAGACTTAAATTAAAATTTTACATCAAGTACTTCAGTCAACAATTACATCAGCCATTAAGCATTTAAATGCTTACTATGTGTCTCAGGCACTGAGCTAATATTAGAGGTACAAAGAAAGGCAAAAATCATGTTGTCAGGTCTCAAGCAGCTCATATTTTATTGAGGAAGATAATGTGCAAATCACTATGCAATTTTTAGATAAATAGATAATAGACATAGATAGTTTTTGGTGGTATAATTTTCCTTTTTATTTTGTTTTGTTTGGGCAGACTGGAGGAATAGGAAATGCTGCCTGCAAAATGTAGAATTTGACCTAAATTTTGAAGATAGCCAGAGAAGCCAAGAGGTGAATGTGAGAAGAATGAGTACGTAAATGATATTGGGAAGGTGGTATGTAGTGATCAAGAATGATCATGAGACTAGCATTGTTAGATTGTAAAGTGCATGCTTTGGAGGTGTTGGTGGTGAGAAATAAAGTATAAGAAGACTAGGAAATCAGGAATGTGCCATGTTTTGAAGAGCTTTAAAGTTCTAATCTGAACATTCTTAGCAATAACTGGGTTTTATTGAGTAGGGCGTTGGAGGTGGGGTGGAGAGGAGATGGATGAAATTATCAGAACTCATTTTAAGAAAATCACTGTGGTAACTAATGGAAGAAGAATTTAGAGTTGGAGAAGATATTCGAGTCAGGAAAAATAAACAGAAGGCCATTGCAATAGTCCAGATGTCAGATAAGGAAGGCTTTTAGCAAGCTCGTAGCTATGTGAGTGGTGGAAATAAGAAAACATATATAGGAGATTTTGTGAAATTAGAAATGATAAGACCTGAGTCAAGAATACTGTGTATTCCTTTTACTAAAAATGTGGTGTGAATAAAAGTGAGGAGTCCAAAGTAACATGAAAGTTGTAAACCTGGATGACTGGAGGAATGGTGAAATGGTAATACAATAATAAAAGTTTTAAAGAGAAGAGATTTTTTTGGGGGGGAGGGGGAAGAGTGGCAGAGAGGAGGGGGATGGGCTCTATTTTGAGTATATTGCTTCAGATGCCAATTGGTCTTTCAATTTGAGATGGCCAAAAGTCAGTTGTTGAGTTTAGAGAAAGTTTAGGGCTGGATATATAAAATTGGAAATTGTTTGTGTAGATATGATGCCTGACTATATTGCAGCTTGAGAAAATTATTGGTGAATGGCCCTAATTATTTGAGTGGCTTATGAGGTGTGGTAAGTGGGGGATAGAGATGTCATGGGAGACTTAAGGAAAAATTAAAAGTTTTGGAGGAGATAATTTTGAATGGAATATCAAATCAATTAGTACGAAAGGATTGCTGTTGTTGGGGATGGGGGCATTGAGATTAGGTAGCATAAATTTGTCACAGATCGAATCAACACTGTTTCATGTTTTAATCCAGTTCAAGTTAACTACACATGAAGTAAAAGGAGGTATTTGGTAGGAATAATCCAGATTTAGGAATTAAGAAGGCATGTCTGATGATAAGAGAATAAGGGTAGAAGATCAAGTGAAAAGTATAGAATTAAATTGATTCACGAAGGATTTGAGATATTAGAGTGAAATTATAGAATGCAGAGTTGATGGCTTTTGAAAGAAATGAGGCATAGAGAGATTAGTAATTATGATGTGGATGAATAATAAGGTTAAGTATTAAAAGGCATAGGGAAAGAAGAAATGATAAGAGATTGTGATCATATAAAGGAACTGAAAAATTCATGATCATGAAAGTAAAAGGTAATGAAAAGATCTTGAATATGACTAAGTCTGAGATATATAACTGAGGTAGATTAGAGGAAGTTTCCAGAAATTGAGTAGATGGAAGATATGGCAAGTTAAGATGCTTGAGGGGGAATCAATACATATGTTAATCATTCTTATAAAATATATTAGAAATGTGACTCTGGGTAAGTCGCTCTTTCTCAGACTCAGTTTTTTCATCTGTAGAATTGGTAAAATAAATAGCACTCACTTCACAAGTTTATTATGGGGATAAAATGAGATAACTCATACCAAGTGTTCTGCAAATCTTAAAGTGCTATATAAATTATAGTTGTAATGATGTTTAAAAATATTGTTATCATTATTTGAATAAGTACAAGACATGGCTGATCTGAGATATACACTTTAAGTAGTCATAGAACTGTGTTGGAACTGTAGATGTGGGGAGTAGCATGTTCAGAGGGAAAAAGTCCTAAACTTGGCATCAGAAGGGTTAGTTTGGATTCTGGATTTTCCTCCTAATAGCTGTGTGAGTTTAGGAAAGTCTCTTATCTGAAGCCCAAGTTTCCTCATCTATAAAATGGGGATGCTATACTCATGAGCAGTTTAACACCTAAAAATGCTATGAATGTTATTATTTTTTTTGTAAAAATAATAACAAATTGAATAATAGCTAGCTGTTCTAGTAGATAGAGCATTAAATCTGGTATCTGGAAGAGCCTCAAATAGTTACTGTGTAATACTAGGCAAGTCATTAAACATCTGTCTGTTTCAGTCTCTTTATCTGTAAAATGAAACTGCAAATAATACCTACTTAATAGGTTGTTGTGAGGATAAAACAAGATAACATTTTAGGAACTATGTAAACATAAATGCTATTATGATTAATGTTTCCATATTTTAAATTATATAATTGATCTCATTTTAAAAAGTGTAATAGTTTTGGATCAAATACAAGTTTTTCCTTCTCAGTTTTGCTCATGGTGGTCCTGACCCACAATAATTGTCCCTAGTTTAAATTTAATGAATAGGGTATCTGAAGAAGGCAATTTATCTTCCCAGATGCAATCCTAACAAGCCATGATGTGGATTATTCATCACCTGGACTTAAGAATTTCTCATTTTTTTTGAGATGAATATTTTTTTTCTTTGAAGATTATTGAAGAATTCAGGCTGCCTTCTTTTCTATTTCTTCTGGAACCAGGATGATAGAGTCAAGTAAACTTCTATACCCTAACAGGTTTTCACTTTGAAGCTTTGCAGCCTGGGATGTGATAACTTCCTTACCAAACAGCCCTGGGTTTTCCTGGAGTAAAGGCTTTCCTCTATAGCCTGTGGCAGTGCCACTTCTATTTCAAAGAACTTCCGCACAATTATGGTCAAATTCCAACCATTTGTCATGTCAAAGTGCTGAGAGAATTCCATCTCCTGCTAAGAAATTCTAGGATTAATTTTACAGCCCCTGGGACTCTCAGACCTGAATTATTTGAAGCTTAAACTTCTGATTAATGTGAGTACCTCTGTGAGTACAGTACATGCAAGACAAGAAAGGAATGATAAAGAGGAAGAAAAAATTAAAAAAGACAAGGTAACAGCAAAGAATGGACATGATCAATTATTAAAACTCTATTCATGCATGAGAATTTCAGAGAGGTGATGTTCTTTTGGACTTTGAGTGGAATTTCCCTTCACCAAATGAGAAAGATTTTCAGCAAACTCTGGGGTACACTGAAGAGAGGAAGCTTTTTTTCAAAGTCATTCAGGTTGGGATAGTATAAAACATTTCCATATGTGAAAAATTAAGACAAATTTCCAGCAGCTTAAATCATGAAATGTAGGGCACAGGAAACATTTGTAGCTCAGACAGAATGCACTGTGTGGGGGTGACCTTCCAGACATAGGAATGTGAATGCATATGAGATGTTCAGAGTTAGGAGAGTGACATCTGCAATTTTTCTCAATTATCTTCAAATCAAATCTTGCTTTCAAGCTCCTTGGTAGAACCATTAGGGAATATGTGTATGTATTTAATATTTCAAGGATCTGTAATTTCACCAAAGTGGAGACTTGCTTCAACAATTCAGGTTTTAACCTTGGTATAGGATGTTTATGAGTTGTGGCAAAACAATTGACTTGCTAGCCAAATTTTTAGTATTAAGCCTTTTGGTGAGGCTACTGATCTTCAGATAACTGAAACATGGCGCCTTCTGGAGTCTATATTTTCAACCTTCTAGCTTGAGAGGAATTGCTAGAATTTTACATCCAAGTAGCTTTTGGGAATTCAGGGTAGCCAGGAGTCACTCCATGATGGGGTAACAAAGGACGTTATTAGTGGAGAATATATATGAATGGAAAATTAGAGTTATACTAGTCAATAAACATTTATTAAATACCAACTGATTGAAAATCTCTCATAAATATGCTTGCTATAGGCAGTCATTACCTCACATTTGGACAATTGCAATAAATTTCTGGATAGCTCTCCTGTTCAAATCTTTCTTCCTTCATTACAATCCATTTTCCACTTGTCTAGAAAATTATTTTCTTCAAGCCTATGTCTGTTCATGTAAACCCTTCCCTCAATAAAATTCAGCAGCTATCTATTATCTCAAAAATCAAATATAAATTTCTATATAGCATTATTTTCTTTCTACTTTTCCAGGTTCACCATACTATGAACCTATCTCTATATCCCAGAATCTAGCTATAATGGTCTACTTTCTTTCTCAACTTAATACTTCATCCCTTGATGTGCCATTTCACTCACTGTATGTATACATTTCTAGAATACTCTTTCACTTCAGCTCCACCTTCTGGCTTCTTTCAAAACTCTGCTCAAATCTCATTTTCCATAAGAGGCATTTCCTTGTCCCATTTTACCTCTAGATCTTTCTTCTGAGATTATTTTCTTTATCTCTCTCCCTTTCTTCTCCTACATATACATATGCCTTTCTGTGTAACTAACATTCATAGAAGTGCCAAGAAAGCATTAATTAGATTCTTTTCCCCTCCTGAAATATCTGTCAGGGTTTTACCTCAGAGTTTTCTGATTACAAGTTTACTGTACTTTTTTATAGGAGAAAAATATGCAAGCCTCTCCTCAATATCTCACAGGCTGTAGATCAGGAAAGCACCTTAGAGGTCATCATGATCACTCCCTGCCCCACATTAACCTTTGAGGAAAAGGAATCCCAGACAGCTAAAGTCATTTGCCCATAATCATACAGATGCTGTCTCAAAATCTATTCACATTTCACTATGCCCTCTTCCATTCCCTTTTTTGATAATCTGACCTCATCAAAAGTTTGTGTGGTTTAAAACTTATTTGAGTTGTGCAAAGGATAAGGGTCTTCATAATATGTGTTGTTTCCCAAAGTAGCTTAATAACCGAACCAGAAGGGGTACTGGATCAGGAGGATGGCATGTGGGACTGTAACTCTTAGAAATAGGAGATTGACACACAGATGGGGCTAGACTTGTCCCTCAAGAAATCACTTGAGGTAATGAAAAAGGCCATTAAAAAGACAGAAGGATGAGACAGCTTTGAGTTTTAGAAAGAAGGTAGAAGATATCTTTGAATGTGATACACCCTAAAAAAGTTCAAGATTAATGAAAGAAGGAACCCATCTTTTTATATAGTCTATCAGTAAAAGGAAAGATGTCAAGAGAATATATGATGTGGCAAAGTATTAGATTCACATCCAGAGGAGACAGATACAGTCTGTAAAAGGAGATTAAAGCTTTAAAATATATATAAAGACAGGAATTCAGTCCTCTCAATAATCAACATTGTCTTAGTAGAAAGTAGATCAGTACCTCCCAAAATCCAGGAGGGTTTGAGGGCAAGGACAGAGAGAAGGATTTGTATGTCAAACTAGAAAGAAAAGAATTGAGGAAACAGTAGGGGATAGAAATGGACCATAAAATTTGGTACATAATGAAATTTTTGCATAGGTCAGTGTTTCTATTCACATTACCTTTGTTAGAATTAAGATAGGGTGAGGCACAACAGAAAAAAAAATGGAAGAGACAGCAGAAGGGAAAAACAAAAAGGTAATAATTAGAATTCAATATTGGTAATTAAGAATCTTTAATTCTATGAAGAAAAAGATGAGATTGAAGAAGGAATATACCATAAAGATCATGAGTCAAAGAATAATTTAAATAGATAGAAAGGGAAATGAATTAATATAAAAGGAAAAGAAATCCTTTTTAGAAAAAAACCCAAAGACAAATTTTAAAAATAATAGGAATTGGAGAGAAGAGAGAAGGGGAAATTTTGATTTAACCTCTTAATTGGGGGAGGAAAGGGAGAAGAATTTGATAATTAAATAAAAGAAAAAAGTAAAAAAGGAATCAATATATAAACTAAAACTCCAAAATTAGAGGGGAAAAGATTTTTTAAATGGTTAGGGAGGTTGTATGGGTATGATGGTGAAGAGAAAAACAAACCTTTACATATATGGTTGCCTCAAAGTAGATCAAACAAAAATAATCTCAGGGACAATATTGTCTTAAATTATGAAAATAATTTTAATCCTAATTTTTTAAAGTGACCAGTGAGAAAAATTTGACTTTGAAAGTCATTAGATTCAAAATTCCTACAAAAAAGTAAGGAGAATGATCTATTGGGTAAAATCACAAATAACACAAAATTAAACTTCCAAAAAACACATCTAAAAAGCAAAGGCATACTCAGAATAAAATTGAGAATGTACTAAAATTAATATAAACCAAGTGGCTTGAAAAAAAGGAAGAATTGAAATAATGCTATCAGAAAAAATAGATTCTCAATAAAAACAAAAATTAAGAAATTACATTATGCTAAAAAGAAGCAAAAATAACAAATATCAATATGAGCTTTCATAGCATCTAATTCACATACAAAAAATTAAATGAATTTCAACTAATTATACAACACAAATGGAAGACTTCAAAATACTTCTCTCTCTGATTCTGACAAGTCTATCAGAAAGATAAATAAATTGGAAAATAGAGAATTTTTAAAAATTGATGGATAAATTATACCTGAAAGATTTGTGGATTTTTTGCATGGAAATGAATATATACCAACATATATATATATATATATATATATATATATATATATATATATATATATATATATATTTGTGTGTACTTTAGAACTCTATGCACACATATGAATGAATGTATATATATGTAGCAAAAATATAAGCAGTGATAATAGTAAAGACATCCTTTACAAACAAAAATTCGATAAAAATTTTCATCCAATTTAGATAATTGAAACAAAATACAAAGATGTAAATGGAGACTTAATAACAAAATTCTAAATAATTAGAGGACTGAAAAACAAACCAACAAAGCAACTAATTATATAAAAGATGAGGACAATGATACCATAACATATCAAAATTTCTGCTATTCAACTAAAGTAATTCTCAAACGAGAAATTATGTCCCCAAATCATACAACATTAAATTAAAGAAAGAGAAAATGAATAAGTTGAATCTCTATTTAAAATATTTTAAAACAAATCAATAAAGATTCATTATAATATATACATATAAATTGTATATAAAATTAATACACTGTTATTTGAAAAAACTAAATAAATTGGTAATCTATAGTTTATGTTATTAAATAGAAGAGGGGAAAATTGAATTAACATATAATATAAGCAAAATCACAACACTTGAAGAAATAAAAAGAATTGTCAGACTCTATTATGTTCATTTAAATACTTTAAAAAATAGAATGCCAAAGCAATAAGGATTATCTTTTAAAAATGCCAATATTAAAAGAATATCAAATAAAGATCTTCAATTATTCAGTCTCAAAAAAGAAAATGGAACTTCTTTAAAGAAATTATCACACAATGAGTCCTTATTTTGTAACTAGGACCTTTCTATTTATTGAATATTAAGCAGGAATTCATCAATGTATTTTTTTTAAAATAGGACCAAATTATTTTGGAGAATTATTTCTTTGGAATATAGTTTGAAATATGTCATTTCTAGATATCCTCATTTTCAACTTCTTTTCATTTTTTCCCATGAGATCCTTAACCATGATTTTATCTGTTAAAAAATCATTGTGACGAAACTGAATTAATTAATGTCAAACTGATTAAATATTAGGTAAATGACCAACATAATTAATCATATATCGAAACCAAAAACATTCAAAAGTATGATTTTCTCAACAAATGTAGACAAAACCTTTGACAAAATACACAACTCATTTATGCTAAAAAAAATCACTTTCCACATGTATAGGCCTATAGATCTATGTTTAAAACTATATTTTAGTAGCTTAATTTTTAAAATATGTGTCTATATCCAGAGCCAAGATGGAGTAGTAGAAAGAGAGAATTTCAAAACCATCATGAGAATCTCCTCCAACCAATCTTAAAATAATGTCACAAAATGAATGCAGGAGTGAAAAAAGCTACACTCAGGATCACACAGGACTTAGTAGCTTCCACATAAAAGTATCAGAAGGCATGGAATATGATATTCAGGAAGGCAAAAGATTTGGGTTTACAACCTAGAGTCATCTATCCAGGGAAATCCTAAAACTGCTTTGAATATCCTTCCAAACCAATCTTTAAAAATCATCTCCAAAGCTCAAAAGTCAAAACGAGAGGAACAAAGGAGCTCTCCCATTCAACAGAGCATAAAATGTATGCAGAGAGAGTGGATTGTTGTTTTATAAGGGAGAAAAAACTGCATAAGTAAAAGAGCAGGCCAGCCAACCCTTTCCCCCTGGCTACTATGCCAGTTGCAGAACAAGGAACTGAGCAATCTCTGAATTCTAGAAGGCAGGCTACACTAAAGGAAAAAAGCACTGAATATCTAACCTGGAGGCTCTATATCTTGGCAGTGAGAATCAAAGGTCAATAGCATTGAGCTCACTGGGCAGCAACAGTGGCAGTGTACTACAGCAGCAGTGGGAGTGAAGATAGCCTCAGGGCAAAGCACTGCAAAGTGAGCTACAGAAACAAACAAACAAACAAATACTACAGACATACCCCTGGAAATCCCAGACTCTGTAGGTGAGGGCCAGAGCTCTATAGTACTATGGTTAGTCCTTGGGCTTTGGACAAGGAAATAAAGATAGCCCCAAGGAAAAGCTTTGCAAGTCAGAATCTAAGATAGAAATGACCAGCAATTTACAGGACTCCCAGACCTCTAGCAGGAAAATTAGTAAACAGTAGCAAAGAAAGCTCTTGACTCTGAAAAATTTCTATTCAGAAAAAGAAAAAAAAAAACCAGAAGAAACAGGAAAAGGTGAGAAAAAAGCAAGCACATGCAAACTCTCCCTCCCCCAAAAGGA
The DNA here is from genome assembly GCF_016433145.1 of Gracilinanus agilis. Lineage (NCBI taxonomy): Eukaryota > Metazoa > Chordata > Mammalia > Didelphimorphia > Didelphidae > Gracilinanus > Gracilinanus agilis. The sequence continues at coordinate 321,699,206 of NC_058132.1, read as the reverse complement.
AACTGGCCATAAGCTCTGGAGGAACTCAGAAAGGAATTCAATAACCAAGAGACACAGATAGAAGGAAAATGGGAAGAAATGTGGAGGAAAGAAATGAAAGTAATACAAAAAGAAAATAATAGCTTAAAAGGCAAAACTGGCCAAATGGAGAGACACACAAAAATCAAATGAAGTAATAAGCAGATTAAAAACCAGAAATGACCTGCTGGAAGAAGAGGCAAAGAAGTCCAATGATGAAAAAAGTGCCATGAAAAGCAGAATAGACCAAACTGAAAAGGAGAATCTAAAGATCATGGATGAAAATCAGTCTTTTAAGACTAGAACTGGGGAAGTAGAAAATACTTTCACTAGATATCAAGAAATAAAACAAAACCAAAAGCATAAAAATAGAAGAAAATATTAAATTTCTCATTGAAAAAAACAACTGACCTGGAAAACAGATCCAGGAGAGACAATTTGAGAATTTTTGGACTACCGGAAAGCCATGACCAAAAAAAAAATAATAAGCCTAGACATCATATTACAAGAAATTATCCAAAAAATTGCCCTGATATTCTTTAATAAGAGGGCAAAAAAGACATTGAAGTTATCTACAGATCACCCCCAAGCATAAATCCTGAAATGACAACTTAAAGGAATGGTATAGCCAAGTTCAATAGCTTCCAGGCAATTAATATAAAACTGCAAGGAGCCAGCAAGAAACAATTCAGATATGGATCCCCAGTCAGGATTACAGAAGATCTGGAAGCCTCCACACTAAAGACTGTAAGACATAGAATATGATATTCTGGAAGGCAAGAGAACTGGGTGTACAACCAAGAATCACCTAGCCATTAAAACTGACCATATACTTTCAGGGGGAAAATATATGTGTTTAATAAATAGAAGATCTCCAAGCATTCCTGAAGAAAAGAACAAAATTAAACAGAAAATTTGATGTTCAAATACAAAATTCAAGAGAACCGTTAAAAGGTAAATAAGAAAGAGGAAAAAATTAAGGATTCAATAAGGTCAAATTGATTATATTTCTATAGGGAAGAGATAAAATGGGGTGAATTATACCATACTTATACCCTCTTTCAAACATTGGTCTGCTGGCTCTCATAATTATTACAAATCTTACTCTCATTAGAATTGGTTCATAGAGGGAAGAAAAGCCAGATTTATTGGGGTATAGAATCCTATCTTGCCCTATAGAGAAATAGAAGGGGAATAGGGAAGTATGGGTAGGGAAGGGAAGTAATATAAGGGAGGGAAAAGTTGGGGAGGTGATTAAAAGACCCTAGAGAAATAAGTTGAGAATAAGAACAGAGGTTTTTGGAAAGGTAATAAAATAAGAAAGGGGAAAAAAGAGGACTGATTAAAAGAGGAAAATGGTATGGAGGGAAAGAATGAGAGGAGAAAGGGCAGGATTAAAAGAGTAAATCAAAATGATGGGGAATATAAAGATAGAAATTATAACTGTGAATGTAATGAATTCACCCATAAAATGGAAGTGGATAGCAGAGTGGATTAAAAACCAAAATCCTACCATACGTTGTTTACAAGAAATACACACATGGCAGGTAGACAAACACAGAGTAAACGTAAAAGGCTGGAACAGAATTTATTGAGCATCAAATGAGAAAAAGAAGACAGAAGTAGAAATTATGATCTCTGAGAAAGCTAAAGCAAAAATAGATATGAATAATAAAAGAAATAAGGAAGTTAATTACATCCTGATGAAAGTCAGTAGAGATAATGATGAAATATTAGTACTCACCATATATACACCAAATGGTATAACATCTAGATTTTTAAAGGAAAAACTATTAGAGCTTAAGGATAAAAGAGATAGTAAAACTATAATATAGTGGGGGACTTCAACCTTTTCTTATCAGATATAGATAAATTAAACCAAAAAAGAATAAGAAAAAAGAGAAGTGAATGAGATTTTAGAAAAAAATAAGAATTATTAAATATCTGGAGAAAAGGGAATAGGGATAAAAAGGAAAATACATTCTTTTCAGAAGCATATGGTAAATATACAAATATTGTTCATGTACTCTGTCATAAATACATAGCAAACAAAGCAAAAAAGGAGAAGTAATAAATTCAACTTTCTCACATCATGATGTGATAAAAATCACAATTAATAAATATTCAAGAAGAGGAAAATTTAGAATCAATCGGAAGCTAAATAATCAAATTCTTCAAAACTTGTGGGTCAAGAACAAATCAAAGAAACAGTTACTGATTTCATTGAAGAGAATGATGATGAGGAAACCACATAACAAAATCTATGGGATACAGCCAAAGCAGTACTTGGGAGAAAAGTTATATCTCTGAGTGCTAACTTCAATAAAATGGAGAGGGAGGAGATTAAGAAATTGGGTATTCAACTTAAAAAAACTAAAAAAGGATAAATTTTTAAATACCAGATAAAAACTAAATTGGAAATAATAAAAATTGAAGGAGAAATTAACAAAATTGAAAATAAAATAACCTTTCAACTAATAAATAAGACTAGTAGCTGATTATTTAAAGAAAAACCAATAAATTAGATAAAGTATTAGTTAATCTAATTTAAAAAAGAAAGAAGGTGATCAAATTAACAGTATAAAAATGAAAAAAGGCAATATCACTTCCATGGAAGAGGAAATTGGGGCAATTATTAAGAGCTTTTTTACCCAATTATATGAAAATAAGTTGGGCAATATAAATGAAATGGAGAAATATTTTTTAAAAATATTGTCCAGATTAACAAAAGAGGAAATAAAATACTTAAATAATCCCCTATCAGAAAAAGAAATTGAACAAGTCATCAAAGAACTCCCTAAGGAAAAATCCCCAGGACCAAGTGGATTCACAAGTGAATTCTATCAAACATTTAAAGAACAATTAATCCCAATATTATACAAACTATTTGACAAAATAAGCTAAAAGGAGTCTTACCAAATCCTTTTATGACACAAATATAGTACTGATTCCGAAGCCAGGCAGACCAAAAACTGAAAAAGAAAACTATAGACCAATCTCCTTAATGAACATAGATGCAAAAATCTTAAATAGAATATTAGCAAAAAGACTCTAGCAAATGATCACAAAGGTTATTCACTATGATCAGGTGGGATTTATACCAGGAATGCAAGGATGGCTTAATATTAAGAAAACCACCCACATTATTGACCATATCAACAACCAAACCAACCAAAATCACATGATTATTTCATTAGATGCAGAAATACAACACTTATTCCTTTCAAAAACACTAGAAAATATAGGAATAGAAGGGCCTTTCCTCAAAAAATAAACTGTAGCCCCCAGTAGTGAGAGTGGACACCATTAAACTCAAAGCCATGGTCTGGCCAAAATCACTCCTCATATGAGATCCCCCAAACCCCTCCTTTCCATTTCTTTCCAGAGAAACTGAATGTTCTTCCAAAAACCCCAAAACACTGATGTATGCATTCCCTGAGAAACTGGGTTAGATGATTACACATTGACATGTTGATTTATCAGCCAATAGAAAACTCTGTCCAAGTTTTGGTGATATAAACTAAGTCATTGTACTAAGACTGTAAATCATTTGTAACCATTTTCCATTAACAAGATTACCCAATCCTTTAACTTATATAACATTGCCCTATATAACACTAACTGTGACCAGTAAACTTGCCACTTGCTTGCCATCAGCCCTCCTGAGTACAACTTCATTCTCACCCCTCAGGACACCCAAACAGGTGGTCCCCAGTGGTCTTGACAATAAGTAGTATTTATTTAAAACCATTAGCAGGTATCATCTGCAATGAAGATAAGTTAAAAGCCTTCTCAATAAGATGAGGAGTGAAGCAAGGATGCCCATTATCACCACTACTATTAAATATTATATTAGAAATGCTGATAGTGGCAATTACAGAAGAAAAAGGAATTGATGGCATCAAGATAGGCAATGAGGAAACTAAATTATCACTCTGCAGATGATATGATGGTATACTTAGAGAATTTGAGAAAATTGACTAAAAAGCTACTGGAAATAATAAACAAGTTCAGCAAAGTTGAAGTTTACAGAATAAAATCACATAAATCATGAGAACTTCTATATATTTTCAACAAAACTCATCAGCAAGAGTTAGAAAGAGCAGCTTTTGGGACAAGAACTCACTATTTGCCAAAAACTGCTGGGAAAATTAGAAAACAATATGACAAAGTTTAGGTTTATATCAATATCTTACACCCTATACCAAGACAAATTCAAAATGAGTAAATAACTTCAATATAAAGTGGGAAATTTAAAAAGTAAACTAAAAGTAAATTATACCTTTCACCTCTAACCAAGCAAGAGACAGAGAACATTACAGGATGTAAAATGAATAATTTTGAATATATTAAATTTAAAAGGTTTTGTACAAACAAAACCAATGCGACCAAAATCAGAAAGGAAGCAACAGACTAGGAAAAAAAAACTATAACAAGAATCTCTGACAAAGCTTCAATTCTCATATTTATAAGGAACTAATCAAATGTACATGAAATCAAGCCATTCCCCAATTGACAAATGGTCAAGGGACATGAATAGGCAGTTTTCAGATGAAGAAATCAAGACTATCAATAATTACATGAAAACATATTCTAAATCCTTCCTGATTAGATAAATGCAAATCAAAACAAATCTGAGATACCACATCAAACCTAATAGATTGAAAAATATGAATGTAAAGGAAAATAATAAATGTTGGAGGGGGTGTGGCAAATTTGGGACACTAATACACTGCTGGTGGAGTTGTGAATTGATCCAACAATTTTGGAAGGCAATTTGGAATTATGACCAAAGGGCTTTACAAGAATGTTTATTATTATTATTCCTGTTGACTCCTTAGGAGCACAGGGCCGCAACCATCTCATGCCAAAGGACTCTGTTCTGGGCAACTTCCCCCAGCTGGGCCCATGTCATTCCGACTGTTTTTATTTCATTTTCGGCAGATCTTCGCCAGGTCTGTTTTGGTCTTCCAACTTTCCTCCTCCCTGAAGGGTTCCAGCTCAATGCTTGTCTGGCTACGTTGTCTTCAAGTTTTCGTAGCGTATGTCCTATCCAGCTCCACTTACGTTTCTTTATGTCCTGACTAATGGGATACTGGATTGTTCTTTCCCAGAGACTAGCATTGGAGATCTTTTCAGGCCATCTGATGTTTGAGATGTGACGTAGACATCTATTAACAAAGACCTGGAGTTTGTTGGTGTTAGCGCTCGTCACTCTCCAGCTTTCTGATCCATATAGAAGGACGGCCTTTACGTTGGTATTGAAGATTCGGAGTTTAGTGACGAGGGACAGTGCTTTGGAGATCCAGACAGACCGCAGGGTTACAAGAATGTACCCCCTTTTATCTAGCAATACCACTATTAGGATTGTACCCCAAAGAGATAATAAAAAAGGGTGTACAAAAATATTCATAGCTAAGATCTTTGTGGTGGTAAAAAATTGGAAAATGAGGAGGTCTCCCTTGACTGGGGAATGGCTGAACAAATTGTGGTGTATAATGCTAATGGAATACTATTGTGTTATAAGGAATTATAATCTGCTTGATTTCTATATTAACTGGAAAGAACTCCATGAATTGATGCAGAGTGAAATGAGTAGAACCAAGAGACCATTGTACACAGGAAGTGAAATTTTGTGCAATGATCAATTATAATCTACTTTGCTACTAGTAGCAATGCAATGATCCAAGACAATCCTGAGGGACTAATGACAAAGAAGCATATCCACGTTGAGAGAAAAAAATGGGGGAGTAGAAATTTGGAAGAAAAACATGATTTGTTACTTGCTTATATGGGAATATGATTTGGGGTTTTGGTTTTAAAACATTATTCTGTTACAAAAATGAATATGGAAATAGGTATCAAGTATAACAAAGGGGATTGCATGTTAGCTCCAGAAAAGGGGAGATAAAAGTGTAGGGAGAGAAAATGAATCATGTAACCATGGAAAAATATTTTTAAAAATTAAAAAAATAAATTGAAGGTATAAATAGAGCATATAAAACTATGCTGTTTGCTGCTGATGTGTTAGTAGTCCATTCTCCATTCAGTGGCCAGTGATTTTCCTAAATTGCTGTTGTGTACATGCTGCTTCCCATTCAATAAACTGCAGAATCTCCATATTTCTCTAGCTATCCTATATGCCTGGAATGCTTTCTCTCCTCATTGCTTGGCTTCTCCTGATTCTTTCAAGTCCTAGCTAGAATTCACTTTCTAAAGAAGCCTTGCCTGATTCCTTTTACTCTAGTGCATTTCCTCTGTTGATTATTTTCAACTTATAATATGTATATATTTTTCTTTTGAATATATTTATTTGTTTGTTATATTCCCCATTATAAACCACAAGTTTCTCAAGGTCAGGGACTGTCTTTTTCCTTTCTTTGTATCCCCAGAAATTAGCATTATACCTAAAGAATGGTGATTGCCTAATAAATGCCTTTTGGATATCAAATGAGAACCTTATAAAACACAGTAAAATAATAACAAAAATTCACTTGAAGGACCAGAAGACCTAGAATATAAAATGAAAAATGAGAAAGGAAGAATGACACATATTATGTTATGGCAATATGTAAGATTATGTAATAAAATAGCAATTATACATTTGGTTTCAGTTAAATATTAAAGAAACAGATGAATGGAACAGATTACACTGGGGAGAATTAAAAGTAACAAAACTCAACCAGCTAGTGTTTTCTATATCTCAAAGCATAAATTACTTAAGAAAAGATTTTCTAATAAGTAAGAATTTCTTGAGGAATAAGAAAATTATGTGACAGAAATTTTGGTTTCTACTAACAATAAACATATTTTATTCCCAAATACCCTGAAATAGATGAGTTACTGAAGTATTAAAGATCTTAATATATAAAATATAATAGAAGCAGATAACTGTTTTGAGGAGATCTATTCTTAATCAAAATATAGTGATTACTAATGATAAACTGATAAATATACTGATATGAAATTGAAAAGCTTCAATACAAAAAGTATATATAAGAAAATGAGGGAAGCAGTTGAAAGGGGAAAAGTCTATGCTTTAAATGTGTTTTATATGGGTTTAGTGTCCAAGACATATAAATAGTAACAGGAAAAACGTAAAACTCAAAGTCATTTCTTTTTTTTTTCCTTTCTTTCTTTTTTAAATTAAGTTTATTTATTTATTTGTTTGTTTGTTTGTTTATTTAATTTAGAATATTTTCACATGGTTACATGATTCATGTTCTTATCTTCTCCTCTTCCCACCACCCTCCCATAGCCAACAAGCAATTCCACTGGGTTTTACATGTGTCATTGATCAAGACATATTTCCATATTATTAATATTTGCACTGGGATGATCATTTAGAGTCTATATCTCCAACCATATCCCCATAAGGAATGTGACCAAGAAGTTGTTTTTCTTCTGTATTTCTACTGCTACAGTTCTTTCTCTGAATGTGGATCACATTCTTTTTCCTAAGTCCTTTAGAATTGTCCTAGATCATTGCATTGCTGCTAGTAGAAAAGTCCATTATATTCAATTGTGCCTCAGTGTATCCATCTCTCTGTATAATGTTCTCCTGCTTCTGCTTCTTTCACTCTGCATCAATTCCTGGAAGTTATTCCAGTTCACATGGAATTCTTCCAGTTCTTTATTCCTTTGAGCACAATAGTATTCCATCACCAACAGATACCACAATTTTTTCAGCCATTCCCCAATCGTATGGCATCTCCTCATTTTCTAATTTTTTGCCACCACAAAGAGCACAGCTATAAATATTTTTGTACAAGTCTTTTTTCCTTATTATCTCTTTATAGTATAAGCCTAGCAGTGGTATGGCTGGATCAAAGAGCAGGCAGTCTCAAAGTCATTTCTTAATAGATGAGTTCTCAAAGGACAGGAGCATATTGTTTTCAGCAGAATAATTGTAATCTCCTAATACCTACACGAAAAAATATTCCATTGGTAACTAAATAAGTGAAAATCAAAAACCACAATTTGATTTCATCTCACAACAAGAAAATTGAAAAAGATGACAAAATATTAAAATAGTTGATTTTGCAGGGGTTAAAGGAAGGAAGATAAACTAATGAATTGTTGTTGAACTTGTAAATTCGTACAACCATCCAAAAAGGATGTTGGAATTATTAAAATAAAGTGACTAAAGTGCCCATACAGTTTGAACTAGAAATTTTGAAACAAGGTCATTGATGTAAAGAAAGAGCCTAATTACAACACAGTCTTTGATAGCCACTGACTGGAAATAAAGATGAGGCCCAAAAATTGGGAGTAGATAGATGATCATTGTACATGAGTGCTCCAGGAAATGAGAAACATGAGCAATGAACTTATGTGAACTAATAAAAAGTGAAATAAACATATCTGGGAAAATGATATACATGACTACAAAAAATGCAAATGGAAAGAATAACCCAAAGCAGTCTCAATGGATATTGGAAAATTAGAAAGAATAATTTTAGGCCCAATACATGAATTTAAGAAGACATATTTCACCTTCTCCTTTGTAGAGGAGAAAAGAGTCTACAAGCGTTTTACTTACGTTAACAGATTTTTTTATATGTTAATTTATTTTGATTATGTTTTCCTTTTATTTCCTTTAAAAATACTTTTTTGTGGGAGAAAGTAGGTAACTCCATGGATTGTGAGTCAAATGAAGAGACAGGAAATCCTAAATTCAAATCTGGTTTCAGACACTTCCTTGCTGTGAAACTGTTCAAGTCACTTAAGACCCATTGCCTATCTATTACCACTCTTCTGCCTTGGAACCAATACATAGTATTTATTCTAAAATGGAAAGTAAAGTTTACAAAAATAACCATTTGTTATATGCTATAGTTCTCTATAGGCAGAGGAGGGATATGGGAAAATCTACATTATGTGAAAGTGAATGATACCAATACAATTTCTATTAAAATATAAAATTGTTTATTGTAATGTCTTCACAAAAAGGACATAGACAAGAACCATAAAGTTTGAGAAGGCATGGAAATGTTATGAATATGTACAAGTCAAGAGAATACTTATGCTGATAACATCATGGATCCATTGAATTAGTTGTTAATCATATGGAAGGATGGAATGAAAAATCATTGATTAACTACTTAGTTCATGAAAAATGCTATTTTAAATGTTAGAGAAATAAATAGAAGAGAATTCCTCAAGTCAAGGAGATCACCTTGTAATGGGGAGATACCTAATCTCTCTGTCAATCTTCAGACTGGCAGCTTTAAGTGCCTCTTTTTCAACTGCAACTGGATATATCAAAGATAACTCAAACTCAGCATCTCCAAAACTGAACTTGTTATCTTTCTACAACAATGCTTACTTCTGAATTTTTGAGGGTACATCAATCTCCCAATTACCTAGGCTTGCACTCTAGTTATCATACTCTAGCCCTTACTCTCTTTTACTCTCCATATTTAATATGTTGTCCAATCTTGTCAAGTTTACCATGATAACATTTTTAATATATGGCACTTCCTCTCCTCTTTAACTCACAATATCCTAGTTCAATTCCTTATCACCAAAGCCTGGACTATTTCAATAGCTTCCTGATTTATCTGCAGCTGAGCTTCTCTCAACATCAGTTCATCGTCCATTCAACTATTAAAAGCCTCTAACTAACTTGCAAATATGACCATGTCATTCTCTGATCCAATCAACTTCTCTGGATCCTCTATCAATTCCAGTATCAAATATAATATATTCTATTCAATGTTGAAAGTAATTTATAACCAGATATCTTTGTATGTTTACCAGTTTCATTATACCTCACACATCTCCATACATTCTGTAATCCAATTACATTGATTTCTTTGCTCTTCTTTTAACAATCTACTTCATCTTCTCAATGCATTTTAGTGGCTCTCTCAATTCTGGAGTTCCTTCTCTCCTCAGCTCTACGTGCAGACATCCCTCATTTCCTTCAAGTTCAAGCTAAAACTTTACTATCTGCAGGAAACCTTTCCTAATATCTCTTAATGCTTTGTTGATGAACATTTTCCAGAGTAGAGCCAAGATAGTGGGATAGAGAAAGCTGAGTGCTCTCAACATTCCCCTTCAAATGATTTTAATATAAAGCCAAAAACTGGATGCTAAAGTGGTAGAGTTAAAAATTGTTTAGAATGAGATAATCTTCTAGCCCAAGACAAAAGATGTCAACAAAAGAGATCTATAACATGGAGGTGTAGGCTGACTGGAAGACCATGTGGATAAATTCCAATGGCAAGATTGGGTGGTAGTGAGAGAAGCATAAAAACCTCAGGGAGCACTCAATCCATAGATGGTAAAGGAGCCTGGTCCCTGGTTAAAAACAGATTCCAGGGTTCCCCTTGGCTGGCACTGGGGGCAAGACCAGATGCAATCTGGCAACTCCATCACTTATAACCTGTTACATAGGTCAAGGGTGTAGAGGAGTCATTTTGGTCAAGAAAGAGTGGAAGTTCTGGGATTTACCATCACTTTTAACACCAAGGGTTCAATGACCTTGAGGAAATGTATCATTTCTAATTCCAATGGAAAAAAGACTGTTAGTGAAAGTACTGATTGCAATTATAAGGGATAAGGGGTCAGACTGCAGACCAAGAGAGCCGAGAAAACAGTCCTCCCCAGATTATAAAACCTTGAAATCACTGAAAATTTCCAAATTACCAGAATTATGTCTGAGAAAAGAACTGTGAAAAAATCTAAAGCTTGAGAGAATGAACCTCCACCTACAAACTAGGGTTAGAGTCCAACATTAACAATGTTCAAAATCAAGTAAAAGGGTTGGAAATGATAACAAAAAAGAACAGAACCATACAAATTTAATACAGTGAGAGGGAATATCAAGACAAAAGCTGAAAATAAGATAATGAAGTCATATAACTACAAGCAAAGACTCAAATAAAAATGTGGATTAGACACAATCCCAACAAGCATTCCTAAAAAATATTAAGAATGGTTTTCAAAATCAGATGGTTAAAAGGAGAATTAAATTAAAATATTAAAAGCAAAGGAAGAAAATTATGAAAAGATGTTAACAGGATGGATAGTGAACCAAAATGGTAACGTCAGGTATTCCCATGAACTCTTCCAAGTTTCCCTCCAAATAATTTAAAAATAATATCATGAAACAAATTCTGAAACATTAGAATCAACAAAAGGTCAGGGCAAAGTAATTGTTTATCCTGTCATTTTAGAAGGTTGGCATAAAATGTCTATCTCACTGGGGTGAGTGAGAAGCACAGACCATGCCCAACTATAAGACAGAAGTAAGGCCCCAAGCCCTGGCACATGCCAATAGCAAGACAGCCATTGATGGACTTTGGGGATGACTAAACTGACTGTGGTGCCTTTCAGAGCTCTTCAATCACTGGTAGTAAAGGGGTCAAACATTTAGCCAAAAGGAGATTAGAGGAACCTTTGCTATCACTGGGTGAAGGACTCTGTTGCATGTCTATGTGTGGCTATGGGTCACATTCCCAGGGGGAGAAGGAACAGTAGCACTCTAGATCATGCAGAAGCATTGGGGAGGAAACGTGGTCACAATTCCAGGGAAAAAAAGAGTGATTGAGGATACTTACATACTAGGGCACAAGTCAGGAGATCAGTGACCAAACTTCTCTTTAGAGCATACAAACTTGGGAGAACTGAAAATATATAGACCCCCAAAATTAGTTCTGAAAACAGTAGCACCTGAATCTTGGGAAAGTGCCCCCTCTACCCTTGGAGGAGAGTCTAATTTTAACATGAAGCTAAAATTCAAGAAATAGGCTGGAAAAATGAACACACAAGATCTCCCCCTTCTTCCCCCCCAAAACAAGGAAGGTCAAAACCCAAACTCAGAAGATGACAACAATGTCCTAAAAAAGACATGCAAAGCCTCAAAGAAAAATGTAAATTTGTCTCAGGCTCAAAGGGAATTGCTGGAAGAGCTCAAAAATTTAAAAAAAAATCAACTAAAAGAGGTAGAAGAAAAATTGAGAAAAGAAATGAAAACAATGCAAGAAAATCATGAAAAATGACTCAATATCTTGTTGAGTAGCACACAAAAGACATTCTGAAGATAATAACACCCTAAAAAACAAAATAGGCCAAACTGTAAAAGGGACATATGAACCAAACAAAAGTGAAATAAGAACCAGGAGAATTTTGACACAGTAACAGCAATACTGTATGATCAAGTATGAAAGAATTGGGAACTCTTATCAAGACAATGATCCGAGACATGCATAAGGACCCATGATGAAAAAATGCTACTTACCTGCAGAATGAGAACTAATGTATATGCATTCAGATTGAAGCATACTTTATAAACAACTTCTTTAATTTTATTATTGTATTTTGTTTGTGTTTACTTTTGCAACATAGTTAATATGAAATATATATTGCAAGACCTTATATATATAATCAAAATCAAATTGTTTGCCTTCTCAAGGGGAGGGGCAAGAAAGAGAAAGTGAATTTGGAACCCAAAAATTAAAAAAAATCATTGTTAAAATTTTATATGTAACGTGGACATATTTAACTGAATAAAGAAAAACTAATTTAAAAAATTAAAAAAATATATATATGCCCTGTTAATGATTTCCAAATTAGCATGTAGAGAACTTGTTTATATATAATTATTTGCATGTCATCTCCCCTATTAGACTTTGAGTTTCTTAAAAGTAAGAACTGGACTGACTTTTGCTATTGATTTTATTCTCATTGTTTTGGACTTGGCACAATATCTAGCCCCTAATGGACATAATAAGTATTTATTGACTGATTAACTGACTGATGATGGTACACTAGGAGAAAGAAAACAGAGGAGAACTATTATTTCCATTTACAGAGGAAGAAATCAAGGCTTAGGACAGTGCAGTTATTTATCTCAAAAAGCTTAAACCAGAATCTAGGAATTGTGTCTTAAGTGATGATAAACATCTTGCAGATGGTAAATTAACAAGTTGAGTGGAAAGGTAATCAGTCAGTTTTCAAGATCTCTGATAAATTCATATTTTTGTTTGATTTTTCAGGTTTTCATTTAGCTCAGGATTGCTTTTTGACCCAACCTCCAAATATTATACAAATAAAAGGGTTTGACTCTATAAAGTTTTAATTCTAATGCAATTCAACAAAAATATATGAAGGAGGGGTTCAGATGGCTGCAGAGTAAGAAGCAGCTCTTAACCTCTCCTGACCGAAACACACAAAACTCCTCAAGGGGACATAAAAACAAGTCCAGACGAACGGAGGAACCCCACAACAGGGCACAGCGTGGAAGGTACGTGGAATCGAGACATTTCCAGGCTATAAAGGGCTCTCACTTAATCGCAGGCTCAGCAACCGCCCCACCCCCAACCCCTCCACACTCATCTATAGCTCCGAACCCAGCTAAAAAGAAATAGAGCAAGTTTGGGGCACCCATCGAGTCATCAGCAGCTCCGGGACCTGTTCCTGAGAGCAGCAAGACTTAGGACCCCATTAAGTCAAAAAACGCACGCGAAATCTGAGCGCGGGAGCAGAGAGTGGACGCTGGGCGCAGGCGTGGGTGGAGGCAGACACAGCCAGGAACTAAAGCTCTGAAAACCCGAGTGGGGAACCAGTGCAGACGGGTATATGACTGTGGAAGCAGCGCCCTGAGACTTGTAAAGGAACCTCCTGCAGAGGATGAAGCAAGGGGGTCCACCAGGGGGCTTGACCTTGGAAAAAACCAGAACTCAGACCGCAGGAACCAATAGACCAGGAACAGACACTGAGCGCGAGGATAAATCTGAGAAGCTGCTGGGCTAATGATGGCTACTCAGTCACAGGAAGTTCAGAAGAGAAAGAATAATAATAACAAGAAAAAGAAGTCTTTAACACTCGACAGCTTTTACACAGAGAAAATCCAGACAACCGAGCAAACAGAGGAGGAGAACAAACAAGCATCCAGACCCTTCTCAAATAAGGAAAACTCCTCACAAGCTATGGAAGAGTTCAAAACTGAGATTTTGAGGAAAATGGAAGAGATCTGGCAAGAAAATAACAGTTTAAAAGGTAGAATCTTGCAACTGGAAAGTGAGGCTCAGAAACCAAATGAACTGATAAGCAAATTGAACACCAGAAATGACCAGATTGAAAAGGAATACCAGAAGATTATGGTCGAATACCAGAAGATTATGGCCAAAAACCAGAAGATTAGGGCCGAAAATCAATCCCTAAAGGCTAGAATTGAGCAACTGGAAGCTAATGATCTCTCAAGACAACAAGAACAAATAAAACAAAGTCAAAAGACTGAAAAAATAGAAGGAAACATGAAATATCTCAATGAGAGAGTGACAGACCAAGAAAACTGGTCTAGAAGAGACAATTTGAGAATAATTGCCCTTCCAGAAAAACCAGAAATTAATAGAAACCTGGACTCGGTACTAAAAGAAATTATTCAGCAAAATTGCCCTGAAGTCCTACAACAAGAGGGCAATATAGACATCGAAAGGATTCATAGAACACCCACCACATTCGACCCAGAGAAGAAATCGGTTAGAAATATTATTGCCAAATTCAAAAGCTTTCAAGCAAAAGAAAAAATCTTACAAGAAGCCAGAAAGAGACAATTCAAATATCAAGGAGCACCAATCAGGATCACACAGGATCTGGCAGCCTCCACTCTAAAAGACCGTAAGGCTTGGAATACAATATTCAGAAAGGCAAGAGAGCTGGGCCTGCAACCACGGATCAACTACCCATCAAAATTGACTATATATTTCCAAGGGAAAGTATGGGCATTCAACAAAATTGAAGAATTCCAGGTATTTGCACAGAAAAGACCGGGGCTAAATGGAAAGTTTGATATTGAACCACAAAAATCGAGAGAAACCTGAAAAGGTAAATAAGTTACAGAGGGAAAAGAAAGAACACTTATAATTTTTAAATTTGCCTTTTTAAGGGCCTCAGTGAGATCTAATTATCTGTATTCCTATGTAGAGAAATGTTATGTATAATTCTCTGTAGTGAACTCTATTCACTATTATAATATTCACTATTATAGTAATCAGAAGAATAATTCACAGGGTGAGGGTGGAACACTAAA